>NC_091119.1:5739358-6096858 GCF_040183065.1 Periplaneta americana | reverse complement strand
AGGGTGCCGGATTAGCGAGAGTGTCGGATTACTGAGAGTGCTTAAAAATGCCATTAAATTCAGTGTTATAAATACTCCACTTGCACTTCTAAATCGAAACTATCGCAACGTTCCACACGTTGCCGGCGCGTGTATACGTGTAAAAATAATATAATATAACACAACACATGTGCCATATCATGGCATCGCAGAAAACTATTAAAGTGCGGGTCAGCTTACTTAATTCCCTAAGGGTGAAACCTAACCATTTTTCCCCCATTACTACATAACCTAGTGGATTATGGGGATTTTCTAGTTTGCAGGTTGAATTTTCTTTCGCCAACTTCGTTTCGAATTTCGGTACTGAGAAATACTACAACTGGTAGTGATTTTATAACTGTTATGTTGGTAGCAGTGACACAAGTTTTCAGTAGTTTAAATTCTGAAAATTCAAATTGTTCTAGATTTCTGAGCCCATTACTGGAAGCTAGTGAAATTTGAACATACTAATAATTTAATACATAATAGTTATTGTATGTGTTGCTTTGTGTTGTGGTTACAATTTCAAGATTAGAGTCAGGTAGGCTAAGTGTAAATAAGTATAACATATATCGTGTGATACTTGCCCTTAGGTAATCGATAGAAATACCATTTCACATTTTAATTAATTTCTTTCGTGTTTAGACTTTTATTAAAATAATGGAGTAAATATTCTAAAGCATACATTTTAAAGTGGCATTCGTTTTCGGGATTCGTACTAATCATTTCACATGACCAAACAAAACACATTTTAGGTAAGGTCTTGTAATTCGTAAACTGTTTAATCAAAGCAATGAATTTATGTTGTCAGACAAAATACATTTTAATATTAGATCATAGACTACTCTACTAACTACAAACATAATGTGTGAGAGGTCCAGAAGAAAAATATACTCTTTCACAAATTATTGAACCTTTTAGAAAACATCTCCCCAATATAAAGATGAGATGTGGTAAATAAGCAAGACATCGTTATTGTTAATACTATATTATTATTATTATTATTATTATTATTATTATTATTATTATTATTATAGTACATGGCATTGTGTGATTTTATCCTATTTTGGTGATATCTAGTATTAGTTGGCAACACTGAAGAGACGGCCAAATTAATCTTTAAGGGTGCTATGCATAGATATTTCGCTAGCCCGCGCTAGAGCGTGCTAAACTAGCCCCGGCTATCGACTGATTACTTGTACAGGATTCAAATCATATCATATCACTAACACTGGTTTATGAATACGAAAAACGTTAGTTCGCTGATCATCCACCGGAAGCCCAGGCTAAGAATGTCTATGAATACGGCCCTTAGGAATTAATCTTATGCGATCCTCAGCATACAGTAGAAATGATAGAAAGTAGATACGCTAAAAAGAGGCCGGATAATTGAGAGCCGGATTAGTGAGAGTCTAGTAATTAGCTTAAAATGCATGTATCATTTGAAATTTTAAGAGCTATGTCTGAAAAAAAGTAAAATAAAAATAAATAAATAAATAAATAAATAACTAAATAAATAAATAAGTGCAACTAATGAAATAAAACTATGTCCCTCCTCGGCACACATAGGTCTATAGATATAATTCCACAGGAAAAAAAAAATTCTTTATTAAATTTAGATTTTGTTGTTCATGGTAGTCTAGTTGTTTCATACTTGAAGTTCCTGTTTTCGAATCGGATCGTGTGCAAAGAATTTTTATGGACGATAAAATAGTCTTAGTAGAGCGTCTTCAAGAAGGCAAGTAAAGATCTGTAGATTTATGGCATAGATTTATATTTTGCTCCCTGTAACACTGTCCTAGTGAACTAGGCTACTATTAAATTACTTCTCATCATTTAAACAACTAGCTATCTCAACTTAATTATAATTCTTAACATATTGCATATAGACTGAATTGAATTACATTAGCTCATAAATTATTACTTTTTCATGTAGGCTTTATCTAGAAATTAAATAAACATGAACTAGTCGTTAATATTTAAGGGGTTACGTGTAGCTTATAGCAGTAAAATTTATGGAAATATTCAACATTTTTTCCTCCATTACTGTATTTGTACAACAATGAAAATTGGCATGTGTAAAACACTGTCCTTCTGCTAAATGAAAAAAAAATATATTTTTAAGATTAAAAAAAAACTTATATACTTTTTTTTTTTTTTCAAAATTCAAAATGGTGGCAGTTTACTGTGCAGTGATGAAGCGTTTTCTTTACAACTCATAAACTTGTTAACTTTTTCATGTTCTCTCTCTTTTATTTTATGGCTAAAACTCATGTTTAGGCTACAATATCATGCTATTCAACTACATTCCTTAATAAATAATATTTTTTTATTTTGTGTTAGAAGAAAATACTGAAATTTGACCATTTTTAAAACTGAATTTATTTTTATCAGACAATCTATCAAAGGTAGAGAAGTGGTCTTGCTCCATATTGTAAATATGACATGCATAAATATACACAAAAAAATTTCATCACAGATTATTGGATAGTTTTTTAGTTATGTGGAAAAAGCTTCATCACTGCACAGTGAACTGAATTTTGAAAAAAAAAATGTAAATAATCTTTTTAAATCCTAAACATATATTTTTTTTTCGTATAGCAGAAGGGTAGTGTTTTACACATACTAATTTTCATTATTGTACAAGATACAGTAATGGAGGAAAAAATTGTTGAATATTTTCAAAATGTTATTGCTGTAAGCTGTACCTAACCCCTTAACTGAAGAATATTGCTGGAGAATCTTTAGTGTATTGTAAATATTCATAATTTAAATACATATGTCACTATTGTATTTATTACGGGTGTTGAGTGGAAGAGAAGGCCTTATGGCCTTAACTCTGCCAGCGAAAATAAAACATTCTATTCTATAAAATAACCCTGTCCCTGCTAGAAGGCTCCAAGGAAATTTTTTCGTTCGTTTCTCGTGCACGTTGAATTTCCACGCTGAATGATCTGTGTCTGTGCAATTGAAAACGTCGTTAAATAAAATAGTCTGCTACTATACCCAGGGGCGGCCCGTCCTTATGTGCTACAGCACAATGATAATTTTTGCTCAAATAATGTATTTGCAATACCATAGTATTTGATCTGCCATTTGACAATTTCCCTTGGTTATGTTCATGACGCGTTATAGAGTGTTTAGTCTTCGCTCTTAGCTCTTTGGTGCCTCAGGGGGTTCGTTGTGCTACTCAAAACTCTATATGAGAATGTAGATAACTAATGCGCATGTGCGAAGCTGAAATCACTGCTCTGATTGGCTATTTTTACGCGGGGAAGTGCTGTAGTCAGCTTCAGCACAACACAGCTTGGAGATTGCAAAGTAAAGCGTAACGAAAGAATGCTTGTTTGTGGAAGAACTCGGAACTATGCACAATTTGTTTGGTAATTCAAGTGTCCGACCGCTGCTGCCATCTACCTGGTTTTTGAGGTTCCTCCTGAATCAGTCAGTCTAGAAAATTGAAGCCAAGGAATTATGTGACAGTATAATTCAGGAAACTACTTCTCGTTTCAGTCTTTAAGTTACCTAGACGCAACAAAATTGTTAAACAGCAAATTTTTTGACAATTTTTCGCATAATTTTCCTGAACGCGAACTTGAAGTTGCTGTCAACAGGTATACTGTACTGAACAAAAGAGTGTTAAAGACACAACTTGGGGTTGTATATGGAAGACCCGATTTCCGAAATATAGCTGGAGCTGTTCAATTGTTACAATACATAACATAGCCTCCAACAATTCACAGGATCCATTCTGTCAAGTAACGAAGTTGTTAAATTTGTTGGTTACAAAACCAATGACCACTGCTGAGCCAGAAAGATGTTTTTCTTTCTTTAAACGCATAAAAACGTTTTTAAGGAACACTATGTCCCAGGATCGCCTCACTGCTCTTGCAATACCGTCAGTAGAAAAGAGTATGATGTCCAAGATGGAGGGTTTAACACCAGGGTAATTATACGATGAAATAGTAATGGAACGGAGAAAAATTCTCTCCGGCGCCGGGATTTGAACCCGGGTTTTCAGCTCTACGTTCTGATGCTTTATCCACTAAGCCACACCGGATACAACCCCGACGCCGGACAGAACTGTCTCTGATTGAGTTCCAACTCTTGGGTTCCCTCTATGGCCGCCCTCTGCACTACGTCATAGATGTCTATGAACATAGGACCGAAGTCCACACATGTGCTGAGGTGCACTCGTTATGAGTGACTAGTTGGCCGGGATCCGATGGAATAAGCGCCGTCTTAAATCACTTCGTGATTTACGCATATCATATATTATTTCAATGTACCGAAGTACATATGATATTTCCATGCAGATATTCTGCTTCATCATACGATGAAAGAGTAATGGAACGGTGTGGCTTAGTGGATAAAGCATCAGCACGTAGAGCTGAAAACCCGGGTTCAAATCCCGGCGCCGGAGAGAATTTTTCTCCGTTCCATTACTCTTTCATCGTATGATGACGCAGAATATCTGCATGGAAATATCATATGTACTTCGGTACATTGAAATAATACCAGGGTAATTGACAAGTTCTGCAGTAGGAAGGAACGTCGTATGGACTTCATATTTCGTCACTAGGCGAGTCTCAAATTAAGATAAATACATATAAGTGTATACAGTAGGCCAATATAGAAATTGTAGCACACTCATTATTTTGACCACAAGCCGCTACTGACTATACCACCATATTCTGTCCGAGGGTACATCATAATATCTTATCTCAATCTATAAACAATTTGTCACTAACACTAAGTTGGAATGAAACAAAATTCAGGTATTGTTTTTAAAATACCTGCTTATTTAATAATTTTTAGACAAAAATAATTACTGGCAAGGAAAACTCGTGGCAATGATTCTCAAGGACTCAATGCAGAATAGAATGTGATGGTTGCGCCACGATACACTACGCCAGGCCTAATTCCTCCAATCAGAGGCAGTAATAACAGACTTCACAGAAGCCTTAAATCAGCGTCCTCGCTCGCGCGCGCCTAACCTTTCGACATCTCCCATTAGTCTGAATCATCCTGGAGTCAGCCACGGCGACAGTTGAGTGTCTCGCGTGATGCAGACTTTCCCCTGCATCTTAAATAATTAACCGTTATTCCTGCACGGGGCTTCACCAGTAAAAGTGTGACGTGAACATGCGTTATCACGAAAATAAGAAACACTTTTAGTCTCCAGTAATTCAGAAGCGTTAAATTGGAGTTTAGCCCACTTTCCGACATACCTGCAACTCAGTGGGTAATTATTTTTCCAAATTTCACTATCTTTATCCACACGCTTTAGTTAGGGAATCACTCTAGTATGACAAATAATAATTCATTCGTGTTTTTGATAAATGAGTATTGCACATAACATCTGCACGACTGTTTTGAATTGTTTTCTGTAATTAATGTATCCCTAATTTAGAACTATTCTGTGCATGTTGTCACGTGATATTTGAGCCAACGAGCTTCATTCACTTACCACTTTCCTATTACTCGGACTCGAAAGTTTAAATATAATTTTTTGTACGACCGTGTTTTTTGCTATATTTACGTTATTGTTGTTAGGCCTTGAAAGTTAGAATTCCCATACAGAAACTTGTTCTTCGTAACATAAAACTATACTGAAATAGACCCATTACAGTGCACTTATTGTTACTTAGTTACCATTACAGTGCAGTTTTGCGAAGACTTTGGAATAATATTGCTCTAAATGTTCAATGCAAAATATATTGTATTTTCAATTTTAGAAATATGATCGTGCACAATAGCTGTATAATACAAAATCTCGCTCTGGCCGTTTTTCAAACTTTTTCTCGGTTTTGTCAAAAGCACTTGTCAACCTTGCATCATAATATACTATTTCTAAGGCATCACATACAATGCAGGATGCAATATAAACTCGCTTCACTTCAACACGAACCAATACAGCCTATTTTTATCTATCTACCTACCTACCTATTTATCTACCTACCTACCTATTTATCTATCTATCTACCTACCTACCTATTTATCTATCTATCTACCTACCTACCTATCTACCTACCTATCTACCTAAATACCTACCTATCTATCTACCTACCTACCTACCTACCTACCTACCTACCTACCTACCTATCTATCTATCTATCTATCTATCTATCTATCTATCTATCTATCTATCTATCTATCTATCTATCTATCTATCTATCTATCTACCTACCTACCTATCTACCTACCTATCTATCTACCTACCTATCTTACTATCTATCTATCTATCTATCCATCTATCTATCTATTATCCATCTATCTATCTATTATCCATCTATCTATTTATCTATTATACATCTATCTATTATCTATTATACATCTATCTATTATCTATTATCCATCTATCTATTATCTATTATCCATCTATCTATTATCTATTATCCATCTATCTATGATCTATTATCCATCTATCTATGATCTATTATCCATCTATCTATGATCTATTATCCATCTATCTATGATCTATTATCCATCTATCAATGATCTATTATCCATCTATCTATGATCTATTATCCATCTATCTATGATCTATTATCCATCTATCTATGATCTATTATCCATCTATGATCTATTATCCATCTATCCATCCATCCATCCACCTACCTACCTACCTACCTACCTACCTACCTACCTACCTACCTACCTACCTACCTACCTACCTACCTACCTACCTACCTACCTACCTACCTACCTACCTACCTACCTACCTACCTACCTACCTACCTACCTACCTACCTACCTACCTACCTACCTACCTATCTATCTATCTATCTATCTATCTATCTATCTATCTATCTATCTATCTATCCACCTATCTATCTATCCACCTATCTATCTATCCACCTATCTATCTATCCACCTATCTATCTATCCACCTACCTACCTACCTAATCTATCTACCTACCTACCTACCTACCTACCTACCTACCTACCTACCTACCTACCTACCTACCTACCTACCTACCTACCTACCTACCTATCTATCTATCTATCTATCTATCTATCTATCTATCTATCTATCTATCTATCTATCTATCTATCTATCTATCTATCTATCTATCTATCTATCTATCTATCTATCTATCTATCTATCTATCTATCAATCTATCTACCTACCTACCTACCTACCTATCTACCTACCTATCTATTTATGTATTTATTTTGCATTTTAGGTATTTTATTATCCATTGGTATTTTTTTCTTTTGGAGATGTTCTGCTTGTTGCATTTTTGTCCTTTTCTCCTTTTGAAAGGACTTCTTTACAGTATACAGGTAATCTATATTCGAGAACCTACTGCAGATTACTTACGAAATTCGATTGCATTATGCAGGACATTATTTTCCTTATAGTGGCCTTGACTCCTAATAACTTGTGTTACGTGCTTCCCCCAGTTCAACGCAACAAAAATACTGCAGCCGCAGTGCCCATAGTCTCACAAGTGAAGATGTAAAAATACCGAAAGTAAATCAACCGGCGATCCTTCAAATCCGAGACCCTTTGAATGGCGATGGCTCTTTACTGCAAAGCACAGAAAATGTTAAATCTGTTGCCTCTTACTACAATGTAGGAGTATAAATCCACATCATTCATTGCCTGACATGAACAAAAATCCCGGACTGACAGCTAAATGGTGTCAGCTGCAGCAACAATCCAAGCAATGAGATCTTCCTCAAAATCGATTGGAGTAGACAAGAATCTTCATTCGAAACCTCCTCCACCCTGCAAAAAAATTAAGCACAGTAAGATGGGGCAATCTGGCTAGTCATGTATAGGTCCGCCTCTTCCGACACATCTATTGACTCAGTGTTGGTTTACATCAGCTGTGGCGAGAACGTGACTCGCGAGACATTGTGGCTCGCAGTGATAGCTGTGCATTTCGCTTGCTTCTAACCTCCGCCAACCCCCACTCTCTCACTCACTGGAGTCAAACTCCGTTCCATTTGTATTTGTCTCTGACCTGCGAGTCGCATACATATGTCTCTCTCGAAACCATGTACGAAAGTTCCAAGTAGGGTGGGAGGATGCATTTTTTTGCTGTCAATATGATGAGAATATTAAATGTATGATTTGTTCACAAGTATTACGAGGAAAACGGTTCTATAACATAAAACGGCATTATACTACATGTTACTGATGAAAAATTAAAAAGTTAAGTGTTATTGTTATCACATTATCATCAACATCATCATCATCATCATCATCATCTCTGAACGTCGACCCTTTTTCAGCAGATGTACGAATAATGCGGTTAGATCTTCAATTTGAACTCACAGATTTATTATGTGATGTCAAATGAAAGCTAGATGTAAGGACTTGACAAATGTTGAACTTTCAAATCTTTGCCAAAAAATAAATATCCGAAGCTTCGTTCTCTCGCTTGCTCTGTTGAAGCCATGTTCGCTACAACTTACGTTTCTGAAAAATTATTTTCAACAATTAAAATAGTAAAAACCAAATTTAGATCACGACTGACAGACAAATACCTTCGTGATCAACTACGTCTGGCAGTAAGTGACATAATTCCTGATTTTGAAACTTTGTCGCAGAGACATTCTGAAGACAGTTAATTTTAGGTTGTGATATTGTTCATTTATTGTTAATTTCTTTCTTCGTTACACGTACTAAACATTAGTTTGTAGCCTTGTGCTGTATAAAATTATATTTAAGTGCTTGACGTAAGGAAAATGAAAATCCATTAATAAGTCAGACAGTTGCTTCACTTCCGCCTCCCTCCATAGGTGCTATGCACGTTGCAGGTTACACAGTGGCTCGGCGCACAATTATATTTTCGCCACCGCTGGTTTATAGAAACAGTTATGGCAGTCGTCTGTATCATCTCTAGAAGTTTGTCGGTCACATTGTTTCGCACCCTGTATAACAACGGCAATAAGTCAATCAAGTAAGACGGACACACAAAAAGGCTTGTAATGGTAACAGGATTATGAATGTTCACACATTCGAGCCACGGGTAACAAATTTTCTATCTTTAATAATAATGGGAAAGACTGAGTGAGTGTTCCCGGAAACCTCTTGAGCCATACCGAGAAGTTTAATGTCGAGACCGAAGGGAGGCAATTATGCCTAATAACAAGCCTTCAATGCACGATTTTGCACTTGAAATCTAAGTTGATTTTCATCGCAGTCGATAGCAATTTATTTTATTGCCTTGAAACTTAATTCATCTTCATGATTGCACGCTTACAGCATTCCACCCTCTAATAACTTACAGAGAACTAGAGTCCGCTAATTCAGAACTGTTAAATGTAAAGAGTTATTTTTGTTTCAAAGAAAAAACACACATTTTCAAGGAAGTAGATGATGTATGAAAAAAGTAACTATACTAACTCGGAATAAGCATCATTACTAGGGGCCGGATTTTTATGTAATTACATATTATATTCCTTTCAACCTAACAGTACATAAATAACAAATCTTTGCGAATCTTGTAATTACCATTAAAATATTAAAATTTGATACTACATATTTTTATGCAATAATAATAATAATAATAATAATAATAATAATAATAATAATAATGATGATGATTTATTTAACCTGGCAGAGTTAAGGCCATACGTTCCTCTCTAACACTCAACCAGGAGTAAAACTGCGCTACAAAAAACACTACAAATTTACAAAGTACACTACAATTTTACACACAAAACTGAATAACATAATATTAATAAAATGTAAACAACAAGTAAGTAGAAATCAGACATAATATATAATATACAGAAAGAAAGGAAAAAGCATAATAAAATGTGACCAGCACAAAGTATAAAAAATAAGACAATTATTGATAATAATAATAATAATAATAATAATAATAATAATAAATAAGAATAGTAATAATATTACTAATAGTAGTAATAAAATAGTGCAGTACAAAGCACACAATGAATACAATATTGTTAAGTACACACAGTAAGGAAAATTATGATTATATATAGCTCAACTTATCACATTATAGATATACCATTATCGGAAAATATGAAAACAAAAATATAAAATAAGTTAAATATCACTAGAACATAAAAAAATCTGAACACGTGGTAACATGCAATACAACACTTGTCATAATAGTAAGTTAGTTTGGCAACTCGTCATAAGATAATTTTCTAACTTGGATTTGAAAGATTTCAATGTTCGGCAGCCTTTGACTTCAGGCGGCAGAGAGTTCCAGTGACGAGAGGTAGCAACAGTGAAAGATGAGGAATACAGAGATGATGTGTGAAGTGGAATTTCTAGCGTGTTATCGCGTTGTGATCGAGTATTGATATTATGAATACCGAGAGAGAGTATGAAAACGAGCGAATAAATAATAGGGGGATGAAGTGTGCATATTTACCCCACATTACATATTATGGCTTAGTATTACATAAATCTACATATTTAGGGGTTTTATTCATTTTTACTTCTCTAAAAGGAAAAAAAAAAAAAAAAAATTCTGCTGGGGAAGTTTACAATTTGAAATGCACTGATTTAAAAAGCCTTTTACCTACCCAAGTCTGGCATGATCCGCAATAAAGTAGCCGACTTTTGAAAAGAAGCTGGAGTAAAGGAACAAACTGGAGAGATGTGGAAAGATTAAAATAAATAGCTTTTCAGGTTATTGCTTGACCTCTTTACTTTAATTAATTCTTATTAATTATTCTGTAGCATCAAAGAAATATTAATCTTTACGTAGATTCTTTACTTTAAATTTAGTAGACCTATACGGAAATGGGATTTTCCGAGCAATTAGAAAGTATGGTTCTCGGCTGGAATAATCCTACCCTTCTGAATGAGACAGAAATGTCACTTTTCAAACAGTAGTTTGTAAATGCCTATAGTTTTAGGTTTCAGTAGGTACTTTGTTTCTTACAGGGAGCAGCTAAAATGCATGTGTCCCACATCTGCTCTTATTTTCTCCTAATCCAGTAAAGCGAAACAGTGCTTGCAGTTCTGTTATGTCATTCATTTCACTCAATTCTCTAGTTTTAGTACTTACAGTATAAAGTGCAAGTGAGTTTATCTACTGTTTTTAACTTACAAAAATAAAATCATGGATTGCGATGGACGAAGCTTTCACTACAAATGGAAAAATAGCAATGTATCAAGTGTGCGGTAAAAAAGTCGGGTGCTCTATGCAATCACAACTGGAGAGTCTAACCCAGGCCTGCACAAACAGCGCTCAACGAGCGCGCGCGCTCCTTCAGAGCGGGAGAGCGGTGTTTACCGCTCGCCGAAACGGAGAGGAAGATACGTCAGAATGACATAGACTTGCTTTAGGTAGAGGAGAGGGAAACGACCACTCAGTTATCTAGTGGAGTGCAGTGTGTAGGCCTATTCTCAGTAACAGTTTCACGTTGCTTACCTACTGCTACAGTACAGTATGGAGGAATCTAAAAGACAGAACATGACATTTAATGTTTAACGATTTACAGTTCAAACTTACTGATCTTCAATGTGACCTAAGGGCTAAAGATCGTTTGAATAATACTACTAGGCTGGTTGAGTTTTACAAGACTAAACATTAGCAATAATATCCACGACTACACAGGCTGGCTATGAAAATGATAGCTATGTTTGGCTCAACATTTATATTCGTGAGCAACTGTTTTCTATAATCAACTTTAATAAAAGCAGACATCGAACATCTGTAATTGATGTTTCATTACGATCAGTAGGGTACTGTTCCTTTCAGCTGCCAACAGCATAAAACCTCGTTTTGATGTGCTGATAAATAAAAATATAACAAAATGATATTGTACATTTAAGTAGCTATAGAATTTCTATTATTTCTGTAAAATAAATATTTATTTATTAATGAATAATAGTCCAAGATTGTTTTGCAAACACTGAACGGGAATTCATTTCACAAACACTCGTAATAGTACTTCCTTTGGTGTATATTTTGTACGAGATCACCCCTTCTTCCAGTCCACCCTTATACAGAGCGCAGCTAATATCTGCATTCCGCTCATGAGCTGTGAGCCGGCTCGGAGAGCGCAAACCTTGTGCAGGCCTGGTCTAACCTATCCTATATCTGCCAGATATTGATATTAAATATTTTCATGATTTTACATATTTTGGTACATATTCAGCTTATTTTTCTTACATAAATATGTACATATTTCACACCTTGATATTACATAAAAATCCGGTCCCTAGTCATTACATCCCACTTCTCTGTGCTCTGTTTAAGAATCTCATTCAGGGACAGGGATCTATCGCGTGCCGTAAATCCACAATTATGTTCCTTTAAAAATCAACTGATTACCCTCGCTTGCTCTCAAATTAATTGGCGAGCATGTAGGTCACACAATCACTGAGGATAACTCTAATTCAGCAATGAGGAAGAGAAATGTATTGTGGCTGCAGCACGCATCTAATAGACCTAGAAAACTAGAACAGAAATACGGGCAGCAATTACATTAACAATTTCACCTTGTTCAATTCTCGTTAATAGAGAACTAGGGGGACAGAGCGGAGACCTCTTAGTATGCACGGTCCGACCCGGGTCACTGCAGACAAGTGCCTTAGATTGACGTGGGCAGGACGATCTCGCAAGAGACGCCGCGCCGCACGGGAGATCCTGTAATTGGGCAACCTTCAGATGAAGCCAGTTTCAGCTGGAAAGAATTGTGAGAGTCCAACATTTTTCCTTCCCACCTCACTCAAAAGATTCCGCTGACGTCGACGAGTTGAGAAACATCTTAGGCCAAGTATCTTGCAAAATATATCATGTATTGTATTGTATTTATTAACATTCCATGGTATTCATACATGCTTACAGCTAGAATATGGAACAAGTCAAAAAACTTAATACTGTTATAAAGTCTTTATTTATAGTCACAGTTTAGATGAAATATATACAAAAGAGATTTACAATATAGTCTACTAGTACAACATATAGTTTTAGTATCAATTTCATGAAGTGTTATTGAATGTCATGAATTCACCTACAGAATAGAAGGTGTGAGAAATTAGGTACTTCTTTAATTTGACCCTAAATAATTTTATGTTTTGAGTTTCATTTTTATATCGATAGGGAGGCTATTAAAAATGTTTACTGCCATATAACGCACTCCTTTTTGATAGCACGATAGACTTGCCGACGTGTACTTATGCTATGAACTGTTGAATTAGTTACAAAGTTTTCACGATTACATACGAGGAAGATTATTACTGAAAAGATATACTGACAAGCCATGGGCATTAATTTGTAGTTTTTTTAAAAATAGTCCTACAAGTTTCCATAGATTTGGCACCTACTATTATTCTAATTACTCTTTTTTTGTAATAGGAATATACTGTTACTATCTGTGGAATTTCCCCAGAATATTATTCTAAAACTCATTACCGAGTAGAAGTATGCAAAGTATATTGTTTTTAAGGTATTGATATTTACTATATTTTGCATAGATCTAATAGCAAAGCAAGCTGAATTTAGTTTGGAGGTAATTTCTTTAATATGATTTTTCCAGTTTAACACATTATCGATTTTTAAGCCAAGAAATTTGGTTGTTGTTGTTGTTGTTTCTAATAGGGATCTATTGTTAATTATTGCGCTAGAAATTTGCGAGGTTGAATTTGCACAGGATTTAAATTGAATTATGTTAGTTTTGTTACAATTTATTACCAACTCAATTAAAACTCTAAGTTCAAATATCCGTTGAAATGTTTATATAAACAGTCTACTGGATTCATAATTCCGTTGACTTTGTTTTTTATGTCGAGAAGGTTTAAAAATATTAAACTAAGAACTTGCTGAGGAAAGAGGAATTAGCACCACATTATTCAATAGGAATTCAAGTCCAAAAACCTCTGGTTTGGTGAACTCTAACCCAGCAAATTCGGCATGTGCATTGAATGTCGTTTTCTAGAGGATGATATTGTTATTAAGATAAAGAATTGTAGTTAGTAGTAATAGTAGTAGCAGCAGTAATAATAGTAGTAGTATTAGTAGCAGTAGTGATAATAATAGTAGAAATAATAATAATAATAATAATAATAATAATAATAATAATAATAATAATAATAGTAGCAGTAATTACTTACTGGCTTTAAAGGAACCCGGAGGTTTACTTTTTACACTTGCGTGTTTCGTCTCTAAGTGTCGTTTCAATTTCGCGGGTTTCATACACTCGTTTGAAGGCATTTCGTAACAAACAACGCACCGAGGTTTTGGTTCACTCTCATTGCCACGCCAAGCAAATCCAAGTTCCAAATAACTCATGTCATACTTACGAAAGTATTTTTTCTTTCAATAGCTACCACTAGGACTAGATATTTCTTTAATGGCACTGATATTAATATATTTCTTCACACACAGCTTCTGAACTATTAGCACTGCCTAAATGAAGCGTATCATCATATTTCTTTCTTTTCAAAGTTCCGGATCGAAGCCAGTTTTCCATTATTTATAATGGCACTATTTAACAGAGACATGGACAACTACTAGCGTGTACCGCATAAGAAGGATTTCAAACAACTAACTGCTAACATGCAAGCGATGAATCAACAATGCACAGAATTTGTTATAAGTTACTTGTGATTGGCTACAAAAAAAGTATTATCATTAATTCATTCTATTTTAAAATATAAGTCTGTGGCCGGGAGGAAAAAGGTCTTAAGTCAATTTTTTGTGAAAATGAGATTTTTATATATTCTGAAAACGGAAACAATTCTCTACAATCTGGTAAAACGGTTAAAGTCAAACAAGACTGCTGACTGGATTTATAGAGCGTTACCAAATGTCCTAAGTACTTTTTGAATCGAGCACACACAGAATATTTAATACTTTATTCCTTACAAACATCACATGTTTACTTTCCATGCTTCCCTATTAAAAAGGTCTAACGTGTATTTTAGCCATTTTATCACATACTGATGCACTTTCCTTTTAAAACTTTAAGCACCAGGGTAAACAGTCCTATAATTCGATGAAAGAGTAATGGAACGGAGAAAAATTCTCTCCGGCGCCGGGATTTGAACCCGGGTTTTCAGCTCTACGTGCTGATGCTTTATCCACTAAGCCACACCGGATACAACTCCGACGCCGGTTAGAATCGTCTCAGATTAAGCTCCAACTCTTGGGTTCCCTCTAGCGGCCGCCCTCTGCACTACGTCATAGACGTCTATGAACGCAGGACCGAAGTCCAGACATGTGCTGAGGTGCACTCGATATGAGTGACTAGTTGGCCGGGATCCGACGGAATAAGCGCCGTCTTAAATCACGAAGTGATTTACGCATATCATATACATTATTTTAATGTACCGAAGTACATATGATATTTCCATGCAGATATTCTGCGTCATCATACGATGAAAGAGTAATGGAACGGAGAAAAATTCTCTCCGGCGCCGGGATTTGAACCCGGGTTTTCAGCTCTACGTGCTGATGCTTTATCCACTAAGCCACACCGGATACAACTCCGACGCCGGTTAGAATCGTCTCAGATTAAGCTCCAACTCTTGGGTTCCCTCTAGCGGCCGCCCTCTGCACTACGTCATAGAAAACCCGGGTTCAAATCCCGGCGCCGGAGAGAATTTTTCTCCGTTCCATTACTCTTTCATCGCATGATGACGCAGTATATCTGCATGGAAATATCATATGTACTTCGGTACATTAAAATAATGTATAAAATAATGTATAAGTCCTATAATTGTTTAAGATCCATTTTGCATTCCTAATAATTTACATTTCGCATTTATTTTGACATGAAAAAGGTCTTATGTTTACATAATGCCTTCTACTCAGTTTGGGTTGCAGTCTTAAAAGGGCTTAAGTGCGGCTATTTTTTGGAAATAATCAAGAAAATTGTTAAATGGACAACATTACGTATTTTAGAAGAAATATAAACAAATAATATCCAGGAAAAACCTCTTAATTAAAAAAACTGTATAACTGACACCAATTTCAATCTTTCTACTGCTCTCCTGAAAAGTAGGCCTATAACATTTTTACTTAAGACGTTTTTCCTCCTGGCCACAGAAGTATACTGGTATTAAAATATTCTACAAAAATGATAAATTTCCTTTGGAATGAAACAAGAGTAAGGTGGTCCGCGGAACTGTTCTGACTTAAAAAAGTGGTCCCCACTTCAAAAAAGTTGGAGAAACGCTGCACTACACTATACAGGACGGCTATCATGCCAGTTTTTACCAAGAGTAACCCTACGACAACAGCAAAACCGAGGAGAACCTTCCTTTCTCTGTATGGGAAAGTCGTAAATAAAGACAACGAGGACATCTCTGATCCCGCTGTAGCAAACTCCCTTTCAACATTTTCACTACATTCAGCCAGCCTCTGCTACGTGATTATCATTCTTATCAGTGGCAACAGCTTAAAAGCGAGCGGCTCCCTGCAAGTCATTGAGCACTTAAGCCGAATGCATTGTGGTGCTAAATTCCATCGCACGGGTTTAGAGCTTCGTTCTGCCACTTCATTACAATGCGATGCGAAGTAAAGATCGTTTCTTACTCCCTGCATTATCAACTATTAACCAGTCATTACAATTTCTCCATCACAAGGCAGAGAAGGCGAACGTGTTTTACAGGTCGAATTAACGGAACGGTGCCTACTTCGTTATAACGCATTAGGAGTGAGTGAGTCGTTTTCATTTTTTAGTAGTGAACTAGCTTCTCGTGATTTACGTAAGCTTCGAAACAGCTTCCAAAGTACAAAAATGATACAGATGTAAATGAAGAATAAAGGGGCGATGAAGATAAAACGGTAACATTGTTGATTATTAACATAATGGTAAAGAAATATGAACGCTGGCGATAATAAAGATTTAAAATATCGGCCTATAACAAAAATAATCGAAGGTGATTAATAAATAATTAAATTTCGGAATATGTATTGTAAAGGTTGAATCACAATAAACCGAGAATGGAAACGACAACGTAAACAAGAACTGAAATACATTTATTTTAATATTATTTCCGTTCTCGTTCTCGTTGTCGTTTCGTTCCCGATTTATTGTGAACCAGCCTTAAGATTTTTCTGTGTTAAATTTCAACGTACCTCGTTTACATGTTTCGACCTATTTATGGGTCATCTTCAGAACTGGTCGTTGTTGGTCGTGGCGCCACTTGTTCTGTTTCCTGTGAGGGAGTGTTACTGTGGTATAGTGTAGAGTCAAAGAGTGTGTGTGTTTAGAAGTTGAGTTGTGTGTTGAGAATTTCGTTGGGGTGTGTTTTTGTGTGTCTGTATATTTCGTATTGTTCTACTGTGTTTAGTTTCTGGCTTTTTGGTTGGATGTGTAGTATTTCCATGTCTGTGTTGATGTCTCTTTGGGTGTGGTTAGCATTTGTGATGTGTTCTGCATATGTGGAGGTGTTTTGTAATTTTGTTATGGCGAAATTCTCAACACACAACTCAACAACACAAGATCGCAATGAAGATGAAAAGGGTTAAGAGGAAAAAAAGTTATAATTAATAAATGATCAAAAACAGGAAAAGGAATTTAAGGATTTTTTTTTATTTTAGTACGTTATTTTACGACGCTTTATCAACAGCTTTGGTTATTTAGCGTCTGAATGAGATGAAGGTGATAATGCCGGTGAAATGAGTCCGGGGTCCAACACCGAAAGTTACTCAGCATTTGCTCACATTGGGTTGAGGGAAAACCCCTGAAAAAAAAGCCTCAACCAGGTAACTTGCCCCGAACGGGAATCGAACCCGGGCCACCTGGTTTCGCGGCTAGACGCGCTGACCGTTACTTCACAGGTGTGGACAATATCGAAGAAATAGCTGGTTGAGATGAAGAAAAGTTAAGATGAAAATGTAAATACGAAAACGAAGATGATGTACAGTAGTGGTAAAAAAACAGAACCGACGGAATAATCAAAGTCCCCGAAATGAGCCACTGCGCATGCCACGCCCGCATTCACAAGATAGCGAGCAATCTATTGAAATTGTTGCAGTTTCGACTGCTGACGTAGCCCATTTCGAAAGCCAGTAGAAAATAAGCTGGTGAAATTCATGTTCTGGGAATAATAAGTTAATTAAGTAGTAAAATATCGCTGCAATCGAAAAGTATTGGGAATAAATTTGAATAAGGAACAAAAAAAAAAGTTTCCTTCCTAAGCAGGATTCGAACCACGAAAGTCTTAGTTACCAGTTTATTGTGCTCTGGAGTGAACAAGGCTCTGAAATCAGCTACAAGGGTCGGTCCGGTTTTTTTTTGCCATTACTGTGCATAATGCAAAAAAAAGTTTAAAATGATGAAGAAGCAAACTGATGATAAAGTTAAAAATTATGACGATAATAAATTAAGATGAGGGAGGAAATTAACTCGATAAAGATATAGCAAAAAAGAAGAGAAATTAATGGAAACCATTTAGATGAAAATTAAAAACAAAGGGAAAACATTAAGACCACAAAGATTATTATAATTATTATGATTATAGTAACGAATGTAAAGTACAATCCAAAATGAAGTAGAATAAGAAAAACTATGAAAGTAAAGACATTAATAAGAAGTTGATGATAAAGGACTAAATGGTAATAAAGAAAAAGGAACGATTGCGTAGATTATGATTACAAGAAGTGATAAAGAAGGAAAACATTGTGTAGTTTATAATGACGGAAAAGTGATAACGACAATAAGGTATGATAATGAAGAAAATAAAAAGAACTGTAGATTATGACAAAAAGATGATGCAAATGTTTATCAATAATAATGGAAAACTAAGAGTGTGTGGAATATCATGAAGAAAAAGTGATAAAGAAAGAAGTCTGTGTGACAATGAAGAAAAATGAAATGATTGTGTAAATTAAGGTGACGAAAAGGTAATAAAACATGTTGAATCTTTCGTACACTACTTCTAACACTTGAATATAAATATACAGACACGCTAAAACACACCCTAATCAAATTCTCAACACACAGATCAATTTCAGAACACACACACTATTTGACACAACTCTTCATCACACGAACGCACTCACACAACAGGCAGCGAAGTTAAGATGGCGTAGAGACACAGAAAGCTCTGAGGATGGTGTCAAATAGTACCGAAACAGCTGTAAGCCGCACATGCTTACATAATTAACACAAATAAGATCGCCATTTAATCAATTATTTGTAATAAAACAGTTTATGATAAGTTAATGAAGAAAAAGAACAAGATTCTGTAGATTATGATGACGAAAAGGTAATAAAGAAAATGGAAAAGATTGTGTAGATTATGTTGACAAGAAAGTGATAAAGGACAATTTTAGATAATGAATAGAAAAGACTCTGTAGACTGTAATGATGAAAAAATGATAAAGTTTGTGATTATGTTGAAAAAGGAAAAGATTGCGTAGATTATGATGACGAAAAGGTGATGAAAACGTATAAAAATAAGGAAAAGAGAAAATATTGTGTTGACCTTCGTGACAAAAAGGGAAAAAGAAAAAAAGTTTATGATAATAAAGAAAAAGAAAAAGATTGTAGGCCTATAGATTATGTTGACGAAAAGATCATAATCAAAAATGTTTGTGATAATAAAGAAAAAAGAAACGACGCTATAGATTATGACAAAAGAAAGGCGACAAAGATTAAAGCTTATGATAATGAAGAAAAAGAAAATGATGATGATGATGATGATGATGATGATGATGATGATGATGATGATGATGATGATGATGATGATAGAAGATCGTATTGATAATGGGGGTGAATATTAAAAAGGTTGAAAAAAGTGAAGAAAACGCAGGATACAAATCCTAAAGAAGGACAATTTATGAAAATAAAAATCTGGAAGAAGCAATAAAAATAATAAGACAAAGATCGCAATGAAGATGAAAACGGTTAAGAGAAAAAAAGTTATAATTAATAAAGGATCAAAAACAGGAGAAGGAATTTAAAGAATTTTTTTATTTTAGTAGGTTACTTTACGACGCCTTATCAACAGCTTTGGTTATTTAGCGTCTGAATGAGATGAAGGTGATAATGCCGGTGAAATGAGTCCGGGGTCCAACACTGTAAGTTACCCAGCATTTGCTCATATTGGGTTGAGGGAAAACCCCGGAAAAAACCTCAACCAGGTAACTTGCCCCGACCGGGAATCGAACCCGGGCCACCTGGTTTCGCGGCTAGACGTGCTAACCGTTACTCCACAGGCGTGGACTAGTTAAGAAAATGGATAATTAAATTTAAATGAGATAAACGTTAAAAATAAGACAAAAATGAAACTGACAAAAATAATGAGCGTGGTGATTTGAATAGTCTTCTTCAAAGACTGATTACTAGTGATTAGTGACTACATTATGAGCATTAAAATCCAATTTAATTCCAGCATCTAGTTAAACCAAATTGATCCAAGAAGATTTATAGGAACGTCTCACACAAGAAAACAGTCCGTCATTACATCAGCAAGCTCTCGCTGTTCCATCACACAAATTAATGGATTTTCCCAGCCTCCCGAGACAAGCTCTCACCTTCCTTCCCAATCCCGGAACACAGAGACACATCTATCACTGCCATGCTCGTAATTGTGAGCGATGCCACCCGGAACCCTAGTTTACGATTCCCTCGTATTTTACAGCTCTTATTTCGGAGGGTTTTTGTGTACGTCACGCAGGGCGACAAGGTTCCGAAGGACAACACAAGCAACTGCTTCAGTTGGTTCAGTATAGGTGTGATGAAAAGATAAACATTGTCTAGAACTCTAGAGAACAGTAAAGGACTTGGAAGTCATTCGCAACTCTTTCTCTTTCTGGTCTATATATATATATACATACACAGTGAAACCTGTTCAAATCGGAACCTCAATAAAACGGAATCCTGTCTATTTAGGAACAATTTATTGGTCCTGGCGAAATTCATATGTATTATGTGTAATTTTTCCTAAATAAAACGGAAACTGTCCAACGCGGAAACGGAAACTGTCTGCTACTGTTCAAAACGGAAATAATATTTTGGACACACTACTTTCATGTAAACTATATTTTGAAACAGTATGTGCTTTCAAGGAATGTACGAAATACGTAGGTCACTAAGATAAAACAAGTTTTCTTTGTAAAATTTTTTAGGGTACGAGGGTGTGTTGGTCTGTCGGTCATAAATTTTATTACCCTATTGACTAGGCAGAAGAGTACCTTCAAAGATTTTCAATACTTCACTTCTCTGTACTGTCGTAGCTGGGTAGAACGCAAGTGTATTAGCGATTTCGTGATAAAAAAAAAGTTGCGTAAAAATGTTGCACTATCATTAATTGATGAAGTAAAAGTTATCGAGGAAAATGGGAAACGAAGCGTATGGAAAATAATGTTGAAATTTAGGAATGGAAAACTCAGGTGTAACTTAACACTTTAAAAAATAAAGGCCGTATCATGAGTCAATAATATGACATAAAAAGGAAATAGAAAACTGGTTACATAGAAATAAATGAACTGTTGTGGGAGTGGATTCTTCTTGCCCTTTCAAAGAACATGCAAATGTCTGGATCTATTCTGCAATGCAAACCCTTGAACTGGAAAAGAAATTAGATAATCCAGAATTCAAGGCTTCTAGGCTCCTAGTCCAATTAAATAATGTGCTGTGATATACAGTACAGTATTATAGTATAGGGTTAGATATTAAATTTAGTGTAATTAATAAACTTTACAGTGTTTAATGAGTGAGTTACGATACAATTTATACAGGAAATGGATTTTCATCAAGTTCATTCACCAATTAAATAAGCACCATGAAGCTGATTTAATGTTAGTAGTGTCAAAAGGAATATTTTGTAATTCCTACAATTTGCGCCATGCCATTTTGTTTTTCATTTATACAAATGATAAAATATTTCATTTTAACTTTACACCTGAATAACACGGAAACCTGTCCACAACGGGAAAAAAATTAGGACCATGTCACTTCCGTCTTGAACAGGTTTCACTGTATATATATATATATATATATATATATATATATATATATATATATATATACATTCTAAATTATAGACATCAGCTCAAAGAATTTCAGTGACCACAAGGGTCCTGAATACAATAAACATGTACAATATAATGTGATGTGATACATTAGAGAAAAAAGAAAGTTAATTGTTTAAGGCAATATAAGTGGATTAATTGAAATAGGCGAAATAGATCGACTATTGATCAGATTTTTTGTATTCGACAGATAATGCAGAAAAAATTGGAGTATAAGGGTACAGCACATCAGTTATTCATAGATTTCAAAAAGGCATATGACTAGGTTCAGAGGGAAGTATTATATGATATTCTTATTGAATTTGGTATTCCCAAGAAACTAGTTCGATTAATTAAAATGTGTCTCAGTGAAACATACAGCAGAGTCCGTATAGGTCAGTTTCTATCTGATGCTTTTCCAATTCACTCCGGGCTAAAGCAGGGAGATGCACTATCACCTTTACTTTTTAACTTCGCTCTAGAATATGCCATTAGGAAAGTTCGGGATAACAGAGAGGGTTTGGAATTGAACAGGTTACATCAGCTGCTTGTCTATGCGGATGACGTGAATATGTTAGTAGAAAATCCTCAAACGATTAGGGAAAACTCGGAAATTCTACTTGAAGCAAGTAAAGAGATAGGGTTGGAAGTAAATGCCGAAAAGACTAAGTATATGATTATGTCTCGTGACGAGAATATTGTACGAAATGGAACTATAAACGTTGGAGATTTATCCTTCGAAGAGGTGGAAAAATTCAAATATCTTGGAGCAACAGTAACAAATATAAATGACACTCGGGAGGAAATTAAACGCAGAATAAATATGGGAAATGCCTGTTATTATTCGGTTGACAAGCTTTTGTCATCTAGTCTGCTGTCAAAAAATCTGAAAGTTAGAATTTATAAAACAGTTATATTACCTGTTGTTCTGTATGGCTGTGAAACTTGGACTCTCACTTTAAGAGAGGAACAGAGATTGAGGGTTTTTGAGAATAAGGTTCTTAGGAAAATATTTGGGGCTAAAAGGGATGAAGTTACAGGAGAATGGTGAAAGTTACACAACGCAGAACTGCACGCATTGCATTCTTCACCTGACATAATTAGGAACATTAAATCCAGACGTTTGAGATGGGCAGGGCATGTAGCACGTATGAGCGAATCCAGAAATGCATATAGAGTGTTAGTTGGGAGACCGGAGGGAAAAAGACCTTTGGGGAGGCCGAGACGTAGATGGGAGGATAATATTAAAATGTATTTGAGGGAGGTTGGATATGATGTTAGAGACTGGATTAATCTTGCACAGGATAGGGACCGATGGCGGGCTTATGTGAGGGCGGCAATGAACCTTCGGGTTCCTTAAAAGCCATTTGTAAGTAAGTAAGTAAACTGAAATAGAGATGATGATGATGATGATGTAATATTTGAAGAGAATCCTTGATAATATTTATAAGGACAGACATTACATAATCAAAAGTTATGTGAAGTTCCTTAAGATAATTCCATGTCAATTTGGAAATAGAACCTCTACTGCCAAACAGCAAACCAATGACAGACCATTGGTTCAGAGGGACGTTGTACTTTTGAGAAAGATAAGGCAGACAAGGAATTCTTCTCAATATCAACTTCGGTGGCTTGATTTAGGTTCCTTTCTGCATCGACTTTTTCTAGTGTGATAACTGAATATTTATTAGTGCTTCTTTGATTTGAAAACAGTTCGCAAGTGAATATTAAATATGAATCAAGAAGTTTATGGAGGATTTTATGACTAGGGTTTATTGCAAACTGTATATCTAATACTATTTCCTATTATTCTTCTATCTGTATAGATATGTTCGTGTTCTAGGTACTTATCTACCTATTCTTACAAGAGTATTTCGTCTCGGTTTCTGATAGACTTTCATTTCACTCGATCAGTGGTTCAGGAACGAAACGGGTGGGCCCTCCAGGGATCAGGATCCGCACAACTAGGGATGCAGACCAGCGCTCTCTGACTTGGTTACCTAGCAACCGACCAGGAGTAGTGATTCGTTGCTCGTCTATTGTTAGAAGATCCTCTTTCCCTACGCCACACTTCACCATTTCCTTCCCCACGTCACTTCACCTGTCTGCAGACGGCTTGTTCTGCCATCAACCCCTTGTCTCCCTCTCCTTGTGGTTTCCTCCCACCTCCGTGAAAACAAAAGCTACTAGCGATCACGCTCCTCTAGACACATCAAGAGGCTTAGCAAGCAATTTGTCTCTTTCTTCCATCCGCCCTCAGAAAAAATAATGAACAAAATCTTGAAGCCGCGGTGCTCAGTCAAGTGAGATGCAATTATCTGTGGCAGTTATTGTTCGGAATGAGCGCCGGCTTAATTAACAAGTATTACTTTGTCACGCGCGCAATCTCGACTCGTTGCCTTTTATAGACGAAATAAAACATCCTCTCGAACTCTACAAATGAAAAAGTGAGTTATCGATGTCAAGTTTACTAACAATGTCCACCTACTCAACACCATTATCATCATCAACAACATTTTACTTAGCCTGACGAGTTATTCCCTTGGTTTGAATTGTAAATTAGTTTAAAACAGCTTGTAAGAGTGTCTTAGACTAGACATTTTTAGTTTAATGTAGTTCTATTTATAAATAATAATAATAATAATAATAATAATAATAATAATAATAATAATACTTACTTACAAATGGCTTTTAAGGAACCCGAAGGTTCATTGCCGCCCTCACATAAGCCCGCCATTGGTCCCTATCCTGTGCAAGATTAAGCCAGTCTCTATCATCATACCCCACCTCCCTCAAATCCATTTTAATATTATCCTCCCATCTACGTCTCGGCCTCCCTAAAGGTCTTTTTCCCTCTGGTCTCCCAACTAACACTCTATATGCATTTCTGGATTCGCCCATACGTGCTACATGCCCTGCCCATCTCAAACGTCTGGATTTCAAGTTCCTAATTATGTCAGGTGAAGAATACAATGCGTGCAGTTCTGTGTTGTGTAACTTTCTCCATTCTCCTGTAACTTTAAATAATAATAATAATGATTTATTTAACCTGGCAGAGTTAAGGCCATACGGCCTTCTCTAACACTCAACCAGGAGTAAAAACTGCGTTATAGAAACACTACAAATTTACAAAGTACACACAAAACTGAATAAGATAATAATAATAAAATGTAAACAACAAGTAAGAAGAAATCAGACATAATATATAACATACAGAAAGAAAGAAAAGAGCATAATAAAATGTGAACAGCAGGTCAAAAATAAATGAGGCCTAAACAGTATAAAAAATATAAGACAATTATTAATAATAATAATAATAATAATAATAATAAATAATAATAATAAGAGGTGTAATAGTAATAATAATACTAATAGTAGTAATACAATAGTGCAGTACAAAGCATACAATGAATACAATATTTTTAGGTACACACAGTAAGGAAAATTATGATTATATATAGCTCAACTTATCACATTAGAGATATACCATTATCGGAAAATATGAAAACAAAAATATAAAATAAGTTAAATATCACTAGAACATAAAAAAATGTGAATACGTGGAAACATGCAATACAACACTTGTCATAATAGTAAGTTAGTTTGGCAACTCGTCATAAGATAATTTTCTAACTTGGATTTGAAAGATTTCAATGTTCGGCAGCCCTTGACTTCAGGCGGCAGAGAGTTCCAGTGACGAGAGGTAGCAACAGTGAAAGATGAGGAATACAGAGATGATGTGTGAAGTGGAATTTCTAGCGTGTTATCGCGTTGTGATCGAGTATTAATATTATGATAGCGAGAGAGAGAGTATGAAAACGAGCGAATAAATAATAGGGGGATGAAGTGTGCATAATTCGATATAGGAGAGATGATATGATCCTACGAAACAATAAGGGTGTAATATATTGTTTCTCTATTGAACTGTTGTATCAGTGAAGCGAGATGAGACAGTGAAGTTACGGTTTACAGTGGCAGTGAATAGTTTCGATCAGTATGTATGTATGTATGTATGTATGTATGTATGTATGTATGTATGTATGTATGTATGTATGTATGTATGTATGTATGTATGTATGTATGTATGTATGTATGTATGTATGTATGTTTCTACAGCGCTATACCTATACATGCATAAATGTGTCATTTAACAAAAGAAATACGCTACTTATACATAAAATACTTACTTACTTAGTGGCTTTTAAGGAACCCGGAGGTTGAATAATTTCAAGGGAAAAATTGTTCCGGGGCCGGGTATCGATCCCGGGACTCTGGTTGAACGTACCAGCGCTCTGCAACTGAGCTACCCGGGAACTCCACCCGACACCGTCTCAACTTTTCCCTTTATATCCACACAACTCGCGTGGGCTGACGAAACGCCAGAGACCCACATCGAGTGCACACAATCTCTGTGTGACTTAGAATTGTGGTTTTCTGTTAACGTACACAGTGACGCAAATCTAGTCTTTCAGGTAAAGCTCCCTGTAAAGCATATTTGAATAATTTCAAGGGAAAAATTGTTCCGGGGCCGGGGGGTTCATTGCCGCCCTCACATAAGCCCGCCATTGGTCCCTATCCCGAGCAAGATTAATCCACTCTCTATCATCATATCCCACCTCCCTCAAATCCATTTTAATATTATCTTCCCATCTACGTCTCGGCCTCCCCAAAGGTCTTTTTCCCTCCGGCCTCCCAACTAACACTCTATATGCATTTCTCGATTCGCCCATACGTGCTACATGTCCTGCCCATCTCAAACGTCTGGATTTAATGTTCCTAATTATGGCAGGTGAAGAAAACAATACGTGCAATTGTGTGTTGTGTAACTTTCTCCATTCTCCTGTAACTTCATCCCTCTTAGCCCCAAATATTTTCCTAAGCACCTTATTCTCAAACACCCTTAATCTCTGTTCCTCTCTCAAAGTGAGAGTCCAAGTTTCACAGTCATAAAGAACAACCGTTCTATAAGTTCTGACTTTCAGATTTTTTGACAGCAGACTGGATGATAAAAGCTTCTCAACCGAATAATAACAGGCATTTCCCATATTTATTCTGTGTTTAATTTCCTCCCTAGTATCATTTATATTTGTTACTGTTGCTCCCAGATATTTGAATTTTCCCACCTCTTCAGAAGATAAATTTCCAATTTTTATATTTCCATTTCGTACAGTATTCTCGTCACGAGACATAATCATATACTTTGTCTTTTCGGGATTTACTTCCAAACCTATCTCTTTACTTGCTTCCAGTAAAATTCCCGTGTTTTCCTTAATCGTTTGTGGATTTTCTCCTAACATATTCACGTCATCCGCATAGACAAGCAGCTGATGTAACCCGTTCAATTCCAAACCCTCTCTGTTATCCTGGACTTTCCTAATGGCATACTCTAGAGCAAAGTTAAAAAGTAAAGGTGGTAGTGCACCTCCTTGACTTATACATACATAAAATATGTTATTTTAAATTCATAAAATTTCTTAATTTTATCTCTTTCTGTGTTAGGACTACAATAATATTAAGTTATCTCATAAAGTATGTCTCATGTTTGAAATGGACAGAATGTTAAGTTGGTTATTAAACTATTTTATCATTTTCTTTAATCCGTATGATTTCCACAGATCAAGGCTGATATACGATATATGAAACAAACCTATGGATATTTTTTCCCCTTCCTCCCACACAATATCTCTCAGTCGGCGAACTTTAACCTTCCACTGAACTTTGAACAGTTAAGGAAATACTTTTTTTTTTTCTATACATGCAGTATAGCCTAGCATATCTCTGCCCTTTTCTTCACATCTAACGCTTCCTCTAAAAATGAGGGATCTGTACCGATTATCAACTGTACCAGGTACTTTTATCTTGTTTACTCTGTGATTTGTCTTTTTTATCAGAACTAGTGGATCAGTGGGGCGAAGGTGAAAGGGTGCCTGTCACGTTGTAGGCGTTATGTGATGTCAAAATATGTACCCTGAGTTAAACAAAGCAAAATTATTCAACCAATAACAATTAGTTTGTCATTTTATTAACATTATTCCACCGCCTTAGCTCTGTGGATAGCATATGCGATTCTCATCCAAGAGATCAACGGTTCGATTTCCGGCTTGGGAAATGAAAGATATTTCATTAAACAGACGCTTTATATTTTAAACTAGCCGTACCCGTGCGCTCCGCTGCACCCGTTAGAAATAAATATGAAGTAATTACATAATTAAAATAGGACGTTTGATCCAGGGAAAATTCGTGTTTGATAGAAGGATAAATCGTTTAATATGTTACTTAATTTATATTGCATTTAAATAAATTAAAATGCGATCATTTTGGTCCAGAGACACTCATTTGGTGCAATGACAATTCCTTTAACATGTTTCTTATTTGTTATTACAGGCAACTATATTTTAATGAAGATTGACATATCATTTTATTTTAATGTGTATACTTTATATTACTTGCTATATGTTTCCATTGAATTATGGTAATAACTTAATTTTAACCCTTGTTTTCTACGTCTTTAGTGAATGGCGCTTGGCCCACTATGGTTCTGAACACTTCAAATAACTTAAACAGTGATACAGCATATATAGTGATATGTAATTATATTTCTTTCTTTCGAAAATGTAAGAATTCACGATCTCCTATGTACCATTGCCATGGAATGAATAAATGTGTTATTTCTTTCTACTAAAAAATTTTATATTTTGCACATGGGAATTACTGCAGGAACAACAACGCTATAATCTGAGGCGGCGGTGAAAATGTATTATATTGTTATTTTAAAAGTCTTGTATGTCCTTAAATATCAGTCCTATCAAAATTTCGCATAGAACAAAACTTATAGGAAATCATTTTTAAAGAAACTTTTGTAATGTAATATTTTTTAAAAAGAGCAATAATAAGCGAGATATTTCGATTTATTTAATTCAGGCCCCCTTATAACCCCCCTTTCAAATAATGTATTTTGAATGCCATGTAGCCTAAAATCTAAGTTACAACGAACTTAATTTATAGTCCAATTTTCATCGAAATACGTTCAGCCATTATCGCGTGAAAAGGTAACAAACATCCAGACAGACAGACAGACAGACATACAAACAAAAATTTCAAAAAAGCGATTTTCGGTTTTAGGGTGGTTAATTATATATGTTAGGACCAATTATTTGTGGAAAATCGAAAATTACCAGAAAAATTTTGGCTACAGATTTATTATTAGTATAGATTACAAGACGATATTGGTGTGGAGAGTCTATAGCAGAGGTTCCCAAACCTTTTTGAAGGCGCGACCAACTTTTGGGCGAGATTTCAGTTTGTGTACCGGAAGTACGATTTTAAACAACATGTTTTTATTATTTTCCGGAACAAACTCAAAACAACTACTACAGTCACAGATGGATCCATTGCCTTCAACTTGCTGAAATTCTAAAGAAATATTAAGGGAAAACTCATTGGAATATGTACCTATTGGTGGAATGGTGAAACTAGACCTTTTTTAGCAGAGCGTTGACTAGTTTTGCATCAAAAGAATAACTCGAGTTCGCATAAAGAATTCTTAAATTTTTTATAATAAGGTAGGTGTCCCTGATATGGCCATTCTAAGGTTTGAGAATTTTTCTAGCCGCCATTTTGAAAAAAATGTAAACCACTTTTTTCTTACTCGTTCTCATTCTAATGGACTTTCTTAAAACAATTTCCTTTCCCCATAAAAATAACTTGAATTGTCCAAAAAGTCCCAAATTCCAAAAGTCTACCTAGTGGCCGTATCAGGAACATGTGCACACGATATGGCCACCCTTGTTCCATATTCTACAAATCGTGATTGTTTTCAGTTTGATAGCGCCGTTGTGCTGAAATTAAATAATTTTGGTGTAAAATGAATAAAAATGATACTTAATAATCTTTTTTATAATTCAAAAATGTAGTCAAAACAGGTTTTCCCATAAAAATTAAGTTGTTTTTCTTAAAATACAAAATTTTTTCGTAATCCCAGCTATAAGGCATGTAAATTTCTCAGGTGAAAAAATAAAAGTGAAATGAACTTGATATGGCAATGGTGCATTTGATATGGCCATATCAGGGGCAGGTAAGCTTTCACGAAAATCGTTTGATTATGAACAACTCGTAAAACATACGCCATGAACGACAACACCAATCAACAGAACATTAAAAACTGAATGGAGTACGATGGTTTTCATGAAACAAGTCTTTGAAAAACACGCATAAAACAAAGGGGACTTACCAGAGAAAAATAAGAAGAGGTCACATGAAAACCGCAAAACAGGCAACTGACGCCATATTGCTCAACCTGACTGGATGGAAAACGATCATGTGACATACCAGGATGCCCTTTCACTGGATGCTGCTGCAATTTAGCGGATTTTTTGGTTAACTAACTCACAATAGGGGGGTGGCCATATCAGGAACATGGCCGTAACAGGGGCACCCACCTTATTTATAACCGCGCATTGACGTAAATTAAGTTTCTCTCCTGTGATTTCCATCAAAACAAGAGCGAGAAAACTCGAATTTGAAAATGATATCACTGTGTGTATCGAGTACTTAGTCCAGATTTGAGAGAGACGCTACGTTCAGAAAAACAGTCACAGTTATCACATTAATTGTTACTTTACTACTGCTGAAAGATTTTTTTATATATATAATATGATTATTCATTGTGTCAACTCTTTCCTGTTGAAGTATTTATCGTTAGGTGGCAACACTGTCTCGAGCCTCATTATGGCCTCTACTTGAAACAGTCATCTCGCAGATGAGTTGGTGCCACTGACCAGGACGGGTCAAGTCACTGGTGACCGGGTCAATTGGACGACCAATTAACAGATGATAGGAGCACTTCCGGCTGTCTGCGGGGTGGCGGTGGGGGATGACGTCATTAGTCTGACTCTAGGTGCCTATATGCTGTTCTCTGTTGGGGATTTACCGTCTATGTTACGTTTTCCTCATATGGCGAGTAATCTAATCTTTATGGTAATTTAATAAGGGACGAATTGTTTTTGTAATAACTATTACAAAATGAGCAATAGTTTACAGTAAAATGGGTCTTCGTTCCAGCCGCAATTGGGACAGTGTTTCGATCGATCACTTCTCAAGAAAGGGAAAAAAATTTCCCATATGTAAAACCGATTGGTCGTTCTGACATTGTTACTTGCGTTTTCGCATTGGAACTCAAGAACTGAATATGTATAGGTTAAATAAAAAGTATTTAGCATGAAGAAAACCATTCAGAGGGGTTGGCCTATGTTTCATTATTATAGAAGCCAATAACTTCCAAAATGTCTGGTATTCTTCATTGGAAATAAATTTGAAAAAATTTAATTTGAACTTCTAATGAACTTAGTTAGCAGTATTTGCTGCACAAGCCACTATTTATTATACAGGGACATCATTTTATTTTTACTTCAATTTTTATTGTACCTGAGTTTTTTAATGTACTTCACTCCCACCCCTTCTACTAACGAAGTTCTAACTGTCCTCCACTCAGAATCAAGGCTGCATATAGTAAACAGCACTGAGTTAGTGAGTATAGTACGTTCCAGAAATATGTTTGCGTTTTCCAGTGACGAAAGAGCTTTCAATATTGAATCATATTTTCGCAGAGATACTGTCGTCCGTTTGTCTACGTCGCATCCCGATTTCCCCCACCTGCTTCTGTTCGCCCTTCTGTAAAGGCTGGGCTGTTTTAGCTCTCTTCTGAAAACATTAATTTCTGTTAGGAATTGGACGTTTACGTAATGTTATACAACTGTTTAAAATAATGTAATAAAAGGGCCTCGTTAAGCAATTAACTGTCTCGTGATTTGCCCCCTTTCTACGATCCTTCGGCATAACCACTTGGACGGACAGTAGATAGCATGTCTGAGTAATTTTATCTGTGCGGGTTGGGCAGAAGTGAAGATTGAATTTACAATACGTAAAGTACTCTTCTATAAAGTAGGTACAGAATTATTTCAACATGAGTTACTAGTACGAAGGACGAAACTGGCAATTGGAATTAGATACAATAGTCTATAGTGCGATAATATGCACATTAGAACTGAAGCCCGTATCGAAATGAACGGCCACCATTTTCAAAAATGTGTTTAAATATCCATATTATGATTATTTTTCAATTTAACTTCATTCTCTATAGTGTACGCTAATGTGCTGTAGACAGTATAATATACACTGCATAATGAATACGTTCGCATGGACAGCTCAGTTCGTGAGTAAAAGCACTCATTGTTAATACTGTACTGTATTTTGATTAAACAAAACCTAATGAAAATTATCAAACTCAAAATTGCGATATTTACTAGTTTACATAAATGGATGAACTACTTTTCTTCCCTCCTATACCTAGTAAAGTGATTTTTATTTTACGCCAGTATCATCGAACTCCAGTCTTGGAAGGGGGAGCAAAGGGTGTTTCCGGTTCTAGACCTTTAAGCCAAAGATATAGACAGGTTGATATTAAAAATGTTAGTAAAAATAAAATGATGTCCCTGTATAATAAAAAAGGCCACATGAATTTAGGTCGTGTTTTATTATGAGAGGGATTAATGGGGAAACAAATGCCAACGACAATTCGCTGGATTTCCTCATGGACACACAGCACTATAATTTGTGGAATTAAAGCGGTAGACAAAGACAACAGGAGGGGACGTAATATGAGGACAACCGACAGGCACCGGGTGCGAGGAGCGAGGGGATATGAGCGATCAAGAGGAAGTCGAATCAGGGTACAGAATCCAACAGCAGCTTCTCTGTAAGCTTGGCAACGATTCAATGTCACCACGTTCCCTGCCTAGACTCTGTAATTTTTGCACACCCGGGTTACGTTACTAGCGGGCAGGGATGACCAACATCTGTCTCATGAAGCTGTGGCCTACATCTGTCTTTATAAAGAAACCGCATGGAAATATTGATTTGTATTGCACACTGTACGGGCCAGCTTACTGTTAAAACTATTATTATTATTATTGTTATTATTATTATTATTATTATTATTATTATTATTATTAATTCGGTCAGATGCGTTTCCAATTCACTGTGGGCTAAAGCAAGGAGATGCACTATCACCTTTACTTTTTAACTTTGCTCTAGAGTATGCCATTAGGAAAGTCCAGGATAACAGAGAGGGTTTGGAATTGAACGGGTTACATCAGCTGCTTGTCTATGCGGATGACGTGAATATGTTAGGAGAAATTCCACAAACGATTAGGGAAAACACGGGAATTTTACTGGAAGCAAGTAAAGAGATAGGTTTGGAAGTAAATCCCGAAAAGACAAAGTATATGATTATGTCTCGTGACGAGAATATTGTACGAAATGGAAATATAAAAATTGGACATTTATCTTTTGAAGAGGTCGAGAAGTTAAAATATCTTGGAGCAACAGTAACAAATATAAATGATACTCGGCAGGAAATTAAACACAGAATAAATATGGGAAATGCGGGTTATTATTTGGTTGAGAAGCTTTTATCATCCAATCTGCTGTCAAAAAATCTGAAACTTAGAATTTATAAAACAGTTATATTACCGATTGTTCTTTATGGTTGTGAAACTTGGACTCTCACTTTGAGAGAGGAACATAGGTTAAGGGTGTTTGAGAATAAGGTGCTTAGGAAAATATTTGGGGCTAAGAGGGATGAAGAGGGCCAAGAGGGAATATGTATATGCTAAAAAATAATGAACTACATTTTAATTAAATAATTGTTAGGAGAAAACACGGGAATTTTACTGGAAGCAAGTAAAGGGATAGGTTTGGAAGTAAATCCCGAAAAGACAAAGTATATGATTACGTCTCGTGACAAGAATATTGTACGAAATGGAAATATAAAAATTGGAAATTTATCTTTTGAAGAGGTGGAGAAGTTCAAATATCTTGGAGCAACAGTAGCAAATATAAATGATACTCGGGAGGAAATTAAACACAGAATAAATATGGGAAATGCGTGTTAATATTTAGTTGAGAAGCTTTTATCATATGTATATATGTATGTATGTATGTATGTATTTATTCACACTGCAATGGGTATATACCCGGTGGCAGTGGTAACTAATTACACTCAATAATGACAATAATAAACTTATTAATTAAAAATGCAATTAATGATAATACTAATAATTAATAATAATAATAATAATAATAATAATAATAATAATAATAATAACAACAACAGGGAATATACTAAATTAAATGAAACGATCACTTAAAATAACATTTGAAATATTCTAGTTTGTATCTTAAAACTAAGATCGAACTAAAACTCACGAGTATATGTTCATATCTGCACAAGTACCTTTCAACATTACACTCATTTCTCTGTCAACTCACTCACTGCACTGGAACTACGACACATTTCACTGATTCTATTCTGATTTCACTAACACTTCAAAAACATTTCACTGTTCAAATACTTTGCACTGCAACTATAACCTATACAGCTTCACTGACAGGAACACGTTGATAGTCTGCTGCCAAAAAATGTGAAAGTTAGAATTTATAAAACAGTTATATTACTAGTTGTTCTTTATGGTTGTGAAACTTGGACTCTCACTTTGAGAGAGGAACATAGGTTAAGGGTGTTTGAGAATAAGGTGCTTAGGAAAATATTTGGGGCTAAGAGAGATGAAGAGGGTCAAGAAGGAATATGTATTTGCCAAAAAATAATGAACTACGTTTTAATTAAATAATTGTTAGGAGAAAACACGGGAATTTTACTGGAAGCAAGTAAAGGGATTGGTTTGGAAGTAAATCCCGAAAAGACAAAGTATATCATTATGTCTCGTGACTACAATATTGTACGAAATGGAAATATAAAAATTGGAGATTTATCCTTCGAAGAGGTGGAGAAGTTCAAATATCTTGGAGCAACAGTAACAAATATAAATGACACTCGGGAGGAAATTAAACGCAGAATGAATATGGGAAATGCCTATTATTATTCGGTTGAGAAGCTTTTGTCATCCAGTCTGCTGTCAAAAATCTGAAAGTCAGAATTTATAAAACAGTTATATTACCGGTTGTTCTTTATGGTTGTGAAACTTGGACTCCACTTTGAGAGAGGAACATAGGTTAGGGGTGTTTGAGAATAAGGTGCTTAGGAAAATATTTAGGCCTAAGAGGGATGAAGTTACAGGAGAATGAAGAAAGTTACACAACACAGAACTGCACGCATTGTATTCTTCACCTGACATAATTAGGAACATTAAATCTAGACGTTTGAGATGGGCAGGGCATGTAGCACGTATGAGCGAATCCAGAAATGCATATAGAGTGTTAGTTGGGAGGCCGGAGGGAAAAAGACCTTTAGGGAGGCCGAGACGTAGATGGGAGGATACTATTAAAATGGATTTGAGGGAGGTGGGATATGATGACAGAGAATGGATTAATCTTGCTCAGGATAGGGACCAATGGCGGGCTTATGTGGGGGCGGCAATGAATCTCCGGGTTCCTTTAAAGCCAGTAAGTAAGTAGTATTATCATTATCATTATTATTATTATTATTATTATTATTATTATTATTATTATTATTGTTCATTAAAGTATATAAATAAAATAGTCTACATAACACCAGAAGAAATGTCCCAACTCTTTTGGCAGAACCTAAATGTCACACTACAGCTGGATTAAGACACAGTAGGAATTATGGACCAAGATTATACAATTCAGTATTGAAAAATAATCCAGACCTAAGCAATTTACACATTCTTAAGTTTAAAAATAAAGTGAAAATGTTAGTATAATATTTGTTAAATATTATTATTATTATTTTAAGTGTTACTAGCATTATATATATATATATATATATGTTACTAATATTTATTGTATTTATCTGATGCATGTAACCTATAAGATAAAACATTGTAATAAATATAAATAGATCATTTTCTTAATTAATAACAATGTATATCTCCAATAAATGATTTCTTAGCATCGCCACAGATACACTTGATTGTACTTGTCACTATCTCTGTCATTAGAGAGTTCTTGAAATTTATATTTTCCCCGCCATTCATAAAATATTTTGATATGATACCTCTGCACAAAAGGGGAGATCTATAACTGAAAATTGATTAATATATTTCAGTATCATTTGTATTTATCCTGATAATAATTAACAGTTTTACTCATAGACATTTTGTTTTTCAGTATTAATTTCCCATGATTGTATGAGAAGATTCGAAGAGAACGTCGGGATGTAGACCTTCGGCTCCCCCATCCTACCAATAATGCATAACACAATGTCAATACTGCGGTTGCTGTCATCTGCGATACGACGAACTTTTTTGTTGATGTTAGAGTTCGTTATTTTTTTTCCTGGTTATTATATGCTTATTTAAGTTGTGTTAACACTCGCTAAGTGGTTTTATATTTCATTTTATCAGTCTTAGTATTTATTTTATTATTGTTAATATTCTTGTTTTATTATTATTAATAATCAATTAATTTGTATTAATATCTTTGTATTATCTCCGTCATGGTTATTCTATTATTATTATTATTATTATTATTATTATTATTATTATTATTATTATTATTTCTCCATCAACATTATTATTGATCTCTGTAAAATTTATGTAGACTACTGGACTGTACCCGAGCACGAGCATATGCTCATTTCGGATATCTATTCATATGTATGATTTCAAACGTAAATTGTGAATAAATTTGAATTTGAATTTGAATCCTCTTCAGAATAGAATGAGAAAAAGGACAAAGATGTAGAATCACTCGTTGGGGCAGAAAGCGTCTCTAAATTTTTACTATATGGGGAAAAAGTCCAGATTAATTGCCTACACCTAGTTCTTGGATTGGATCGATCTCGTGACTATTGGTAGCAGTATCGCATTATTAACAGTAATACCTGGAACAGAAACTAGCACCTAATCACACGCAACCCGGACAACAGCCTGAGGGAATTGCCACAAAGTCCTAATTAAAACGGGTTAACAATGCATGAGTGGCTCAGATTATTTGTGCTTTGGGCAGTCTGGTCGGTTGTGGTCAGTAGCATATTACGTCTAATATTGAAACCAGAAGGTCGATGCGTGCGTTTTGTTTGTTGTATGGGATCTGCAATGCCCAGACACTAACACGTCAATATTACGTTTTAATGAACTCATTAAGTATCCGTATAAGGAACTAGACCACTTCGTGATCCTGAAATTACGATAATGTAGTTCGCTCTTCGTTGATGTCGTCCATGGTGCATAGAATTAGGCCTATATACCTCAAAGATTCTCTTTGGTCTATTCCTGTGCTTATTTTCTCAACATGACGCTAAACTGGCACATGGTGGGACTCAAATTAACTGTGATGAATTGATTCAAAATCAATATGCAAAACTGACTCAAATTTAATGCGTCGAAATTAATTTAAATTTAAAGCGCAGAGCTCACTAATTTAATGTGCCGAACAGACTCAAATTTAAAGCACCGAACTCACTAATTTAATGCGCCGAACTGACTCAAATTTAAAGCGCCGAACTCACTAATTTAATGCGCCGAACTGACTCAAATTTAAAGCGCCGAACTCACTAATTTAATGCGCCGAACTGACTCAAATTTAAAGCGCCGAACTCACTAATTTAATGCGCCGAACTGACTCAAATTTAAAGCGCCGAACTCACTAATTTAATGCGCCGAACTGACTCAAATTTAAAGCGCCGAACTCACTAATTTAATGCGCCGAACTGACTCAAATTTAAAGCGCCGAACTCACTAATTTAATGCGCCGAACTGACTCAAATTTAAAGCGCCGAACTCACGAAATCAATGCGCCGAACTGACTCAAATTTAATGCGCCGAACTGACTCAAATTTAATGCGCCGAACTTATTTAAATTTAAAGCGCCGAACTCACTAATTTAATGCGCCGAACTGACTCAAATTTAATGCGCCGAACTGACTCAAATTTAAAGCGCCGAACTCACGAATTTAATGCGCCGAACTCACTAATTTAATGCGCCGAACTGACTCAACTTTAATGCGCCGAACAGACTCAAATTTAAAGCACCGAATTGATTCAAATGTAATGCACCGAACTGACTCTAATTTAAAGCGCCTAACTGAGTCAAATTTAAAGCGCCGAATTGATTCAAATGTAATGCACCGAACTGACTCTAATTTAAAGCGCCGAACTGAGTCAAATTTAAAGCGCCGAATTGATTCAAATGTAATGCGCCGAACTGACTCAAATTTAAAGTGCCGAATTTACTCTAGCTTAATGCGCCGAACGACTCGAAATTATTGCGCCAAACTGACTTCAGTGTATTGCGCCAAATTAATTTGAATTTATTGCGACAAACGGGCTCTAATTTACTGCACCCAGCTGATACGAATTTATTGCAAACTGACTGGAATTTAACGAGAGGAACTGATTCTAATTCTTTACCCTTAATTGACCCGAAATTACTGCGCCGAACTAACTGGAATTTACTGCGGAGAAGTGAATTGACTAGAACTTACAGGTCTGAAAAGACTCAAACTGACTCCAGTGAAGTGACTCGAATTGACTGGACTGAAATGAACTAGCATCACTGAATAGAACTAAATTCACTACTTGGGCAGACTGAAATGAAAAGACCTCATCTGACATAACCAAAACTAATTTGAGCTGAGAGGAAGCAACTCGAGTGAACTTGACTGGTTTCAAGATTTGTAAATTTTATCTGTTGTTAACAATCACGGCCTTACTAATAAAAACTCTATATACAGACGTTTAACTGTCTTATACTTATACAATGAGTAGCTGGTTTATAAGTCGTGTGTAAATTCCTTACTAATAATCACTACATACTTCGTGTATAACAGTATAACTGTTACACAGCTACGTCATAGTTTCGTCATTACTTCATTACGAAAGGTAATAGAATATCTGAGGTTCTCTATTGCATCCAGTAGAGCACTCTAGTGTGGCGTGTTAAGTATCGATAGTACAAGAGGCCCTAATCGATTACCATACTATATTTTGGTCAAAGAGTACAAGCTACAGCAATATTATTCTAATTATTCTATGCTCTTTGGTTTGTTCACCTGTGGTTACTATGGTCTGTCCAAAACAACTTCCGACCTGACAAATGGCGCCTTTAGCATGTTACCATGGCAACCATTCAAATCAACCAACCACAAGAGACGCGTAACCATGGTAACGGGACGGTGTTGCCTTGTCTATGTTTACAAGTTGCACGTGAATACCAGGCCCTAGTGGTGAATACAGTGCCCGGAATGACTGAGTTGGCTGGTTAGCGCGTGCTTTGTGTGAATTAAAAATATCATTTAGTTGTATTATTGTTTTAGTGTATCGATAATTATTGTGTTTAAATTATATTACACTATTATCTTCGTTGTCATTGGTGGAGTGTGTGTTTTCTAATTTCTGCTAGAGTTTTTAAATAGATGACTTGTGCAATGTCGGAAGGAAGGAAAGAAGGCGGAGAATAAAGAATATTGGACAAGGTGTCCCGTTAGAGAGTCAAGCGCGAGAGATGGTGTGTTATGTAAGAGAGTATTTTGACAGGAGAAAAGATAATGGTGGGCCTCTTTTACCTTTGGCGCAAGTCGTAATGAGAACTGTTGCTTCTGTTAAAATTAATAAGAGCACTGTTACCAATATTTGAAAAGGAAAAGGCCGTGCAGATTTTTAATCATAAATATTTTTACAGTTTACAATTTTCTCAACGCCTTTCTAACAATATTACATTGAAGAATACCGACACTAATAAAAGTAGAGGCTTCGTATTAAATTAAAACTGTTTTTACAGTTTACAGTTCTTTCGACGCTTTTCTAACGGTATTTACACTGAAGAATACCGGTACTACTACTACTACTATTACTAATTATTATTATTATTATTATTATTATTATTATTATTATTATTATTATTATTATTATTATTATTATTATTATTCTATTATTATAGGCTAATAAAAATAATAATGTAAACAAATTTTAATGCCTAGTGTTCAACAAATTGGTTAGAAATGTATGTGTTCATGTCAGCCGTTCATTACTGCACTCTATCGGCAGCGCGCTCGCTTACACGAAAGATGGGCAACATGACAACACTGCTCCCCCTTCTGTATAAGCTGTCAAGTCGGAAGTGGTTTTGGTCAAGGTATAGGCAACCATCATCATAAAATGACAGTCGATACGAACAGCTGTTAGAGGGCGGCCATTTTTTCTCTATATACAACGCTTAAACAAGGGGTTTCGTGTATATAACTACTGCAAAGCAATTCCCATTGTATAGTTACAGCCTGTTTATACGTCCATCGCTTATTCACGGTTTATTAGTAACGTTTTCTGTCTCAACTCTACATAAGTCTCGTATAAAAACTATACACGGTTTATTAGTAACGTTTTCTGTCTCAACTCTGCATAAGTCTCGTATAAAAACTATACACGGTTTATTAGTAACGTTTTCTGTCTCAACTCTGCATAAGTCTCGTATAAAAACTATACACGGTTTATTAGTAACGTTTTCTGTCTCAACTCTACATAAGTCTCGTATAAAAACTATATACGGTTTATTAGTAAGACCGTTATTGTTCTATGAAGCCACATAAAGAAGCACTGTAAGATGCTTTCATTGCTGCTAATAGAGATGGTTAGGAAATCCCAAAACATGTGATAATGGTAGAGAGAACTAACTACTATAAAATCCATTGTCTTTTCAGCATGGAAAACCAATGGTCTAGCCATCCGCACGACGGCGTGATGGCAAATGGAACAGATAGCCTATACGTTCCAACACCTTACACGCAAGAACATAATAGTTCATTCAGATCAACAAACCCACCGATTCGCTTCTAGAGAGACAATTACGTACTACAAAATTACTGGAAAAGCTCCTACAAAGCACGCATGCTGGTATTTACTACAGCAATCACAAATAACGCACGACTTCTTTTGTTTACAAGGAGTTGCTATGGCACCAACTTTCTCTTCGTAATTAGTTCAATTCACTCACACCAATTCGGTTATCGTGTCTCTAATACACAGTTACATTCATTACGACAATAAGGTATACAGCACGATGTGAATCACAGTCCAGAACAACTTCATATTTCGACAAGTAAGTAATTTTGCCGCCCAGCGGAGGACTGGCAAGCCATTCACCTCTACGGCCTTTATAATATTATAATGTTACTTCAATACAGCGATTCGATCAACACGCTAACATTAAGCTAATGTGTTCGGTCTGATATATACTATAAACCAGGCCTGCACAAGGTTTGCGCTCTCCGAGCCGGCTCACAGCTCGTAAGCGGAATGCAGATATTAGCTGCGCTCTGTATAGGGTGGGCTGGAAGAAGGGGTGATCTCGTACATTATAAACACAAAAGGAAGTACTATTACGAGGTTCATGAAATGAATTCCCGTTCAGTGTTTGCAAAACTATCTTGGACTATTATTAATAAATAAATATTTATTTTACAGAAATAATAGAAATTCTATAGCTACTTAAATGTAGAATATCATTTTGTATTTTATCAGTACATGAAAACGAGTTTTTATGCTGTTGGCAGCTGAAAGGAACAGTAGCCTACTGATCGTAATGAAACATCAGTTACAGATGTTCGATGTCTGCCTTTATTAAAGTTGATTATAGAAATCAGTTGCTCACAAATATAAATGTTGAGCCAAACATAGCAATCATTTTCAGAGCCGTCCACACCGCGTCTGGCCGCGAAACCAGGTGGCCCGGGTTCGATTCCCGGTCGGGGCAAGTTACCTGGTTGAGGTTTTTCCGGGGTTTTCCCTCAACCCAATATGAGCAAATGCTGGGTAACTGTCGGTGTTCGACCCCGGACTCATTTCACCGGCATTATCACCTTCATCTCATTCAGACCCTAAATAACTTAAGATGTTGATTAAGCGTCGTAAAATAATCTCCTAAAATAATAATAAAAAAAAATTCACAGCCAGCCTGTGTAGTCGTGGATATTATTGCTAATGTTCAGTCTTGTAAAACTCAACCAGACTAGTAGTATTATTCAAACGATCTTTAGCCCTTAGGTCACATTGAAGATCAGTAAGTTTGAACTGTAAATCGTTAATCGTTAAATGTTATGTTCCGTCTTTTAGATTCCTCCATACTGTACTGTAGCAGTAGGTAAGCAACGTGAAACAATTACTGAGAATAGGCCTACACACTGCACTCCACTAGATAGCTGAGTGGTCGTTTCCCTCTCCTCTACCTACAGCAAGTCTACGTCATTCTGACGTATCTTCCTCTCCGTTTCGGCGAGCGGTAAACACCGCTCTCTCGCTCCGAAGGAGCGAGCGCGCTCGTTGAGCGCTGTTTGTGCAGGTATGCTATAAAGTGTATTAAAAACATTGTGGCAACCTTTGGGAGCTTGTAGGGTGGACAGGGATAAGTAGAAATTGAATTGGAAACCATGCCCGGAAACGTCTAGTTCTAGAAATAATATACAGGGTGGAATCACATAAATTCAAAGAGGTAATAGATCAAGTCATAGCGAACAAGTTTTGTCAAATAAGATTTTGATATGTCCATAGTTTTGAGAATGCGAATTGTAACGTGTTGCAACGCTGCAAAGAGCACTTGACGTCATTGCTCCGCAGTGGGAGTGAGTGTAACTCCAATCATCCATTCCACAAGACTTTCGAGAGGAGAATGTGAACAAAAACGTCTCATCAGATATATTTTGATCAAATTACTATATAGATCAGAACGTAAAGTATTCAATCAATTAATTACGCAAATTGATTGGTTTTTATTATTCTTTATGACGCTATAATCTCTTCAACTCTAAATTTAATACCATGGAACTTATTTAACATTCACAATATCTGCTGATTTCTTTCCTTTTTACGTAATTACAAAATAGTAAAGAATGTACATTCTTATAAAACAAAACTATATCCATTAATATCCCTTTACATCTGATGTAAACTCAAAATAACATTACTACGAATACACATTCTGCACCTCAGTCTCCATTTAAGTTATCTTTGAAGAAATTAAAAATTAATTTGCAAAAATTAAGTTTATGGTAATGTTAAGTAATGTACAGGGACATCATTTTATTTTTATTTCAATTTTTACTGTACCTGAGTTTTTGAATGTACTTCACTCCCACCCCTTCTACTAATGAAGTTCAACCGTCCTCCACACAGATCCAAGACCGCATATACTGTACAGTCATAGTAGCCTTACGGTCATAGTAAACAGTATATTCCAAAAATATGTCCGCGTTTTCCAGAGACGAAAGAGCTTTCAATATTGAATCATTTTCGCAAAGGTAATGTCATCCATTTGCCTACGTCGTATCCCGGTTTCCCCCACCAGCTTTTATTCGCTAGCTAGTGGCTGGGCTGTCTTAGCTCTTTTCCGAGAACATTAATTTCTGTTAGGAATTGGACGTCTACGTAATATTATACAACTGTTTAAAATAACTTAAGTAAAAGGGCCTCGTTAAGTGATTAACTGTCACTTGATTTCCTCCCTTTCTACGACCCTACGACATAACCACTTGGACGGACATTAGATAGCATGTCTGAGTAATTTTATATTTTCGGATTCGGACAGAAGTGAAGATTGAATTTACAGTACGTAAGGTACTCTTTTATAGAGTAGGTACAGAATTATTTCAACATGAGTTACTAGTACGAAGAACGAACCTGGTAATTGGGATTAGATACAATAGTCTATAGTGCGATAATATGCACATTAGAACTGAAGCCTGTATCGAAATGAAAGGCCAACATTTTCAAAAACGTGTTTAAATATCTATATTATGATTATTTTTCAATTTAACTTCATTCTATATTGTACGCTAATGTGCTGTAGACAGTATAATATACACTTCATAATGAATACGTCCACATGGACAGCTCAGTTCGTGAGTAAAAACACTCATTGTTAATACTGTGCTGTATTTTGATTAAACAAAAACCTAATGAAAATGATCAAGCTCAAAAGCGCAATATTTTCTAGTTTACGTAAATGGATGAACCACATTTCTTCCCTCTTATACCTAGTAAAGTGATTTGTTTCTATATTACGCAGTATTATCGAACTCCAGTCGTGGAAGGGGGTAGCAAACGACGTTGATTCGGAGGTATAGGCAAGTTAATATTAAAAATGTTAGTAAAAATAAAATGATGTCCCTGTATTAATTGCTACTTATCTACAGTCGCTTGCTGTTTAGTCAACTGTCGAAGACAGGTCTATAACTACCTCATAAATGATACCAACAAGGCATCACTCATGAGTCAACTAGGTCAGAAGATAATGGGATAGAGTGGTCACTTTCTTTTCCCTTCCATTTTATACATCGCCGCCTAGCATATAATAATAATAATAATAATAATAATAATAATAATAATAATAATAATAATAATTTATTTTAGCTGGCAGAGTTAAGGCCGCAAGGCCTTCTCTTCCACTCAACCAGCAAAAAGTATACATACATATGCATGAACTTACAAAGAATTCAACAATTTGATTTAGATGAGAGTTACATGTATACAAGAGTTATTTACGAATTAAACAACAAAATACTATGAACTATTAATTAGACACTGAAATAAACTGTGTAGCAGAATTAAGCTAAAATACATAGAATGTTAATATATTTCAAATAATATTAAATAATAGAAAGAGATTGTTATGAGACAATTTTGAAAATACAGCACTATCAGGATGATGTCTAAAAGAAAGAAGTAACAGTGTAGTCAGTGATAGTTTAAATCAGTATGATTGGAGTGAAATGCTAATAAGGTTATCTTTTAAGCTGTTCTTAAAGGTGTTTGTTGTCTTGCAGCCCCTAATACTTTGTGGCAGGGAATTCCATTGACGCGAGGTGGATACTGTAAAAGATGATGAATAACAAGATGTTCTATGAAGAGGTATACTTAGCGTGCCACAGATAAGTGATCTGGTGTTTACGTCGTGGTTAGAGTATAGATAAGAGAAACGAGACGAAAGGTAATTTGGTGTTGAGGTGTGCATAATTCGAAAGAGTAAAGACAAAGAGTGAAAATTTCTGCGTTCTTTAAGTCGGAGCCACGAAAGACTTGCATAGTATAATGGATGAATGTTATATTTTTCACCTTACGAGGAAGCGTGAACTATAAGATATAGTGAAAACCCTCATATTGAAGATGATGTGCATTTTTTCCTCATGGAACGACTCAACCCTAACAGAAACTGCATCTCTTGTAATGCCCTTTGTAGGAAATACAGACAATTCAGAGGCGATGGGATGAAAGCGCCGGCAATAATAGAATGAAATTGGGGCGATGGCGTAAATAAATCGAAAAGAATACTCTTGTACCTTACACGTTCCCTGTGCACAATAAAATTTACTGGATCGTTCAGAATCCTAAACTCAATCTCTTTATTGAAAAGAATGTATCTTGGTCAGTCGGTGCAGAAAGCAGAGAAACTACAGCACCGTATCTTGTGCTCAGACGACCAATTCCATGAAATTTCTACGATTCACATCATACGTGTTACGTCCATCGTGTTGGAAAGTGGATCGTATTAGTACAACGTCTCTGTACACGAGAATACCTGGCACCGTTTAAAACAATCAATTTAAGTCACTTAATAGCTTCGTTGGTTTATACATCACTGGTGAAACTGATTAGGCCTACTATGTGCCTCAAAGATTCTAAGCTTTGGTCTATCCCTGTGCTTATTTCCTCAACATGACGCTAAACTAGCACATGGTGGGACTCAATTAACTGTGCTGATCTGATTCAAAATTAATGTGCCGAACTGACTAATTTAATGCGCCGAACTGACTCAAATTTAATGCGCCGATCTGACTAATTTAATGCGCCGATACAATTAAAATTTAATGCGCCGAATTAACTCAAATTTAATGCACCAAACTGACTGAAATTTAAAGCGCCGAATTGACTAATTTAATAACCCGAACTAACTCACATTTAATGCACCTGACTAATTTAATGCGCCGAACCAACTCAAATTTAATGCACCGAACTGACTGAAATTTAATGCGCCGAATTGACTAATTTAATAACCCGAACTAACTCACATTTAATGCACCTGACTAATTTAATGCGCCGAACCAACTCAAATTTAATGCACCGAACTGACTGAAATTTAATGCGCCGAATTGACTAATTTAATGACCCGAACTAACTCAAATTTAATGCACCAAACTGACTCAAATTTAAAGCGCCGAATTGACTAATTTAATGACCCGAACTAACTCAAATTTAATGCACCTAACTGACTCACATTTAAAGCGCCGAATTGACTAATTTAATGACCCGAACTAACTCAAATTTAATGCACCTAACTGACTCACATTTAAAGCGCCGAATTGACTAATTTAATGACCCGAACTAACTCAAATTTAATGCACCTAACTGACTCACATTTAAAGCGCCGAATTGACTAATTTAATGACCCGAACTAACTCAAATTTAATGCACCTAACTGACTCACATTTAAAGCGCCGAATTGACTAATTTAATGACCCGAACTAACTCAAATTTAATGCACCTAACTGACTCACATTTAAAGCGCCGATTTGACTAATTTAATGACCCGAACTAACTCAAATTTAATGCGCCAAATTGACTCAAATTTAATGCGTCGAAGTAAGTCAAATTTAATGCGCAAAAACTGACAAATTTAATGCGCCGAAGTAAGACAAATTTAATGCACCGAACTGACAAATTTAATGCGCCGACATAATTAAAATTTAATGCGCCGAACTAACTCAAATTTAATGCACCAAACTGACTCAAATTTAAAGCGCCGAATTGGCTAATTTAATGACCCGAACTAACTCAAATTTAATGCGCCGAACTGACTCAAATTTAATGCGCCGAATTGACTCAAATTTAATGAGTCGAACTAACTCAAATTTAATGCACCAAATTAACTCAAATTTAATGCACCAAACTGACTAATTTAATGCGCCGATACAATTAAAATTTAACTGACAAATTTAATGCGCCGAAGTAAGTCAAATTTAATGCGCCGGACTCTAGCTTAATGCACCGAACTGACTTTTCGTTCATAGACCGATCTCATTGAGACTAGTTAAATGTGTCGATCAAGCAGAATTAAAAAAACAGACCCATCAGAGTGTCATGGGAAAGATGTCCCTGATCTTGAAACCTGTAAGATGTTCCGAAGCGTTACAAATAATATATGTCAAGACATGGTTGTTAAATTCAAATCATTATTCATATTAGAAGTATTATACCGACTTATATTATTAAATGTAATCAAAGAAGATGACTGTAACAAGTATGACGTTCACAATAGTCGGGCCATAGAGTTTGTTTTCCTCTGCGTATAGGCTCTTTCTGTGGAAAACAGATAGTGGTCTACCATGCCAACGTTGTCAGGGCGCAGAATCGTATTGTTGATGCTTCTGGAAAGAGTCTAAATTTCTACTTTCGCATTTTTTTCTTCCATCGACAAAATTTATAATTCATTTTTTGTTTTATTTAAGAATTTAGTTATAAAGTAATAACAACTACAACGTAAACATTGTATTAATTTTATCTGGATATGGTTTTTAATCACTTCAATATCTGAATGCAAACTTTCAGAATCACTCATCTTAAAACTTACAAATTACAAGTTTGCAGTAAAACAAACTTTTGTGCGAGATTCTGCGTATTCGCTTGGTTTCCGCACAAAACCAATCCGCGGTAAGTGTGAAATTCCACATTCAGTATTCCCAACCTAACACACATAACAATTTCCCTCTTCTTACCGCTTAAGTGACATATTGATTTTACTGCTTTAGGCTTTGAACATATTATTTTTAGAGACGTTAAATATAGTAATAATTATGAATTGGAAACTTACCACTGCAATTTCACCTAAATTGCACTGTTAATTATTGTTTTTAAATATTTCCAAAAATTAAGTAAACTCTACAACTCCACTAAAGTTACTGCATTCGTGATGCAAGTAAGATTAAGGAAGCCGTGAAAAAATCAACAAGATTCCAGATGCCGATGTTATTACTGCAATATATTATATAAATAATATTGTTAAAATATTAAAATGAAAAATAAATCATTACATAACCTTACCGTTTGTTTTAAGTTCGCATTTATAGACTGGGGGAAAAAAAGACAGACGTATATCACGGCCTGCTGGAGTATAGTAAACACAGAAAACATTTTAAAGCAACAATGTTGAAAATAGATATTTTTGTTTTGCAAATTTGCCGTCATTGAACAGAAACCAAGATGGAGATTTCATTGCAACTAATTAGAAATTCCTCTTTCAGGTATGTAATAAACGATCTTCGCACAAAATAATGTACGGTACACGAGCGGTATGTTTTGTTTCAATTCTCGGAAATTAAAAAAGCTCAACTACGTTTCGCTTTTTCAAACTTTTCCTCGAACATGAAAACTTCAACATTCCGCTCTTGTAACGCATAGTACTATTCTTTATAGTAACATTGTGGTTGCCATGGATTTATAGCGTCACAATACATTATTTCAACTGCTACCTAGACAGTTAGCTTCAATTTTCTGCTCCTCGTGCAAAACTTCCACTCGCGTGTATTAATAATGATTTTATCCCACTTATATCTTAAATATCTATAATAATTATAGCAAACACAGTTAACTGGGGTACGCAAATACTTTCTGGATTACGTTTCATTCAAGGAAATTATTAATCCTCTGAGAACGTAGACGTTAATTTCACTGCAAGATTTGCAAGGAATACAGGGAAGCAACGATATCGCTCATCAATATGTAATATGATTAATACATACTCACAGCCCAAACACCAGAGATTGAAGTCTGCTAAAGTTGTATTCTCTCACACTCACCTGTAAAAGGAAAAAAATATATATCAGAATACAAAACAGCCCATAATAAAGATAATTAGAGGATCGAACTTATGAATATGGTAACTGTTTTATTATGTCTGTGCAGGAAATGTGAACGACATAGAGTAACGATACAATTTTTATAGAATGAATATGAGAACCTGTTGCAATATGATACACAAAAGGTGTGTCGTCAGCGTTTTATATAACAGATATCTCTAACCTGCATTCCAAAAAATAAAGAACTAGTCGGCGTGTTTGTGTCTGCAGACCTCACCTCCTTCCCCCTCCTTGCATACATCGCTGACTAGCCACATATTACACTAGTCAGACTTCAGATGTAGGCCTATACAAGCAATTGTTCTTCCACTGATGAATGAATTAAGAAACGGGCATATCCAAAAACAATAAAATTAATTAACAAATCGAAAACTGAAAGGTTCAATGAAGGAGTAAAAAACAAACGAGCGAACAAAGAATAACAAAAGAACAAAGAATGAATGAATAAAAAAGCAAACGAGGGACCGAAGAGGCAAACGAACGTGTCGACTAATAAAAGAACAAAAGAAACAACAGAGAGACATAGTAAGTAAGGAAACGAATGAAAAAACGAATAAAACACTCGAAAGAACGAACGCACAAACGAATGAACAGTCGAAAGAACAAATGAACGTCCGAACGAACAATCAAACGTCCGAACGAACAAATGAACGTCCGAACGAACAATCAAACGTCCGAACGAACAAATGAACGTCCGAACGAACAATCAAACGTCCGAACGAACAAATGAACGTCCGAACGAACAATCAAACGTCCGAACGAAGAATCAAACGTACGAACGAACAAATGAACGTCCGAACGAAGAATCAAACGTCCGAACGAACAAATGAAGGTCCGAACGAAGAATCAAACGTCCGAACGAACAAATGAAGGTCCGAACGAAGAATCAAACGTCCGAACGAACAAATGAACGTCCGAACGAACAAATGAACGTCCGAACGAACAAATGAACGTCCGAACGAAGAATCGAACGTCCGAACGAACAAATGAACGTCCGAACGAAGAATCAAACGTCCGAACGAACAAATGAACGTCCGAACGAAGAATCAAACGTCCGAACGAACAAATGAACGTCCGAACGAACAAATGAACGTCCGAACGAACAAATGAACGTCCGAACGAAGAATCGAACGTCCGAACGAACAAATGAACGTCCGAACGAAGAATCAAACGTCCGAACGAACAAATGAACGTCCGAACGAAGAATCAAACGTCCGAACGAAGAATCGAACGTCCGAACGAACAAATGAACGTCCGAACGAAGAATCAAACGTCCGAACAAACAAATGAACGTCCGAACGAAGAATCAAACATCCGAACAAACAAATGAACGTCCGAACGAACAACTGAACCTCCGAACAAATAAACGATGGAACGAACAAAAGAACGACCGAATGAAACGAAATAATTTAGAAACGAACTAATGTACGAACGATCTTGGTACTTAACACACTAACGAATGAATGAAAAACGAAAGAATGAAAACGTAAGAATGAGTAAACAAAGGAACGAACTCAACGAGTGAATAAATTAATTGATGGAGGGCTGTAAAGAGGGCCTGTCAGTTTCAAAACTGAAAACCACTTTACTCATATGACTAGTCAGTGATCAACAGAAATCTCAGCCCTTAAACTTGTTGGTTATTGGACACCCGATATGCGGGGAGTTTCGTGATTGGAGTGGGCAGCCATGCCGTGCTGCAAGCCATTCACTCCAGGAGCGGCGGACTGCTAGCTTATTATCCCCATACAAAGCCTGCACAAGAATAGAACCCATCATGACCCCTAATCAACGTCGTTCTTTACGATAACAACGGATCGAGTTTTCCTGTGAAACTGGAATATTAAGCAGGCTACCCCACCTAAATTGCTTTCTGAAACACAACCCATAGTGAGTTAAATATAGTGGATCTTTCAAACGGCGAATTAATATTCTCCTCTAACGGGAAAAGAGTCGCAATTAGATTAAAACGTTACAGGCATGGTAAACTAAAAATCAAAGGAATTGGGTGCAATGCTTCGCCACTGTATATTTATTTATTTATTTATTTATTTATTTATTTATTTATTTATTTATTTATTTATTTAACCTGGTAGAGATAACGCCTTCAGACCTTCTCTTCCCCTCTAGCAGGGGATTACAACTACAATATTAAGAATAAAATTACAATTATAATTACAATTAATATAAATTTACAAATACAATAAAAATCAAAGTACTAAAAGATTAACTGATTAACTTAATAAAATCTAGACAGTTTTGACGTGAATATGTTAGGAGAAAATCCACAAACGATTAGGGAAAACACGGAAATTTTACTTGAAGCAAGTAAAGCGATCGGTTTGGAAGTAAATCCCGAAAAGACTAGACACACGGAAGGAAATTAAACGCAGAATAAATATGGGAAATGCGTATTATTATTCGGTTGAGAAGCTTTTGTCATCTAGTCTTCTGTCAAAAAATCTGAAAGAATTTATAAAACAGTTATATTACCGGTTGTTCTGCATGGTTGTGAAACTTGGAATCTCACTCTGAGAGAGGAACATAGGTTAAGGGTGTGTGAGAATAAGGTGCTTAGGAAAATATTTGGGGCTAAGCGGGATGAAGATACAGGAGAATGGAGAAAGTTACACAATACAGAACTGCACGCATTGTATTCTTCACCTGACATAATTAGGAACATTAAATCCAGACGTTTGAGATGGGCAGGGCATGTAGCACTTATGGGCGAATCCAGAAATGCATATAGAGTGTTAGTTGGGAGACCGGAGGGAAAAAGACCTTTAGGAAGGCCGAGACGTAGATGGGAGGATAATATTAAAATGGATTTGAGGGAGGTGGGATATGATGATAGGGACTGGATTAATCTTGCTCAGGATAGGGACCGCTGGCGGGCTTATGTGAGGGCGGCAATGAACCTTCGGGTTCCTTAAAAGCCATTTGTAAGTAAGTAAATAAGTAAGTAAGACAGTTTATTGTAAAAGTTAAGAAGAGAGAAGCATTTCTTTTATTGATTAAGTAGAAATTAAACCTACTCACGCAGTAAGAAAATGCTTAATAAGCTTGCTTTTGAACGCTACTAAATTCCGACAGTCTCTGATGTCACTGGGTAGGGTATTCCACAAGCGCGAGAGCGAGATTGTGTAAGATGATGAATACGATGATGTCTTGTGTGTTGGTATGGCTAGTATGCGGCTATTTTGCGTGCGTGTGAAGAGATTATGATATGATGACAGGTAACTGAAACGGGAGGCAAGGTAGGTAGGTGTAGAAGTGTGAAGGACTTGGAAAAGGAGAACAAGAGAATGAAAATTTCTACGTTCGTTAAGCCATAGCCAGTTTAGAGTTTGGAAGGATGGAGTAATGTGGTCAGCGCGACGGACATCGCAGACGAAGCGAACACAAGAATTATGAACACGTTGTAATCTTTGCGACTGGTTGACATTGAGGTCAGTCAGTAGAGAATCACAATAATCGAAGTGGGGCATTACTAGTGTTTCCACTAGTATTTTCTTGAGTGATAGCGGGAGGAATTTTCGACTGCTGTTTAAAGAATGTAGTATGGAAAGCACTTTTTTGGTAATATGGGCTACTTGGTTATTCCAGTTTAAATGCGTATCAAAGTAAACTCCAAGGTTTTTAACACAGGACTATTCAAAAAGAAGGAGCAATTCCAACGTTCCTGGACAGACGAAAGTTTAAATTTTGAACAGGTCGGGTAGAAGTTCCAATCACGGCCGCATTGGCGCTGTTCATTGTCTGTAGTAAAATGGCGACACAACAGGAAAAAGCATTTTGTGTGCAGCAATTAGCAAAACTAGAGTCCATTATTGAAGTTCAACGTGCTTTTCGCCGTCAGTTTAACAAACAACCGCCTCGTCATAAGCAGATTTACCAGTGGCATCGAAAATTCGTAGAAGATGGTTGCATCTGCAAACAGAAAAGCACGGGACGTCCACGCACATCGGATGAAAATGTCGAGCGTATTCGTACAGTTCACGAAAGGAGCCCAAAAAAATCCACAACCCGAGCAAGCAGAGAACTGAACCAACGGTATGGCGAGTTCTGAAACACCGTCTGCACATGAAGCCGAACAAACTGCAGTTATTGCAAGCATTGCATCCTGACGATCACAACAGTGACACCATTCCAGGACGTTGGATTGGAAGAGGAGGAGAAGATCAACTTCATCGCCGGTGGCCTCCCAGGTCTCCAGACCTCACTCCTTGTGATTTTTATCTGTGGGGTTACGTAAAACACCGTGTTTTTATCCCCTCCCCTGTGCCTGACATTGGCCTTAACACTGTAATCAACAGCGCCAATGCGGCCGCGCATGACAAGCAACAACGCCAGTTCGGCCGTAATTGGAACTTTTACCAGCATTGTTCAAAATTTAAACTTTCGTCTGTCTAGGAACGTTGGAATTGTGTTTCTATCTTTTGTAGTTTGGAAGAAATAAATATTTGAAATCTGCTCCTTCTTTTTGAATAGTCCTGTATTTAAACAAGTCATAATGTTCTGTTAACTTTCTTGGTGAGTTGTAATTGCGATAAATTGTAGATATCGGTTGAAAAGCTGTTTTGTTCAGTAATCCACATGCTTCCATCCAAACTGTAGCGTTTCTTCATTAGGCCTAATAAACTCCACTTCTTTTTATCGTTTTAAACTTGATGTAAAGGCATATATTGAATAATTTCGAGGGAAAAATTGTTCCGGAGCCGGGTATCGAACCCGGGACCTTTGGTTTAACGTACCAACGCTCTACCACTGAGCTACTCGGGAACTCTAACCGACACCGATCCAATTTTTCCCTCTATATCCACAGACCTCAAAGTGGGCTGACAACCGTCAAGCAACCAACTTCGAGTGCACACTAACTCCGTGTGACTTGGTACGTTAAACCAAAGGTCCCGGGTTCGATACCCGGCTCCGGAACAATTTTTCCCTCGAAATTATTCAAATCAACTTTACAGGGAGTTATACCTGAAATCTTGATTTGCATAACACACGTCACTGTTCGTTAACAGAAAACCACAATTTAAGTCACACGGAGTTAGTGTGCACTCGAAGTTGGTTGCTTGACTGTTGTCAGCCCACTTTGAGGTCTGTGGATATAGAGAGAAAAATTGGATCGGTGTCGGTTAGAGTTCCCGAGTAGCTCAGTGATAGAGCGTTGGTACGTTAAACCAAAGGTTCCGGGTTCGATACCCGGCTCCGGAACAATTTTTCCCTCGAAATTATTCAAATCAACTTTACAGGGAGTTATACCTGAAATCTTGATTTGCATAATACACGTCACTGTTCGTTAACAGAAAACCACAATTTAAGTCACACGGAGTTAGTGTGCACTCGAAGTTGGTTGCTTGACGGTTGTCAGCCCACTTTGAGGTCTGTGGATATAGAGGGAAAAATTGGATCGGTGTCGGTTAGAGTTCCCGAGTAGCTCAGTGATAGAGCGTTGGTACGTTAAACCAAAGGTTCCGGGTTCGATACCCGGCTCCGGAACAATTTTTCCCTCGAAATTATTCAAATCAACTTTACAGGGAGTTATACCTGAAATCTTGATTTGCAAGGCATATATTCTTCTGCTAGTAACTAAAACAGTTTTATAAATAGTGTTAGCTGCATATTATTGATAAAATGATAATTTCAAGAAGAATCACATACTACCAAAGTGACAATGATCAAAGTAACGCCGATTTACGTGTTACATTATTTAGTTCAAATTTATTTTTTTGATATTATTTTCAATATTATATATTTACTTGAATTATTTTAATTATGATATGTTTTTAAATCAACTCTTGCTTACAAAACCTCCAGTACTTTAAACTCACTTTGAAAAATCTCTTCAAAATAAATACTGCAAATTAAAAAAAAAATTAATTCTAACAATTGAAGACCTCCCTCAAAGAACGTTATATGTCATATGATAAAGTAAATGATATACAACCTTGATAATAAACGTAAAAAATTATATATTACAGTTATATGAACACTAATAAATATAATATAATTATTAAACAGTCTCCTTTAAGCCAAGCAACAACGCGGTTCGATCACCTGAACCAGCCGTCGTGGTAAAGTCACTGAGGATGGAGAAGCATTTCCGAAACATGTCTGACTTTTACTAATTTTTAGTAATTATATTATATTTATTGGTGTTCATATAACTGTAATATATAATTGTTTTACGTTTCATGTCAAATCTATGAACACTGTATAATTAGCTCAACATGTGTGGTTTATCTTTGAATATATACAACCTTCTTTGAGGGAGGTCTTCAATTGTTAATATTATGTTCCTAGTTTTAGGACACTGTAAATTCATCAATTACTTTACTGTTCAAGTCTATGATGATTTATTATGTGCTATGTAGCATGTGTCCAGAGGAACAGTTTCTGAATACATTTCTAGATTTAAACTCTAGCTCAATAAGAATCTAACTGTCCACATCTGTGGAGTAACGGTCAGCGCGTCTGGCCGCGAAACCAGGTGGCCCGGGTTCGAATCCCGGTCGGGGCAAGTTACCTGGTTGAGGTTTTTTCCCGGGTTTTCCCCTCAACCCAATACGAGCAAATGCTGGGTAACTTTCGGTGCTGGACCTCGGACTCATTTCACCGGCATTATCACCTTCATTTCATTCAGACCTTAATAACCTAGATGTTGATATAGCGTCGTAAAATAACCCAATAAAAAAAAAGAATCTAATTAATTCCAACACAATTTTTCATTGTATGAAATAAACTATTAAAAAATCCGTGGAAATAAAACAATCAAAGGTGAGAGACATCGAGATGGATAAACTAACACGGAGACATGAATAAAACTGTATCAAGTAATATCAGTAGCGCTATTACTGTATGGAAGTGAAACCTAGACACTAACAATACAACCGAGACATACAGAAACGACTGACGTGAAATTTCTCAGGTATGTAGAAGGACTTCACTGCTTGGCCAAAGGGTAAATCAAGTATAAAAATAACAAATAAATTGAATATTCAGAGTATTGTAGATGAAATTACAGAATATATACATAATTTGATTTAACATTTACAGCGTATGCCAAATATCTAAACAACGTAAAACTACTGAACCTATAGGACGACAAGGGAAGAGGTGGAGAAAGCAGATTTAAGAAGCCGGAACAGGCCTATTGGGCCTAATTCTTGAAATTTATTATTATTATTATTATTATTATTATTATTATTATTATCCTACCTTAATCTTGTTATGCCTGTTGTTGAAACCCAAGGTCAAATTGACTCAATTTATATCGACTTTAGCAAAGCGTTTGATGTTGTACCTCACAATATTCTGATAAATAAATTAAAAAATTTTGGTCTCTCTTCTAACTACGTGAGCTGGTTTGAAAACTATTTAACTAATAGACAATGTTGTGTTCGTCTTGGTGATTCTCTCTCGGACCCATTTAATTGTTTATGTGGAGTTCCCCAAGGATCTACATTGGGCCCTCTATTATTTTTATTATTTATTGATGACATATGTAAAAGAATAAGTTCAAACTACCTGTTATTTGCTGATGATCTCAAAATCTTTCGCTCAATAAATAGTTCTGCCGATTGCCAAACTCTTCAAAATGATATTAACTCCATTGAACTTTGGTCTGACATTAATGGAATGAAAATTAATGAAACAAAAACTTTTGTCATTTTGTACTCTCGAAAAACTACTTCCATAAAATTTAATTATTCTCTTAATAACGCCTGTATTATTAGGAAAAATTCTATAAAAGATCTTGGTGTACTACTCGATTCTAAATTATACTTTCACGATCATGTTCAATATATTTATAATCATTCAATAAGAATGCTTGGTTTAATAAGGTCTATAACCTATTCTTTTTCTACTCCAGAGTCACTATTAATTCTATACTTTACTTTGGTTCGCTCTAAACTTGAATATGCATCTGTAGCCTGGAATTCCATTACTTCAACCGATTCGGTTAAATTGGAAAATATTCAAAGAAAATTTATTTCCTTATGTGCTTTTCGATATATACCCAATTCCACTGACTTTAACTATGATATTACCTGTAAATATTTTAACTGTTGTAGCCTTTATGCTAGACGTCTAAATCTTGATTACCAATTTTTTTGCAACGTTATCAAGGGTGATATTGATTGTGAGTCTATCATAAACAATATCAGCCTTCGTATTCCTACAAAAGGTTTAAGATTTCCAAAAATTTTTATAACCGAAATTCAAAATCACTTTCTCCAGTCTGTAGATGCATAAAATATGCCAATTTGCATGGGCACAATTTAGATCCTTTTAAGGTTTAGTTTCGTTTTGATTATTAGTTTTTACTGTTTGTACTCAATTGTATTCATGTATGTTTTTGTTATTTATGATATTATTTATTTTTGTTTTGCACCTTTGTATCTTCTGTTGTGTATTGTGCTGAACTATAATTGGCCTCTGGCTGTTGTTCAGCACACAAATATTAATAATAAATAAATAAATAAATAATAATAAATAAATAAATAATAATTATTATTATATTATTATTATTAATTTAAAAGAACGAAAATACAGAAGTTCTTGTTACATACGGTATATCTGTAAGCAAGTATATAACAAATAAAAATACAAAACAGATGAGGAAGGAGAGAAAATAAAGTCGAACCAAAAATAGACGAAGAGAATATTTTTATAGCACAACAATAAATTCACGCCGAGAATAGCGAGCAAGCTGTAAAAACTACTTCCAGACGGTATTTGAATTTGGAACAACTGCCGTCTATGAATTCTGAAGTACTGCATCAAATAACGATATTGAGCAAAGTCAAAATACTTTCGAAGTGACCTTTTTCTTCATGCACTTCTACCGAACACGGTGTTCTTTACGATATGGTACACTGCTGATTAGTTTCAAAATCCAGTTTATTCGAAATTTAGTGGACGCATATTTGAGTGGCTCAGTGCCATAGTTGCCTAAACCACAATTACGCTGAAAAAAGTTATTGAAGTCTAAGCTTAGACGTAGTTAGTTAAAATCACATGTTCTCAATTGGAAGTTATTCATCATTTACCATCATCTAATATTTATATAGTGCATGTACTTTGGCACATATATAAATGATAAATTACAGTCATTCTACGCAGAAATCAAAGGCTTAAAAATTTGTGGGTTAGGCCACTCTGGCACTGAGCCACTCATTTAATGTTTTTAGGAATTTAACAGCTTACAAAAATCCTATTTGCATTACAGCACTTCAATGATAGTTTCTTTTTTATTATATAATGTACTGAAATGAATGTAAAACATATTATTGCCACACATTATACGTAATTAGAAGCTGTTAGAAGCAAAATGGTGTAAGTGACAATTCTAAAAAAAATGGTTTACATGCATCCAGGGTAAACTAAAGCATTCATTATTTCAGTGGTAAAGGAATATATGTTTTAACCACATCACATATTAGACTAACATTGAAAATTAAAACTTCATGGAATTTACAAAAGCTTAGAAACTTTTAATTATATTTTTTTGAAAGTATCTTAAGTGCACTTACCCATTTGCTTCTAACCGCATGTATTATAATACCCGTACGTTAATGTTTCTACTTCCATCACTTAAATTTTATGATCGGCCATTTTCAATTGATGAGATAAAAAAATTATTCATTCTTATTTTGTTTCTGAATTTGTAACACGAAAATTTTACTTGCAGCAAGTAAAGCGATAGGCTAGGTTTGGAAGTAAATCCCGAAAAGACAAAGCATATGATTATGTCTCGTAACCAGAATATTGTACCAAATGGAAACACAAAAAATTGGAGATTTATCCTTCGAAGAGGTGGCAAAATTCAAATATATTGGGGAAATTAAAAACAGAATAAATATGGAAAATACCTGTTATTATTCGGTTGAGAAGCTTTTGTCATCCAGTCTGCTGTCAAAAAAATCTGAAAGTTAGAATTTATGAAACAGTTATATTACCAATTGTTTGTATGCTTGTGAAACTTGGACTCACACTTTGAGAGAGGAACATAGGTTAAGGGTGTTTGAGAATAAGGTTCTTAGGAAAATATCTGGGGCTAAGAGGGATGAAGTTATAGGAGAATTGGGAAAGTTACACAACGTAGAATTGCACCCATTGTATTCTTCACCTGACATAATTAGGAACATTAAATCCAGACGTTTGAGATGGGCAGGGCATGTAGCACGTATGGACGAATCCAGAAATGCGTATAGAGTGTTAGTTGGGAGACTGGAGGGAAAAATACCTTCTGGGAGGCCGAGATGTAGATGGCAGGATAATATTAAAATGGATTTCAGGGAGGTGGGATATGATGACAGAGACAGGATTAATCTTGGACAGGATGGGGACCGATGGTGGGCTTACGTGAGGGCGGCAATGAGCCTGCGGGTTCCTTAAAAGACATTTGTAAGTTATGTATTCATTGAGAAATATTTTAATACAAGAAAAACAGAAGCAAGAGAGTAATTATAATTTCTTTTAAAAACTATCTGCTCTTTTGTTTTAGCAACTGTCCATTAAGTCTCCTGCAGTTAATTTTTTTTAACTTTAGGACATTTTTATGCAAATGTTAGGACATTTTATTGGTCCTTTTTCGCTATTTTTCGGTCATCAACATCCATTCCCTAAATTACGAGTAATAGCACGGCAGCTACCTGCCCCTCTGTAGTCTAGGAATGCATAAATTCACCCCGGAGAAAAGAATTCGTTATGAACCACCAGGCATTCTCTGTGAGCGAACTCTTCGCACAGTTTGCACATGAACAGAGGACTGACCAGGCCTTCCGGAGAAGGAGAGCGATTTGGGCCTGTCACGTGTGGTGATCTCGAGTGTCGCCACATGATTTCACAGGCGGCGCGCAGCATAACGAAACAAAATTACTACCTGCTCACTTTTTCAGTCTCAATTACGAGCACAAAAGAAGACGAGCTAAGATGCTGCATGGCAAACAACTCAATAAGAATAGTCATTATGGAACCTTGAGGAAGAGCGTGAGATGACGCGGAGGAAACAGTCGTTGTAGTATCCTACCAACATATAATAATAATAATAATAATAATAATAATAATAATAATAATAATAATAATAATAATAATAATAATAATAATAATAATAATAATGCCGGAGGTTTATAAACCGCCCCAACATAAGCCCGCCATAGGTCCCTATCCTGAGCAAGATTAATCCAGTCTCTACCATCATATCCCACCTCCCTCAAATCCATTTTAATATTATCCTCCCATTACGTCTCCGCCTCCCCAAAAGTATTTTCCCTCAGGTTTCCCAACTAACACTCTATATGCATTCCTGGATTCGCTCACACGTGCTACATGTCCCCCATCTCAAACGTCTGGATTTAATGTTCCTAATTATGTCAGGTGAACAATACAATGCGTGCAGTTCTGTGTTGTGTAACTTTCTCCATTCTCCTGTAACTTCATCCCTCTTAGCCCCAAATATTTTTCTGAGCACCTTATTCTTAAACACCCTTAACCTCTGTTCGTCTCTCAAAGTAAGAGTCCAAGTTTCACAAAGATACAGAACAACCGGTAATATAACTGTTTTATTAATTCTAACTTTCAGTTTTTTTTAAGCAGAACGGATGACAAAAGCTTCTCAACCGAATAATAACATATTCTTACTGCAGACGCTATTTATTCTGCGTTTAATTACTTCTCCAGTATCATTTATATTTGTTTCTGTTGCTCCAAGGTACTTGAATTTTTCCACCTTTTCAAATGATAAACTTACAATTTTTCAGTAGAACCTCTATTATCCGTGGTAATGAAGGGGGTGAACTGAACGGCTAATCGAAAAAATCGGATAATGCGTAATGGAAGATTTTGTAATTTCTTCCGTGGTATTGTATTAAACTTGCTGGATAGTGGTTGAGAAGTTCACTAATTTGAGTCTGGTTGTCAACGACGGGTTTTAAGGACCAAGGAAATCCCATGTAATGAATGTCTCAGGAAAAATAGGAATAACAGAGGTCTCATGTTGTAGATTAGCCTACATACTTTTTTAGGCTTTATCATTGTTTTTGACTAAATCACGCAGTTGTACTTCCAATCTCGTATTCTGATGCGAGATGAGTCACAGTTTTCCTTTCCCAAACCATTAAATTATAATTTACGCTTTTTCGATACGTGGCACAATACTTTTTCTCTTGACACTCGTGGAAGACATTTTATATACAAGTTATATAGAACGGTAATTGGAACAGTAGACAATACTGTGTAACGATAAAGGCTTGTAATAAACTAATAACACTCATCTTGATTACACAACTTTTAACACTACATCACTTCGGAACAGTAGCGGCTCGTCGTAAATAAAATAGGTGAAGTGCTGTTCACATAACAAATGCATGAACAGTTTTACCAATATAATGAGTGGGCCTACTATTCGTAAACTACGTACAGTTTTAATAGTTCTAGAACACATGCAAATAGGAAAACTAATCTATTTCAGGACTCACCCAATTTCTTGCATACCAAGTCAATCCTATCTTTTAAAGCAGCAAACCTGTCGATGATGTCTTCATAAAATGTCTGAGTTTAACTGAGGTGGACAGTATATCTCTATGCAAAGCTATGGAGCTAATAATGAAAGTCTCTCCTGTGATGTAGCATTCCGAGTGAAATTTTCAATCTCTTCACACAGAAAAGCTTCTTTCATCGGAAGAATTTTTGATACAACTTCTGTACTTTCTTAGCACTTTTAAAACAAATATCAAATGGAACTGTAGGTCGTCCAGAATTTAAAACATCTTTTTTATCTTAATATTTAAGTCTACAAAACGACATTTCTAATACATTACAAACCGTGTCATTTTCGGGATACATATTTCGCACTCATTAATCAACATTTTCTATGTACTGGTACCTAAGTATTTGTATAATAGCACTATGATGTAGGATTAATACACTATGTACACTTATCAATTATATATTTTAAATATATTAAATAATAAGTTAATATATACGTACACAATATTAAACTACATGCGTGTATTTACGCGCGCGTTAAACTTTCGCATACAAGCGTTGGAACAAAACTGCCAAGATCACAAGCTCGTGAGAAAAAATAATACACGCGGCGGAAAACAACTTTTAAACTTTGAGAATGTATGTGGGGTGTATTCCTAATAAAATAACATAGAGCCAGCTAATTTACCACTGCAGGGGTGGATGCTTGGAAACAAGAAATGAGGATGCTATTCTCCAGTCAGGTAGTACATACTGTAAAATTTCACAGCCCTTAAACAATAGCCCCAGGCCTTGGAGACGAGCTGCAACCCTTCTCTATTATTAGTACCGTTAGATCTGCAAACTGGTTACTCCTCCTACAAGAAGTCTGACAGTTCTCCGTAACTGAAAGACTCAGAAACGCACTTCACTCATACAATCTTTCTTTAGTGCGTGACGTCACGTTACCATGGAAACCAAGTGTTGTATGAGAATGGGAACCCAAATAATTTCACCGCTACAGTATTGTAAGTTCCAATAGACACCGCTCGGCGCTCGTAGCTGTTGACATTAACCTATTCAGCGGACGGTTACAGGTACTATTTACACAACTAAACACTGCTCATAACGACTGAAAAGAAAACTTTTTTATTTTAGAAATACGGTATCGGTAATAACTGGAATTAATTATTAATATGAGATAAAATAGTGTCTTACACGTAAATACGTGAAGTAACACTTCACCTACTTTACCTGAATAACCGCCCCTGCTTCGGAATATAAAATAAAGGAAACGGAATCAGAAGGCGCGAAGACCACCCAGTTCTGATGATGGCCCCAGGCCCAAACTAGTCAACAAGGTAACCTAGTTATTAATACGAGTCTTTATATTCCGAAGTGATAACGCTCTCTAGAAAAAGTATGTAGGGCCTACTAATATATTGTTTAAATCATTCTTCTTATAAATTATATTATTTCTGAAGAAAAAAAAATGAGCGAGAAATAGACAATCGGATAATCCGTCAGTCGGTTAATAGAGTGACGGATAATCGGCGTTATACTGTTTTTCTATTCCGTAATATGTTCTTTCTGGTCACGAAATATAATAATAATAATAATAATAATAATAATAATAATAATAATAAAAATAATAATAATAATAATCATCATCATCTTCATCATCTCTGTCCCGGTTCCTTCTGGAAACATCTATCCTTAAGTTGGTCTTATGCTCAATCACAATTCCGTTTATATCTAAAAATTTCTTTTACTAATCTCGCTTTCTCCAATGTTTCCTTCGTCCATAATTTTTTTTGTTTATCTCTTATACTTTAAGCTCTTCTCTTATACAGGGACATCATTTTATTTTTACTTGCATTTTTATTGTACCTGCATTTCTGAATGTACTTCACTCTCACCCCTTCACTAATGTCCTTGCTCCCGTCAGACACACAAACTTACGGCCGCTGTTGCATTCGAAGTAGTGAAGTAAACACTGCAGTGTATAGTGTGTTTCAGAAATATGATTGCGTTTTCTATAGAAGAAAGAACCTATATTAATAATATCGTACTAAAAGATTATATTCAAGAAACGATAAATTCAGTTTCAGAGAATATGCTACAAAATGTTTTTAATAATATGCGTAAAGAATTGAAGCCTGCATTGTAATGAACGGCAACCATTTTCAGCAACTTGTTTAAAAATTCAGATTAGCTTATTTTGAATTGAGGTGGCTAGAAGCAAAGGAATGCTAGTGACATTTGTAATAACATGAGTTAAGCGCATCCAGTGTAAGAAAAAGTATCTAAAATTTTAGTGGCAAAGGGATATTTTAATCGCATCACACATTAAAATTTAAATAAAAATTTCACCGATTTTACGAAAGCTTAAATATTTAAACCCCATTTTCTCAAAAGTAACTTAAGTGCACTTACAGCCCTTTACTTATGACCCCCCTCAATTTAAATGTACTCTCTATATTGTATGTTAACACCAATAATTAATATGCTAAATAAAGTAGACATTACATAACGAACATATCCGCCTGAAAAGTTGAATTTTTGAAAAAAAAAAAAAAAAATGCTACTACTCTACTGTATTTTGATAAATTTCGTAAAAGTGATGATCAAACTGAAAATCGTAATATCGTATTTCCCTACAACATAAATGGATACACTACTTTTCTCTCCTCCTACACCTAGTAAAATGATTTGTTTACATATTGCACTAGTAACATCAAACTCCTGTAATGGAAGGGGGCAACAGTGTTTCCGAGTATAGCCAGGTTAATGTTAAAAATGTTGGTAAAAATAAAGTGATGTCCCTGTAGTTTCATTTTTAGTGTTTTCTAATAAAGTGCAGCCTTTTACAGCACCGAGAAGTTTCATTTCTGCTACTTGGATTTCCTGTATTACCCGCTACTTCTGCTCCATACATCAAAGAACCTGTAGAACTTAATTTACGTCTCGTTTCGAGTTTTTCCTTTTTGAGGGTTCTTATTATTCCAAGTATTACGGCTTGGTATATATTATATTTAATCACAATGACGTCAGCGGAAGGATGTCGGTAACCACAGGCATCCTGAATTACAGAAAACTATTTACAAAGTAAGAGATTAAAAAATTAAACAAATAACTTGGTATTAACTAAGTTACAACGAACTTAATTTATAGTCCAATTTTCATATAAATCGGTTCAGCCATTATCGCGTCAAAAGGTAACAAACATCCAGACAGACAGACAGACAGACAGACAGACAAAAATTTCAAAAAATTGATTTTCGGTTTCAGGATGGTTAATTATACATGTTAACACCAATTATTTTTGGAAAATCGAAAATTACCAGAAAAATTTTGGCTACAGATTTATTATTAGTATAGATGACCAACATAATATCACTAAGTATAAGATTATGTCTCGTGATCAGAATATTGTACGAAATGGAAATATAAAATTTGGGGATTTATCCTTCGAAGAGGTGGAAAAATTCAAATATCTTGGAGCAACAGTAACAAATGTAAATGACACTCGGCAGGAAATTAAACGCAGAATAAATATAGGAAATGCCTGTTATTATTCGGTTGAGAAGCTTTTGTCATCCAGTCTGCTGTAAAAAAATCTGAAAGTTAGAATTTATAAAACAGTTATATTACCGGTTGTTCTGTATGGCTGTGAAACTTGGACTCTCACTTTGAGAGAGGAACAGAGATTGAGGGTTTTTGAGATTAAAATTCTTAGAAAAATATTTGGGGCTAAGAGGGATGAAGTTACAGGAGAATGGAGAAAGTTACACAACGCAGAGCTGCACGCATTGTATCCTTCACCTGACATAATTAGGAACATTAAATCCAGACGTTTGAGATGGACAGAGCATGTAGCACGTATGGGCGAATCCAGGAATGCATATAGAGTGTTAGTTGGGAGGCCAGAGGGGATAAGACCTTTGGGGAGGCCGAGACGTAGATGGGAAGATAATATTAAAATGGATTTGAGGGAGGTGTGATATGATGGTAGGGACTGGATTAATCTTGCTCAGGATAGGGACCAATGGCGGGCTTATGTGAAGGCGGCAATGAACCTCCGGGTTCCTTAAAAGCCAGTAAGTAAGTAAGTTAGTAAGTAACATAATATCACCGTTTTCTGTGGCCGAATTAACAAAACTACAGTATATTGGTCTGAAGTGACAGCACTATTTCCTAAACATAATTACAGTGCTGTAGTTTTGTTATTTCGGCCACAGAAGACGGTGATATTATGTTAGTCATACAGAGAATGAAAATCACGACCGTAAAAAATATTGCTTGAAAGCAGCATCATATAAGAAGCAAAATATGTTTCATTATATTGAATTAGTCCAAGTTACATTTGCTTGTTTGTTAAAATTTGTATGTGATAACGTTATGCAATTTGTGTTTTTTTTTTGTTTTGTTTTGTTTGTGTGTTTTGAAAAATATAATTTCAATTAATGCTCCGCCATAAATATTGTAACTAAAACCTTGTGAATCCCTCGTGCTTATAGTACGGCTCCTCCCCCCCACTTTTTACCTACACTTTGTTTACGTTTTCACTGTGCCTAATCGAGACGCTCTACTGTATGTGCAGAGACCCGAAGTATAGTATAATATACCTGCATTTGTGCCCTAACTGTAACCTGCAGAATTTTTTCAACATTTTTACTCCTGTCAGTGACTTTTTTTTAAGTGTAGAATTAGCCAAAATTGAACTTTAAAAATAAAACAACAAATTTCTCAGGACTCAGGAGGATATGCGAAGAGAGCTGTACGGTATTCAATACTAATTCTGGTTTTACCTGCATTCCAGTTTTAATTTTAATTTTGCAATCTTCAATTAGGTCATCCATCTTATACAGGGACATCACTTTATTTTTACCAACATTTTTAACATTAACCTGGCTATACTCGGAAACACTGTTGCCCCCTTCCATTACAGGAGTTTGATGTTACTAGTGCAATATGTAAACAAATCATTTTACTAGGTATAGGAGGAGAGAAAAGTAGTGTATCCATTTATGTTACAGGGAAATACGATATTACGATTTTCAGTTTGATCACCACTTTTACGGAATTTATCAAAATACAGTAGAGTAGTAACATTTTTTTTTTCAAAAACTCAACTTTTCAGGCGGCTATGTTCGTTATGTAATGTCTACTTTATCTAGCATATTAATTATTGGTGTTAACATACAATATAGAGAGTGCATTTAAATTGAGGGGGTCGTAAGTAAAGGGCTGTAAGTGCACTTAAGTTACTTTTGAGAAAATGGGGTTTAAATATTTAAGCTTTCGTAAAATCGGTGAAATTTTTATTTAAATTTTAATGTGTGATGCGATTAAAATATCTCTTTGCCACTAAAATTTTAGATACTTTAGCTTACACTGGATGCACTTAACTCATGTTATTACAAATGTCACTAGCATTCCTTTGCTTCTAGCCACCTCAATTCAAAATAAGCTAATCTGAATTTTTAAACAAGTTGCTGAAAATGGTTGCCGTTCATTACAATGCAGGCTTCAATTCAGTACGCATATTATTAAAAACATTTTGAAGCATATTCTCTGAAATTGAATTTATCGTTTCTTGAATATAATTTTTTGGTACGATATTATTAATATAGGTTCTTTCTTCTATAGAAAACGCAATCATATTTCTGAAACACACTATACACTGCAGTGTTTACTTCACTGCTTGAAGACTTCGAATGCAACAGCGGCCGTAAGTTTGTGTGTCTGACGGGAGCAAGGACATTAGTGAAGGGGTGAGAGTGAAGTACATTCAGAAATGCAAGTACAATAAAAATGCAAGTAAAAATAAAATGATGTCCCTGTATAACCTGGCTTTGTCAGGCCTTGGAAAGGATGGTCTACCTGTCAGCGTCGGATTCGCACATCCGGCTCGTCTGTCGAACTGGGACAATAATCTCATATATGGCGCAAAGTAGCCCAATTTAGCTTTAAGTGCGTGGATCCATTCCGGGCCAGCCAAATACATTATTGTAAAGGAGAACTTTATCTCAAGAAAGCAAAACTTCCTGTCCCTCTCTGCAAGTGGATTTCCGTTCTGAACTCAAGCTTTGGCAACGCTTACCGTAGACCAACTATCAGGCCAGCGACAAACAGAAAATACCCTAAGATCAAATTCTCCTGGTCACCGCTCGTTCACCGAGGCTAACACTGCTAAATCATCTTCATTGAAACTTTTGTAACGGAACTACTAAATAGGATTTTATTTTCTTCTTGCTGACAGGAGAATAAAACTGTGAATCATTGTGAATTCTGCATAGTACAGATACGAAATTAAAAAATGGGCCGAAACTTGGGCAGCAGTCCCCCTTTATGTAGGCAACAAGTTTCGCAAGACTGTCAACAAGTAGCGTAGGCTACATTTAAGCGTCCTTCGTTACTGCACATGCGCAATGCGTTGTATCTGAACACAGTATTGTATAGTATTGTAATTATTAACATTCCATGGTATTCATACATTGCTTCACAGCTAGAATATGGAACAAGTCAAAAAACTTAATACTATTATAAAGTCTTAATTTACAGTCACAGTCTAGATGAAATATATACAGACGGCAATATAGTCTACTAGTACAACACAAAGTTTTAGTATCAATTTCATGAAGTGTTATTGAATGTAATGAATTCACCTACAGAATAGAAGGAGTGAGAAATTAGGTACTTCTTTAATTTGGCCCTAAATAATCTTATGTTTTGAGTTTCATTTTTTATATCGATAGGGAGGCAATTAAAATTTCTACTGCCATATAACGCACTCATTTTTGATAGCACGATAGACTTGCCGATGGAGTATGAAAGTCATTTTTTGACGTGTATTTATGCTATGAACTGTTGAATTAGTTACAAAGTTTTCACGATTACATACGAGGAAGATTATTAATGAAAAGATATACTGACAAGCCATGGGCATTATTTGTAGTTTTTTAAAATAGTCCTACACGATTCCCTAGATTTGGCACCTACTATTATTCTAATTACTCTTTTTTGTAATAGAAATATACTGTTACTATCTGTGGAAGTTCCCCAGAATATTATTCCAAAACTCATTACCGAGTGGAAGTATGCAAAGCATATTGTTTTTAAGGTATTGATATTTACTATCTTTTGCATAGATGTAAAAGCAAAACAAGCTGAATTTACATATTAGTATAATGTACCAAAGTACATATGATATTTCCATGCAGATATTCTGCGTCATCATACGATGAAAGAGTAATGGAACGGAGAAAAATTCCGTCGGATCCCGGCCATCTAGTCACTCATTACGAGTGCACCTCAGCACATGTGTGGACTTCGGTCCTAGGTTCATAGATATCTATGACGTAGTGCAGAGGGCGGCCACTAGAGGGAACCCAAGAGTTGGAACTTAAAAACTGAGACGATTCTTCCGACGCCGGGGTGGAATCCGGTGTGGCTTAGTGGATAAAGTGGCTTAGTGGATAAAGCGTCAGCACGCAGAGCTGAAAAACAGGGTTCAAATCCCGGCGCCGGAGAGAATTTTTCTCCGTTCCATTACTCTTTCATCGTAAGCTGAATTTAGTTTGGGGGTAATTTCTTTAATATGATTTTTCCAATATCGATTTTTAAGCCAAGAAATTTGGTGTTGTTTTTTCTAATACGGATCTATTGTTAATTATTGCGCTAGAAATTTGCGAGGTTGAATTTGGACAGGATTTAAATAAAAACAGGTGGCCCAAATTTTGTTTCTGGATCTGTACAACAGCAATGGAATGTTCAGTCTATCTTGTGCCTCTTTATCCCTGTATGCTTTTTGTGACTCAGTTATGCTAGGATGAACCTTCATGATACACAGAAATACTAGTCACATGTAACTCACGAAGGACTGAACGCGCCAGTACGAGTCGAAGTTGGGCCGAGAAAATAAATGAGAAGTTATTCTGACACAACCGTATCATTACTATCTACCCGCCATCATTAAAGCTGAGACTTACGTAAGTAGTCACATGTACGTTCGCCCGTCCTAAAAGCGAAACTAGTAGAAAAACACAGAGCTGGCCTTGGCAGCACCATCGCAGATAATGCGTTGTACTTCTTCAATGTGCTGTTACGAAACTGAATCTGCACAATTACATTATAATCAGAGTTTAGTTTTTGCAATGTTTATGAATATGATGTATTGAAAAAATTATGACATAACACCCCATATTATAATAATTTACTTACTTACGCCTACTTACTTACTGGCTTTTAAGGAAGCCGGAGGTTCATTGCCGCCCTCACATAAGCCCGCCATTGGTCCCTATCCTGAGCAAGACCAATCCTGTCTCTATCATCATATCCCACCTCCCTCAAATCTATTTTAATATTATCCTACCATCTACGTCTCGGCCTCCCAGAAGGTCTTTTTCCCTCCGGCCTCCCAACTAACACTCTACATCCATTTCTGGATTCGCCCATACGTGCTACATGCCCTGCCAATCTCAAACGTCTGGATTTAATGTTCATAATTATGTCGGGTGAAGAATACAATGCGTGCAGTTCTGTGTTGTGTAACTTTCTCCATTCTCCTGTAACTTCATCCCCCTTAGCCCCAAATATTTTCCTAAGTACCATATTCTCAAACACCCTTAACCTCTGTTCCTCTCTCAAAGTGAGAGTCCAAGTTTCACAACCGTAAAGAACAACCGGTAATATAATAATAATAATAATAATAATAATAATAATAATAATAATAATAATAATAATAATAACTTATTTAATCTGACAGGATTAAGGCCATAAGGCCTTCTCTTCCATCCTACCAGATAGCACATATAAATACAAAAAAGAAATACAAACACTGATGAAAATGATACAAATTAAGTTAAAGCCCTATAGAGGGTCAACAGAGTCAAAAGTACATTATAGAGCTCTCACCAAGCTAATACAACGAAAAGAAAGAAAACAGAGATAGCAATGATGATATTGATAACTGACAACAATAATAATAATAATAATAATAATAATAATAATAATAATAATAATAATAATAATAATCATATAATAATATAACTATTTTATAAATTCTAACTTTGAGATTTTTTGACAACAGAATGGATGATCAAAGCTTCTCAAACGAATAATAACAGGCATTTCCCATATTTATTCTGTGTCTAATTTCCTCCCGAGTGTCATTTATATTTGTTACTGTTGCTCCCAGGTATTTGAATTTTTCCACCTCTTCAAAGGATAAATTTACAATTTTTATATTTCCATTTCGTACAATATTCTGGTCACGAGACATAATCATATACTTTGTCCATATTATAATAATAATAAACAAAGGGTATAAAATTGCATTTTGTGATTCATAAAATTTAGATAATAGACCTCGGCCGCCATGCTCTGTAAATAAAATTCATACAACGTTAAACGAATCAACCCCTTTCAATTTATCGATTACAAGGAAAGTAGTTTGATAGCTTTTGTCCAGAGAGTTTGGTTTGTTTCAGCTTCTCAAAAGGAAGGTTACAGACCAATGTCTTCACATTTGATTTTTATTTATAGATTAGTGTATTTCTTACCGCGAAAGCACAATATTAAAAATTTTGTAAGGACAAAAAAAATCCACATAGCACATCTTCAAAACAATTCATAACCTTATATTCATACCTCAGAAATGAAGTTCATATCGACAGGGCTAAAGAGGGTAGAAAAATATGAATCGCTGTAACAAAAGGCGATAAAATACATCGTCTTTCGTAAGTCCGTGAAACATTCTGGAAATTTACCACAAAAAAGTACGCAACGAAAGATGGTAATTCTTACGTCGTCTGAGAGAGAAACTCTCCAAGTTTTTTTTTTTTTTTTAATATAAAGGAAAAGCCCGCTCTTATAGTTTCCGCAGTTTGCCGCTAGTAGAGAGTAGTAGCAAATTTGGCGTTCAGTAAACGTGAGCATTCGTTTTGTGTGGTGCAATTTCTACTCTAGAGCCTGGTCCATTATGACTGTACAGCGATGAGAAGAATTCCAGAAGACATCTGTTTTCATCAGTATCAAGAAATGGTATGGGAAATTCCACATTTACATGAACATGTTGGAAAGCTGGCTGATGCCACAGCTGACTAAAGACAGGTGTAATCATTACATCTTCCAACAAGGCGGCTATCTGGCCCACTACCACAAACACTTGCGAGAGTATCTCAATCAAAATTTTCCATAAAGAACATGAATTCGATTAACGCCAATTCTATTATGCGCAATGTTCAAAACATACAGAGGTGAGCCTGCCTGGAGCGAAATAAAAAAATAGGTTGCAGCCGCCAAATTACTCTTCAAGGAACGACCACTCATATAAATTGAGGGAAAGAAGACAGAGGACGGACACTGGAAAGTTTTCTTTTCTCAATCGTACTATCAGGGACTGGAATGCTTTACCTGCAGACTTACTAAAGACTTTACCAATAACCAAAAATGTATTTAAAAATAGGCTTAAGGACTTTACTAATAGACGGTAGTATATTATACACACTACATAAAAGGGTGTAATTGATATCTTGTTATTTGAAGTGTTGTTATCAGTGAGGAAGTGTGTAGTGTCAGTGAAGTCTATTGTGTAAGTGAAGTGGCTGTGCAAAGTATTTGAACAGTGAAATGGTTAGAAGTGTTAGTGAAATCAGGTAGAATCAGTGCAGTGAGTGAGTTGACAGCGAAATAAGTGTAGTGCCGAAAGGTACTTGTGCAGGTATGAACTTGTCAGACTCGTTGGTCTTAGTTCGAGCTTAGGGTTAAGATGCAAATTAGATTTACTTTAAATGTTATTTTAAGTGACCATGCTTCATTTTAATTCAGGATGCTCCTTGTTATTATATTATTATTATTATTATTATTAATTACTGTTTTTATTAGTTGTGTTTATTATTAATTGTCATTATTGAGTGTAATTAGTTACCACTGCCACTGGGTATATACCCATTTGCAGTGTGAATAAATACAAACATACGTACATGATGCACAGAACAGACGACGCGTTAATGACGTGGCCACCCCGGTCCCCGGATTTAACAACGTGATTTTTTCTTGTGAGGGTTCGTGAAGGACCATGTCTTTGTGCATCTGCTCCCCACTCATCTTCAACTATATCACCACTGTTGTGGCTCTGGTCGACTGTGATATGCTAACAAGCACATGGGATTATTATGGGTGAGTTATCGCATAGATTTCTGCCGTATCAGCAGAATTGGAAAGATTGAGCAACTGTGAAATATGTGGAAAAAAGCTTGATAAGTTTGTCTCTATTTCAGTATAATAAAATTTGGTACGCATAGCGTCCATGTATTGTGGGTCCCTATCACCACGGCATGGCGCGTCCTCAGGTTGCGGATCAAGGAGACGGCCTCCAGATATGGAGGGTAGCTGTGAATATATTGAATAAGCAGTCGCGGACAGCCGATGAGGTGTGGTCCTCCAGATTGAGGGTTGGGCGAAGGGCTAACAACCCATCACTGTAAAAAAACAGCTTGTTACGAATCCCTACAATAAGCCTCGGAATAGGACTGATTCTCTGGCACGACCACAGCAAAGGAATAAGGTTTTGAGATTTGGCACTTGGAACGTAACTAGTCTTTATAGAACAGGAGGGGTAACATTAGTAGCAAAAGAACTAGCTAGATATAGAATAGACTTTGTGGGAGTACAAGAGGTTAGGTTAGATGGGAATGGCATATCACAAATAGGAGATTACTTGTTGTATTATGGGGAAGGAAACAATAATCACCAATTAGGAACAGGATTCTTTGTTCATAAAAGAATAAAATCAGCAGTAAAAAAGGTCGAATTTATCAGTGACAGGTTATCATATTTAGTACTTAAGGGTAGATGGTGCGATATCATAGTTATAAATGCGTCCACACCTGTGGAGTAACGGTCAGCGCGTCTGGCCGCGAAACCAGGTGGCCCGGGTTCGAATCCCGATCGGGGCAAGTTACCTGGTTGAGGTTTTTTCCGGGGTTTTCCCTCAACCAAATACGAGCAAATGCTGGGTAACTTTCGGTGCTGGACCCCGGACTCATTTCACCGGCATTATCACCTTCATTTTATTCAGACGCTAAATAACCTAGATGTTGATACAGCGTCGTAAAATAACCCAATGAAAAAAAAAGTTATAAATGCGCACGCCCCTACAGAAGAGAAAGACGACCATATAAATGATAGCTTCTATGAGGAATTGGAACATACTTTTGATCAGTTCCTTAGATATCAACCCATCACCGTAAAAAAACACGTAAACAGTTGAGTTTGGAGAAAGCTACACAACGCAGAACTGCACGCATTGTATTCTTCATCTGACATAATTAAGAACATTAAATCCAGACGTTTGAGATGGGCAGGGCATGTAGTACGTATGGGCGAATCCAGAAATGCATATAGAGTGTTAGTTGAGAGTCCGGAGGGAAAAAGGCCTTTAGGGAGGCCGAAACGTAGATGGGAAGATAATATAAAAATGGATTTTAGGGAGGTGGGATATGATGATAGAGACTGGATTAATCTTGCTCAGGATAGGGACCAATAGCGGGCTTATGTGAGGGCGGCAATGAACCTCCGGGGTTCCTTAAAAGCCAGTTAAGTAAGTATGCATAGCGTAGTTTATTTGTAGTGAATTACTAAAATGTTTCACGGACTAATGAAGGACGGTTTATAGTTGCTGTGAACGGAATATCAGTATATGTATTAGCACAACAAACACCGAGTAAGTTTCGGTTCATTAGACTCTTTGTTAATTATCATGTCAACAACATGCAGGAAGGTAAACAAACACATCTATCCGCTGAATTATCTGTCAACACAAACAATCTTCTTTTGTGTTATTTAGTCATATCCTGACATGTTATTTGCTTGTATATCGAGACACGCTGCAGGAACATAACACACAGGCTAAGCTGCAACGCAATTAATTTGTACTTAACAATTAACACTGTCCATGTATTACTATTACGCACGACGCTACTAATAGTAGTAATGCTGCACAAGCCGTTGTCATATCAAGCGAGCAGTTCCATGTCTGACAGGGGTGGTCGAGGACATCAATGCACCCTTGGGAGAGAGCGGTCAGCGTTACTAGCCATGACTAACATCAGACCACCGTTACTCCACAGGTGTGGACTAAAATGAATACAGGGTGTATCTAAATTGGTGTCAAATATTTCGGCGACGTGTTCCTAACACCAAAACATCACAAAACGTTCATATGAACATTATTCTCAAAATAATTTATTTCAGAGTTACAAGACAAAATTTAATGTTACAAAAATTGCTCGAAGTGGCTTCCTTCTGCTTCGATGTGTCCCCTAAACCTGCGTTACATGGTCTGGTGTACTCTGTTGAAAATTCCTGGAGTGTTTCCTATTTCGTGAAATTCAGTTTGGATACGCTCTCAGAATATCAATATTAAGTACAGGAGTCGCATAAACCAGGGACTTTAAATGTCCCCAGACGAAGAAATCCACTGGATTCAAATCAGGCGACCGAGCAGGCCATGCAATGAATCCCCTTCGACCAATACATCTTTGGGGAAATCGATCATTAAAAAAATTACGAACTATCAGACTGAAATGAGCTGGAGCAGCATCGTGTTAAAACACATTCGTTGCATGACGTCGAGAAGCACATCTTCAATTAAATGATGCAAATCATTTCGTTCTGTTCACTCACAGAATACATTTTCTTCTGATTTCTTTGCTCTACAAAATACAAACAAACAAAAAACCACCAAACAATCAGCGGTCAATGAAGAGACAAATCCTTTAATAACTCCCTAACGAATGGTTTTCAGACCCATGTTCTAATTAACTTTTTTAATTGTTTTGATGTTAGGAACACGTCCCAGAAATATTTGACACCAATTTAGATACATTCTGTATATAAAGAGTTATTAGCAATATTCTGTACTTAATTAACACACTGTAAATTATACTATGAGAATAAAATGTGCTGATATAAAATGGTTCAATAAAGATGTAGCTATTGAGATAAACAGTCGGTTATTTTACGACGCTTTATCAACTGCTATGGTTGTCTAGCGTCTGAATGATATGAAGGTGATAATGCCAGTGAAATGAGTCCAGCGTCCATCGCCGAAGGTTACCCAGCATTTGCTCTTAATGGGTTGAGGGAAAACCCCGGAAAAAACATGAACCAGGGAAATTGTTCCAAACAGAATTGTAACCCGGGCCCGCTCATTTCACGATCAGGCGGGCTAACCGTTACTCCACAGCGGTAGACGAGATATAAATATATCGACAGATTGAATACTTGGGTATAACAGACTAGATATCAGGTTCGTTCCAACAAGCGGTTCATGGATCAGTTCATGTACGGTTCCTGTACCATCTTATGCGCATGCGCTAGTTGAGCATCTGCTATGGGATTGAAACTGGACTTTACGCTGTTGGAACGCTTTCGCGGATCGTTATGTACTAAATCCAGAGATGCTATAACTGTGATCATCTTTGCTAAGAACGGGATGCTTATTATTATCGTTTCGCAGCTAATTCTAATTGCAGAAAATAGAATTTCGATCATTTTCTATAAAAAGATAAAAAAACAAATGGAAGGCAAGAATTCCGATAATTCAACGTCGTGTACTGGGGGACTCTCATCTAAAAATAGTTATTTTTTTAATTATCAATGTATGTACGTTATTTATTATATTTTTCATCAAAGCTGCATGTTGAAATTGTAATTAACTATTTCAATACCCAAATAATTTCCATTCCCTTTCTTTTTGGCGAAAATTTAAATTAAATCTCTAGTTTTATTATTCGTCTGAACTGTCACTTTTCATCTTTAACCTCACTGATGTGAACAGTCGATCATGTCTTTCTTCAGTATCCAGGAGACGTTGGTGAGCTTATGCGCATGCGCGTCTCGCGTACTCTTCCGTACATGCCTCAATCCGCGGACTATTTCTGACCGTTCCGAACCCGTGTCAAAAGCTTGTTGGAACGCCCGACTGCAGTACATGTTTCCGGTTCAGGACTGGTTCGGATTGTGTTGGAACGCTTTTTCTGTACTGCGCATGCTCACGATGGTTGCGGACGGTTCCTGACTGTTGTTGGAACGAACCTATCACAATTCTGGGAAAAATTAACAAAATAAAGTGTTTTTGATCAGTATAACAATCGCTAAAAGACCAAATTAATTGTCTGCATACACAAGCAAAGCATAAAATGTACTAAATTAGCAATTTAGATTAAAGTGACACAACTATAGAAGATAATTGACGCTAAATGTTGGCAATATACTCTTCGAAAGAGTCTTAAATGTCTGGAACAACACATTCATGGAAATGCTGAAAACTGTACTGTTAGGTAGATGCAACTTCGGCAGAAGATCCTGTAGCAAAACATACTGGAGTATGTCAGTAATAGGACATGGTAAATAGAGCTCAATGAATTTCACCTTGATCTATTGAAGTCACAGTCCATAAACATATTATCACTTCATCAAATGTAATTTAGATTTAATGTATAGATGATGATAAGATACATGTTCTAGGAAACCTTGCAGATAAACAACATGTTATCATTACATAAATTATATTTATGTAAAAATCATCTTGCGGCAGCTTTTGTGGGAAAACTTTCTATGTAAACGTTACCATTAATCAAATCCAAGTTAGATTTTACTTAAAGATGGTTTTGAGGTAGTCCTTCTACGAAAATGTCCGACTAACATGCAATCATTTCATCGTTTCTCCATCACTGCCTTTGTCACCTCATAACTGTAATTTCGCTACAATTCCCCATTGAGTAAGTGTAAGGAAATTCCTCATTATAGTATAAATAAACATAACGACAGGACCTTAATTTCAAAACTCCCCCCCCAGTCTAAATAACTATTTATTTCAATCAAATTTAATTTAAACAAGAAACACGTCAATAATAATAATAATAATAATAATAATAATAATAATAATAATAATAATAATTAGCGAGTCGAACATATTTTTAAAAGGCAGAAATTTTCCCAACACTTCAACAGCATAAAAACTGAAATTAGGCAACAGCTCAGCTTTGCTTTCAGGCAGAATATTGAAAGACAGAATGATAACGCAAGGAAAAATCGCTATGTTCTTTCAGACATAATTCATCATCATCATCATCATCATCATCATCATCATCAGGCTCATTTTAAGGCAGTTATCTACTTTAAAGAACTGTAGTATTTTTTTTTTCAGAAATGAGATATTGTTTAAATTGTTGGGAAACTATGTATTGTCGGACCATCGGATCTGTGCCTCTTTAGCGCTGTCGTCGTTCTTGGAAAAGTTAACGCCTGTACTCACTCCATTCCACCCGCTTTCCTCCCACCACGTTAAACAGCAGGCCACGATCTTGCCGAATAGGGATGCTGTCAAACTTCCGTCAAACGGTGTCATAAATAACTGGTCCTCCATGCTACAATATTATTTCTTTCAATCAAAATACTTCTTGTATTTCTACATTTTTTAAACCTAAATCCCATGTCTCGAACCACTTTCCGTAGTTTTTCTCTCCAACCTTGGAAATTATTACTTTTCAGTAATTTATTCAATGTTGAAACTTCTTTCTGAACGGTATAAAATTCCTGTAGCTTTCTTCTTAAAATACATCGGTTCATATCATCTACAATCATTAAAAGTTCCATTGGTTTGTTCTTCTCTGGTGATTCTAGTTTTTCATCTCCTGCACAGACTCCCTCTCTCCTGATTTTCTTTATTAGGAGTTCTAACCTGTCTATATAAATTACATAAAATGTTGTATTATTAGTATTAGTTAAGTAAATAATTTTAATACATAATCAATTGAAATAAAATAAGCCTCACCTGTAATATCAGTTGCTCTTTTCGTTGCCTGATTTATAGGAAAAATATATTGACTTGTTTGTTTCTCTTCATCGCAAAGTGCTATTACGTATTTAATAATATTTCTTTAGCCACTCTGTGCTACAGTATTCATGTTGAGTTGACAACACTGGACTGCAAGTGCAAATACTGTAAACTGTCCCGCAAGAAGGCCAAAATTGTGAGTAGTGGGGGACAGAAAGGGAGAGAGATAGAAAAGAGAGAGATAGGAATGCAGGGAGAGAAATGAATTACCGAGGCTGAGAAGGAACTAGAGTTCAGTTCGCATATCTTACGGGGGTACAGATTGGTCCGACTATAATATCATAAAAGTAGTGAACCTCTTGTCATTTTAGGCACGAACCGCCACTGGAACATAGGAATCAAACTCCATATACTTGAAACAAAAATATGACATCTCTGTTCGTCATTTAATGCCCTTTTCTATGGCTTCCAACATCTGCTTTTAGATCTTGCAATGTCATTTTCCATTCACAGTTCAAGAACAAGATGCCATGTTTCTCCGAAGAGCATTTTATGCTCGGACATTTCCGCTTTCTTGCTTCATTAGTTCCAACAAGGGTAATACCAACTGTGACACTCAACATTATGCTGTTCCATTTATCTGTATTTGGCTCGAACACTGAAAGACATTCATTCACCCACAATCTTCAAGTCCATGCTTTACAGTCAAAAATTAAATTTAATAACCAGACAAGCAGAGTATTAGAGACTTGCATATTTCATCCTTCATTTGTTACAAATAAGAAAAGGCAATGGACTCTTCCGCGAATGATTTCCTAGTTTGTTTTACGCTTAAGTTATTTCTTAATATTGTTTACTGGCAGGAAACAAAAATAATTAGTTATGAATTACAGCAGTGCCGCAGAAGGATGGGCTCGATCAGTCAACTGTACAAACACAAATTAAGGTCGCCAAATACTGTGATCACGGTTGCAGAACTTAAGATGCATGACGATGTTCTTTTATTTAACTGCTCAGTTCAGAAGTCAATTTTAGTTTTATTGAAATAACTGTCCATAGTCCCCAACATATTTCTCCGCTATGGCTCAAGTGGTAGTGTTTCCGATACAAGCCAACATACCGCCCTACAATCTCGCTAAATTTTCAACAAATAGTAGCTAAATCTCTCCAAAGTTTGTTTAAAAATCCCGAGAAATGTCGCTAAAAATGTATATATATAATTCGAACTGGTAATGGAAATTAAGGGAAAATGGCTGAATGGATTTTAATAAATGACCACTCATTTTGAAGCTTGGAACCCAAAGTTTTTCAGAAAAATAATAATTTTTAGTGAAATGTCAATTTTCCTACATCATTTTCCTATTTTCCAAAATCCATATGTCGTCAGTTATGAGACTTTTCAGAATAAAACAAAACACACACTACAGTAAACAATATTACACGAAGGCCATGATCTGCAAGATTGCTGACATTTGTTTAGAGTTCAAATTTAATTGGTTATTAAAAACTTCAAGAGTTATTAAAATTATTTACAGGTCTGATTCTGAGGTGTGTAATTTTCTGAGTACAGCTGTGTATTGGATATCAAAAACTACAAAACTTGAGGTGGTTTGATGACATTATTACCATTAGAAATGAAATATTATTATAATTTAGTTAATCCCTTGATGTGATTATTTTTCATTAATTATACATATTAATGCTATAGGCCTATTGATGATATGAAAGTGAAACGTTTTGACGTTATATAAGTAGATGTAGAGAATATCTTAAAATAGATCTTCATTTCTATAATTTACTGAGTGGCGGCTATATAGTATACATAGTATATGTTACTGAAAACTACAAAACTTACCTAAGATAATAATATTGTTATTAAAAATCAAATATTTTTTGTTATTAATCAAGTGAGATTGGGTCTTTCTCATATATTTAATGGCGGTGTGGTGTAGATATTTATATGCGTCATTCTCCTCAGTATTGGCTCGAGAGAGCGCAAAAATTACAGTTCCTAAGGAAAGACCAAAAGGTATTACTTACTGATAAAATAAGAGTCCTACAAGATTTTGTGGTCTCCCGATCATTTGACCAAGATCTCTTAGCAGGATAAAATTATTTTACACTCCATAAATTTCAAGATAGTTCACGAAACATGCAGCAGCTATACCAAGATGCTATGTCTATTGTTCGAAAGCATAACAAACCTGACTTTTTTTTAACTCTCACTTACAATCCACAATGCCTCTTCTAAAACTAAGAAGTGCACGACTTCAGTTGAATGTTTTAACTTAAAGGAAAGGAAAAAGTGGAAGAATATAAAAATCAGCAGAAAAGTCGCTAATCGTTGGCTGCACGTTTTGCCATACTCGGCAGTCTTATGCCATGCTGACCACACGGCTAGAGTGAAAACCTTCAATATTATTTAGGTGGTCATTAACCTATTACAAATAATTATTACTTTCAATCATAAATGAAATTTTAAGTTTCTTTCAGCGAGACTCGCATCTCTGTAATGTACACCGGCGGATGCGAGAGACGATATGGTCTTGCATACTTCCGCCAACACACCTTCAAGATTGGTCCATGACGAATCGACAGATCCGGTCGTCCGTGAATCCGACAGGAAGACGTCACGTCATTCCAAAACCAGATCGTCGTAGGATGTCGATTCACACCGCACTGATGTCAGAAGAACACACTTTCAATGCAGCCATTTCTCAGGTTCATAACACTTCCAATCTTCAGATATGAATATATATATATATATATATATATATATATATATATATATAATTTGAACTGGTAATAGAAATTACGGGAAAACGGCTGACGGATTTTAATAAATGACCCCTCATTTTGAAGCTTGGAACTCATAGTTTTTCGGAAAAGTAATAGTTTTCAGTGAAATGACAATTTTTTAAAATAATTTTCTTATTTTCCAAAATCCATCTGTCGTCAGTTTTGAGAGCTAGCTAATAGCATTCACGGCCGACTTGATATACCCTTCGCTTTTTTGTAAAGGAGAAGCGAAGCGAGATCAAGCCGGCCGTGTTGCATTTCAGAATAAAACAAAACACATACTACAGTAAACAATATTACACGAAGGCCATGATCTGCAAGAATGCTGACATATTTAGAGCTCAAAATACATTGGTTATTAAAAACTTAACTTACTAAAAATAATTTACAGGTTCGATTCTGTGTTGTGTAATTTTCTGGGTACAACTGTGTATTGGATATTAAAAACTACAAAACTTGAGGTGGTTTGATGACATTATTACCATTAGAATTAAAATATTATTGTAGTTAATGCCATGATGTGACTATTTTTCATTAATTATATATATTAATGCTATATTGATGATATGAAAGTGAAACTTTTGGGATTATATAAGTAGATGTAGAGAATAACTTAAATTAGATTTTGATTTCTATATTTTACTGAGTGGCGGCTATATAGTATATATACTATACGTTACTGAAAGCTATAAAACTTACGTAAGATAATAATATTATTAAAAATCAAATATTTTTATAGTTATTAATCAAGTGGGGTTGGGTCTTTTTCATATATTTAATGGCGGTGTGGTGTAGATATTTATATGCCTGGTTCTCTTCAGTATTGGCTCGAGAGAGAGTATCTTTCATTGTTATGGAAGCAAATAACTTTCCGAATATCTGGAATTCTTCATTGAAAATAAATCTGAAAAATGTTTATTTGAACATCTAATGAACTTAGTTTGCAGCATTTGCTGCACAAGCCATTAGTTAAGATTATCTTCTTTGAGAATCTAACTCTTAACTTGGCAAAGCTTCATTTCTCACACTAGTTTATTAAACCTTGTCGGACCGTAAAGAAAACAACTATCGCAATGTCCATATTTAATATGTTGTACAATATTATAGTATTGTGAAATTTTAATTTTCCTACCAATTATTTCTATTGTTCTATTAAAATTATAGCACATAGCCTATTAACCTGTTGTATCCTATAGGATACATTGCCAATTTAAGGGTTAACTAATACTAGTTCTTATATTTTACAAAATAAATTTTCTATAATCTTTATAATAATACGTCGATCATTATTTAATATCGTGTCCCGTGGTCTAAGGCATCATGCCTCGGACTGGCATTACAGAATGCGCGCTGGATCGAGTGCTTATGAAATTTCGGCCAGTGCATGGGATCAGTGCCCACCAATCATCACGATGCAGTTGGGAACCTACGATAGGTAGGTAAATCCAACTATAACGGCTATGGGGGCCATCGTTCTAACCACACGATATATCCATTCTGGTTGGATGATCGTTCACCTCTGCTTCGGCATGTGGACGTGAGGCCAGCAGCCGGGTAGGTGGTGATGGTCCTTCATGGGCTGTCGTGCCAAGGATTAATTAATTTTTATGTACATACATATAGTAAAGAAAGCAAGACCTGTTCTGTGAACTTACGTGTCCTGGATATATCACTAAGGGATATGGAGGGGATAGATAGGGCTTTATTGGGATATGAACTTCCATGTCAGTAGATTCGTATAATATTAACCTTCATTAAACAAGCTCTCTTTCTGATAGCTTATTCTTTCTCCCTTTTGCACAGCTCACATGTCAGGTCTCGCCTCCCCATCTTTACGTAAGTATGTACATATGCCTATGTGTGTATGTAGATACTTATGTACGTATTATGTATATACAGGATGAATCGTAAGTAATGTTATTCATTTCAGGGGGTTATTATTTGAGATATTGTAAACAATTTAATACAATTTTGCTCGTTTTTGCTTCCTTCTCGAGATAAAAATAGTTTTATATGAAACATTTCATAGCGTGTTTCGGGAAAACCATTGTATGTGTGTATGTATTTATTCACACTGCAAATGGGTATATACCCGGTGGCAGTGGTAACTAATTACACTCAATAATGACAATTAATAATAAACACAACTAATAAAAAACAGTAATTAATAATAATAATAATAATAATAATAATAATAATAAAATAATAATAATGATAATAATAATAATAATAATAATAATAATAACATGGAGTATCCTAAATTAAAATGAAGCATGGTCACTTAAAATAACATTTAAAGTAAATCTAATTTGCATCTTAACCCTAAGCTCGAACTAAGACCCACGAGTGTGACAGGTTGATACCTGCACAAGTACCTTTCGGCACTACACTTATTTCGCTGTCAACTCACTCACTGCACTGATTCTACCTGATTTCACTAACACTTCTAACCATTTCACTGTTCAAATACTTTGCACAGCCACTTCACTGACACCAACACACTTCACTTACACAATAGACTTCACTAACACTACACACTTCACTGACACAACACACTTCCTCACTGATAGAACACTTCAAATAACAAGATATCAATTACACCCTTTTATATAGTGTGTATAATATACTACCGTCTATTAGTAAAGTCCTTAAGCCTATTTTGAAATACATTTTTGGTTATTGGTAAAGCCTTTAGTAAGTCTGCAGGTAAAGCATTCCAGTCCCTGATAGTACGATTGAGAAAAGAAAACTTTCCAGTGTCCGTCCTCTGTCTTCTTTCCCTCAATTTATATGAGTGGTCGTTCCTTGATGAGTAATTTGGCGGCTGCAACCTATTTTTCATTTCGCTCCAGGCAGGCTCACCTCCCAATATGCTTAGTGAATTTCAGAGAGTAGTGTATTATGATAATAAATGCTTGAAAGAATTTTAGTTTTGTCCCTTCAACGTGCAGAAATTTGATCCGAACAAATGTAACTTTTCGTTCTGCAAATGGATTTCAAAATGTTACATTATTCTTTGACTGAGAATGTACTGCTACTCGATAAAGAAAAAGTTTGGAAAAATAAAAGATAAATAATATCTATATGTAAGTGTTCCATATACGGTTGGACACATTAGCTTAATACAGATCGGGAAAAATAAAAAGAATTTTATTTAAAAAATGCATTATTAAACAAATTAGTGGTTGAATATGTACTCATCTCATTACGTTGTAACAGCAAACCTTGACCCAGTGCAATGCAATTTCAGAGAATTCTAGCATGTCCTGAGACCTATTCAGCAACACATCTAAACTTATGTGCAGTTCATAACAACATCATTACAGTTTCTGCAAGCAGTCGTTGGAGGTCATTGAACCAAAGACCTCTAGAGTGCTTTGCAGCCTTGACACGAATGAGTTACAGTACCCCACTACTGGCAATCAGTAGTGACGTGTATGAATGTGGGATGGCAGCACTGAAAGTCTGCTTTGGGCTATACGATAGAAATTTTTGTCCCGGTATACAAACCGAGAGTCGAGTTCCGGAATTCCGGAATACAAATCCACTGCTTCGCTTTACACGGCCACGCCCTGGCCTCCCACTTACACGATATAATGACACGACAAGAAATCCTTTCATTTTATTTTTGTATCACTTCCTTAAAAGGTTCAGGTGAAAGGAGTGATTAAATATATCAATCAGCAGTGAAAGTGACGTGGGTCCGTAATTAGGATCTCTTTTAATTCGTATAGCTTTATATACGTAATGTTTTACTTCACCTTTCTGAAATTAGGAAATACTATATTTTCACTAAGTACAGGCATTGCTGGCAGAACCAAAAATACGGTCTTGATTTAAAGAGAGCAACTGATTCAAATTACTTCCTTAATGGAAATTGCTGGTCGTTGTCAAGAGATCATTAAAATGCCTGGGCATTCTTCCTTTATTTTATTATCTTCAGTAATGGTGATGGAGGGGAAAAAACATCCAATCTAACACGGGATATGAACTAACCGGGATAATACAAATATTTATTTTCAGTCAATGACTTTACTATTATTATATGTAAGGTGCAAGTCCTTACATTACATGATTTAATATTATATGAACGTTTTCGTCGATTTCATACCAACATCATCAGATACAACATTCTATATAGCAATATCATCACCAACAGGTACATATGTCTCTACAAACCAAAATACAATATATATTAATAAGCATACAATATGATAAAACATGATAAAAACCAACATAATTGGACATAATAGTAATTATACGTTACAAGAGCGGTATGTTGACGTTTTCATGTTCTCGGAAATTAAAAAAGCTCAACTACGTTTCGCTTTTTCAATCTTTTCCTCGAACATGAAAACAAACATACCGCTCGTGTATCGTACATTATTTTGTGCAAAGATCGTTTATCACATACCTGAAAGACGAATTTCTAATTAGTTGCAATGAAATCTCCATCTTGGTTTCTGTTTAATGACGCCAACTTCGGAACACCAAAATATCTTTCTTCAACATTGTTGCTATAAAATGTTTTCTGTGTTTAGTATACTGCAGCAGGCCGTGATAGACGTCTGTCTTCCCCCCCCCCCAGTCTATAAATGCGAACTTAAAACAAGCGGTAAGGTTATGTAATGATTTATTTTTCATTTTAATATTTTAACAATATTATTTATATAACATATTGCAGTAATAACATCGGCATCTGGAATCTCGTTGATTTTTTCACGGCTTCCTTAATGTTAATTGTATCAGGAATGCAATAAGTTTCGTGGAGTAGTAGACTTTACTTAATTTTTGCAAATATTTAATATAAATAATTAACAGTGCAATTTAGGTGAAATTGCAGTGATAAGTTTCCAATTTATAATTATTACTATGTTAAACGTCTCTAAAAATAATATGTTAAAAGCCTAAAGCAGTAAAATGAATATGTCACTTAAGTGGTAAGAAGAGGGAAATTGTTATGTGTGTTACGTTGGGAATACTGAATGTGGTATTTCACACTTACCGCGTATTGGTTCTGTGCGGAAAGCAAGCAAATACGCACGATCTCGCACAAATGTGTCTTTCTTGTGTGATATACCCTAATGTCAAATGATTAAAAGCACATGTGTGATTACAATACTTGTACTAATGTGTTTGCAGGTCTTCACTGATAAAATAATAAAAAATAAAATGAAACCTGTGTACTATATTGTGTGAAGAGATGCATTACACTAATTGCATATGATGACGTACATACATTAGAAGGTGAAAAGACCTGCAGTGATGAGAAAACAAGAATACGGGCACGAGCAAATCAGTTAACATAGTTCAAAGACTGTAATGCATCTCTTCACACAATATAGTATACAGATTTCATTTTATTTTGTGCGAGATCGTGCGTATTTGCTTGGTTCCCGCACAAAACCAATCCGCGGAAAGTCTAAAATTCCACATTCATTATTCCCAACCTAACACACATAACAATTTCCCTCTTCTTACCGCTTAAGTGACATATTCATTTTACTGCTTTAGGCTTTTAACATATTATTTTTAGAGACGTTCAATATACTGGGTGTTCATTTCAAAGTGTGTCATGACGACACTGTTGTTGGGTCACCGATTTGAAGCGAGTTTCAGCTTATATGTTAGAGAAGTTGCCTATTATTTAAAACGTTCTTCAATCTGAACTTGAGAACGTGTACGGTATAACTTGAACTTCGTAGCAACAGATGGCTGTCTGTACGGTCTGTGTGCTACCATAACCTCTTTCGAACTGTGTTTTGCGCCGGCAAGTCGTACGCAGGGTATTTGTTATCATCGGTTGCGTACGGTAACATTCCACAACACAAATCAAATGCTCCGTGTCCATGTTGACCGTCGAAGTTAATGTCAACAAATACGTAAGTAATCGTCTTAACCCTCTCCCCATATCCCGACAGTACGTATTTCCAAACAGTTCACATTCCTGCCACTACCGGCGTTACCGTACGTATCGGTACGTACTCTTCAGAATGAACGCCGTACTTGCTAGGCAACTTCTCTACCTCTACCTCTGCGGAAGTGTAGGAAGATTGATTTCTCTAGGCTCATCAGCTAGCCACATGACGGCATATAGCGAGCCATGACACATTTTGAACTGAACACCCAGTAGTAATAATTATAAATTGGAAACTTACCACTGCAATTTCACCTAAATTGCACTGTTAATTATTGTTTTTAAGTATTTGCAAAAATGAAGTAAACTCTACAACTCCACTAAAGTTACTGCATTCGTGATGCAAGTAACATTAAGGAAGCCGTGAAAAAATCAACAAGATTCCATAGACTGGGGGAAAAAAAGACAGACGTACGTATATCACGGCCTGCTGGAGTATAGTAAACACAGAAAACATTTTATAGGAACAATGTTGAAGATAGATATATTTCTTTTCCAAAGTTGCCGTCATTGAACAGAAACAAAGATGGAGATTTCATTGCAACTAATTAGAAATTCCTCTTTCAGGTATGTAATAAACGATCTTCGCACAAAATAATGTACGATACACGAGCGGTATGTTTTCTTTCAATTCTCGGAAATTAAAAAAGCTCAACTACGTTTCGCTTTTTCAAACTTTTCCTCGAACATGAAAACTTCAACATACCGCTCTTGTAACGCATAATACTATCTTAATGGAAATCCCTGGTCGTTGTCAAGAGATCATTAAAATATCGGGCATTCTTCCTTTATTTTATTATCTTCAGTAATGGTGATGGAGAAGAAAAACACCCAATCTAACACGGGATATGAGGTAACGGACACAGCTAGTAGCAAATAATAAGAAGAAATCCTTTATACATACGTATTTTCAATGTTGTACACTGGACTGCGAAAGAAATGCCGAGTCGAAGTCGCTATCGATTTGAAATATCGTGTTGCAAGGACTTCGTTTAGGAAGCAAAAGAAAAAGAGATACACAGAAGGCAAAGGGAGCTTTCAATAGAAAAAGAAGCATCTTCTGAGGACCTCTGAAAAAAAGAACTAAGGAAGAGACTAGTGAAGTGTTTTGTTGTGAAGTGTGGCATTGTATGGGACCAGAAACATGGACATTAGAACAAAGTGAAGAGAAGCGAATAGAAGCATTTGAAATGTGGATATGGAGAAGAATGGATCGTGTGAAACGGACAGACAGAATAAGAAATGAAGTTGTGTTGGAAGGAGTGGGTGAAGAAAGAATAATGCTGAAACTGATCAGCAGGCTTCGAGACTTCGGACCCGATAGAGCAGTTCAGTGGGAAATCCGCATAACGGCGTACTGAGTATAGTGGTAAAGCGTACAGTGGGTGGGGGTACTGTAGAATGAATGCCAACAAATACGCAAAGGAAAACGCTCTGGATTTGAAGGTTCTGACGAATAATTTGGTTTTCATACAAACTGTGTCTGAAATTATTACACGGTTAGAAAAGTCAGAGCAAGAGATGCCGGAAGCCCTCAAATTAGTTTAGAAAATGATGCAAAGAATTAATGAGACATCAAGTACACCGGTTACTGAACGTGTAAAACAGAAGTGGAAATCAATTTTATGTAAAAATAACGGATATGGAACATTGTGTAACATAAACAGCAAATTAGTGAACATAGAGTCACCCGAGAATAAAGGACTGTCTCTTAGAGACTGCAATGATGTTAGGTTTTTTCGTTTTACTCCTATCACGTCATGCGACGTAGAGCGTAGCTTGTCACAGTACAAACTGTGTTTGGCAGATAACCGAAAAAGATTTACGTTTGAGACACTGAGAATGTATCTTGTAGTAGGTACATTGCAATTCGGTACTGTAACTGCACTTCCTAAAGACGACCAATAGGATAAATGAAGAAATTAAAATTGCTACATGCTTATTTCCACCATTAAAATGTGTATAATTAAACACAAATGCTTATAAAATACAGGAGAATAAATGCTTTTTACATTCTTTTGACATTATCATTGTGTAATGTATATTAACTTTCAGAATGTACATATGTGTGTTTCCCAATACTACCGTACTCTACTCTAAATAGCAACGTTGTTATCTCAACACATCTCTGTCTACCTGCAGCGAGTCAACAACCTATAGTGCATGCACAGTCAACTTATTGTATCGGGTATATGAAGACGCTCTACCAACAGCATGTTAGCCTATTTAGCGTATGGGATCTATGATAGAAATATAATGAGAGGAACAGAGGTTAAGAGTGTTCGAGAATAAAGTGCTTAGGAAAATCTTTGGGGCTAAGAGGGATGAAGTTACAGGAGAATGGAGAAAGTTACACAACACAGAACTGCACGCATTGTATTCTTCACCTGACATAATTACGAACATTAAATCCAGACGTTTGAGATGGACAGGGCATGTAGCAAGTTGGGTGAATCCAGAAATGCATATAGAGTGTTAGTTGGAAGATCTGAGGGAAATAGTAATATGCGTTACAAGAGCGGTATGTTAAAGTTTTCATGTTCGAGGAAAAGTTTGAAAAAGCGAAACGTAGTTGATCTTTTTTAATTTCCGAGAATTGAAAGAAAACATACCGCTCTTGTATCGTACATTATTTTGTGCGAAGATCGTTTATTACATACCTGAAAGAGGAATTTCTAATTAGTTGCAATGAAATCTCCATCTTGGTTTCTGTTCAATGACGGAAAATTTGCAAAACAAAAATATCTATCTTCAACATTGTTGCTATAAAATGTTTTCTTGTTTACTATAGGCTACTCCAGCAGGCGGTGATATACGTCTGCATTTTCTTCCCCCAGTCTATAAATGCGAACTTAAAACAAACGGTAAGGTTATGTAATGATTTATTTTTCATTTAAATATTTCAACAATATTATTTATATAACATATTGCAGTAATAACATCGGCAAGTTTAATTTTGCCGGTCAAGGAGATTTTTTCAGGGCTTCCTTAATGTTACTTGCATCACGAATGCAGTAACTTTAGTGGAGTTGTAGAGTTTACTTAATTTTTGCAAATATTTGAAAACAATAATTAACAGTGCAATTTAGGTGAAATTGCAGTGGTAAGTTTCCTATTTATAATTATTACTATATTGCACGTCTCTAAAAATAATATGTTAGAAGCCTAAAGCAGTAAAATCAATATGTCACTTAAGCAGAAAGAAGAAGGAAATTGTTATGTGTGTTAGGTTGGGAATACTGAATGTGGAATTTTAGACTTTCCGCGGATTGGTTTTGTGCGGAAACCAATCAAATACGCACGATCTCGCACAAAAGACCTCTGGAGAAGTCGAGAGATAGGTGGGAGGATAATATTAAAATGGATTTGAGGGAGGTGGGATATGATGCTAGGGACTGAATTAATCTTGCTCAGGATAGGGACCGATGGCGGGCTTATGTGAGGACGGCAATGAACCTGCGGGTTCCTGAAAAGCCATAAGTAAGTGAGTAAGTAAGATAATATTTAGCAAGATAAATCCTGTGATTCGCATTATATTTGGAGAAAACTGAACCCGCACTGATATGGTTCTCTGTAAATCGCTTTACCAATTGAGAGTAACAAGTGTCTTTACCGACTGAGCCATATTAAATACTGTATAAATGAAGGGTTGTGGGCAAGAACATGGTAACCCACATGAAGACGAATTTTGAACTAACATGGCGATAATATGTTAGGGGACATGCTCTATCTAGTGACGAAGTAGTTTGCGTCTGTCCCCAAGAGATGGCTTGTTATACAGGGACATCATTTTATTTTTACTTCAATTTTTATTGTACCTGAGTTTTTTAATGTACTTCTACTAATGAAGTTCAACTATCCTCCACACAGATCCAAGACCGCATATACAGCCATAGTAGCCTTACGGTCATAGTAAACAGGACGTTCCAAAAATATGTTCCCGTTTTCCAGTGACGAAAGAGCTTTCAATATTGAATCATTTTCGCACAGGTACTGTCGTCCATTTGCCTACGTCGTATCCCGGTTTCCCCCAACAGCTTTTATTCGCCAGCTAGTGGCTGGGCTGTCCTAGCTCTTTTCTGAAAACATTAATTTCTGTTAGGAATTGGACGTCTAAGTAATATACAACTATTTAAAATAGCTTCAATAAAAGGGGCTCGTTAAGTAATTAACTGTCACGTGATTTCCTCCCTTTCTGCGACATAACGACTCGGACGGACAGCAGATAGTATGTCTGAGTAATTTTATCTTTTCGGATCGGGCAGAAGTGAAGATTGAATTTACAGTACGTAAGGTACTCTTTTATAGAGTAGGTACAGAATTATTTCAACATGAGTTACTAGTACGAAGGACGAAATTGGTAATTGGGATTAGGTACAATACTCTATAGTTCAATAATATGCACAAAAGAACTGAAGCCTGTATCGAAATGAACGGCCACCATTTTAAAAATGTGTTTAAATATCCATATTATGATTATTTTTCAATTGAACTTCATTCTCTGTATTGTACGCTGTAGACAGTATAATACAGACGTGGACAAATTATTAGCAAAATTGAACATTTTTATTATATATTTTTACAAAATATGATTCTTCAATTTAGACTACAGTTGACATTTTTGTGTATTTCCAAATTATTAGCAAAATTGAAGATTTGTATTGTATATTTTTCAAAATTTAAGTCCTCAATTTGGACTACATTTGATATTTTTGCATATTTACAAATTATTAGCAAAACTGAAGGTTTTTATTGTATATTTTTACAAAATTCGATTCTTCAATTTGGACCACAGTTGACATTTTGGATATTTCCAAATTATTAGCAAAATTGAACATTTTTGTTTTATATTTTTACAAAATTTGACTATTCAATGCAGTTGACATTTTTGCTAATTTACACATTATTAGCAAAATTGAAGATTTTTATTATATATTTTTACAAAACTTGACTCTTTAATTTAAACTACAGTTGACATTTTTGCATATTTCTGTCTTCTGTAATGATGGAAATATGCAAAATTGTCAACTGTAGTCTAAATTGAAAAGTCAAATTTTGTAAACAGAATTATCATAAAAAATCGTCAATTTTGTTAATAATTTGTCCACGTCTGTATACACTGCATAATGAATACGTTCACATGGACAGCTCAGTTCGTGAGTAGAAACACTCAATTTTAATACTGTATTGTATTTTAATTAAACAAAAATCTAGTGAAAATGATCAAACTCAAAAACGCGATATTTCCTAGTTTACGTAAATCGATTAACTACTTTTCTTCCCTCCTATACCTAGTAAAGTGATTTGTTTGTATTCTACGCCAGTACCATCGAACTCCAGTCGTGGAAGGGGTAGCAAACGGCGTTGATCCAGAGGTATAGCCAGGTTAATATTAAAAATGTTAGTAAAAATAAAATGATGTCCCTGTACCTGTTTCGATAATCCACATTTCTATTCTTTGCAATACATAACACAGTTACTTTTGCTCATTTTTCTCAAAACCAATAAACTGTGGATTACCATGTCCAACCCCTCAAATCACGACACGCGGCTTAGGGGGAAGGAAACGAATGCGGTGAAGACTCCGCGTCTCTCTGGTTCCCCTCACTCGGTTATCGCTGCCAGATGGACCGAGGTCCCTAACTTCCGCGGATGCGGTTACAGATTTCTCCGCCAAGAACTACTGTATAAGCACGTACTCTCTGACAATTCGCGGAACCTACAGATCTAAATGAAATAGCAATGAATAAATTATATAGATATGATAATTATAATCATTTTATAAAGCTTGAAGATATTTATGGTTTAGTTGAATCAAAGATAATAACCAACGTATGCGATTTTGTTACTATGGAAACTTCTCGATTTCTGAAACTATGAAACGAACTTGACGGAAAATATATGAAAACAATTTCTCAGAAATTATTAACTAAGTCTTACTAATAAGGCGTGTATAATTTTTATACCAGACTTGTGCAGAGTTAGGCCAGAAAACGTTACTAATAAACCATACATAAGCGATGGAGGTATAAACAGCCTGTAACTATACAATGGGAATTGCTTTGCAGTAGTTATATACACGAAACCCCTTGTTTAAGCGTTGTATATAGAGAAAAAATGGTCGCCCCTCTAACAGCTGTTCGTATCGACTGTCATTTTATGACGATGGTTGCCTGGTAACCACAGAAGAACAAAACAAAGAGCACAGATTATCTAGAATAATATTGCTGTAGCTGTACTCTTTGATCAAAATATAGAGTGATAATCGATCGGACCCAGTTGTACTATCGATACTTAGCACCTAGCGCACACTGTAGGATGAAATAGAGAATGTTAGTTATTCTGTTACCTTTCGTAATAAAATAATGACGAAAGGTATGACGTAGCTGTGTAACAGTTGTGTTGTTATACACGACGTATGTATGTATGTATGTATGTATGTATGTATGTATTTATGTGTGTATGTATGTATATATGTATGTGTGTATGTATGTATGTGGATATGTATGTATGTGTATATGTATTTATGTGTGTATGTATGTATATATGTATGTGTGTATGTATGTGTATATGTATGTATGTGTATATGTATTTATGTGTGTATGTATGTATATATGTATGTGTGTATGTATGTATATGTATATGTATGTATGTATATATGTATTTATGTGTGTATGTATGTATATATGTATTTATGTGTGTATGTATGTATATATGTATGTGTGTATGTATGTATGTATGTATGTATGTATGTGTATATGTATGTGTGTATGTATGTGTATATGTATTTATGTGTGTATGTATGTATATATGTATGTGTGTATGTATGTGTATATGTATTTATGTGTGTATGTATGTATATATGTATGTGTGTATGTATGTATGTGTGTATGTATGTATGTGTGTATGTATGTATGTGTGTATGTATGTGTATATGTATTTATGTGTATATGTATGTGTATATGTATTTATGTGTGTATGTATGTATATATGTATGTGTGTATGTATGTATGTGTATATGTATTTATGTGTGTATGTATGTATATATGTATGTGTGTATGTATGTATGTATGTATGTATGTGTATATGTATGTATGTATGTGTATATGTATGTATGTGTATATGTATTTATGTGTGTATGTATGTATATATGTATGTGTGTATGTATGTATGTGTATATGTATGTGTGTATGTATGTGTATATGTATTTATGTATGTATATATGTATGTGTGTATGTATGTACAGTATGTATGCATGTATGTGTGTATGTATTTATGTGTATATGTATGTATGTATGTATGTATGTGTATATGCATGCATGTGTGTATGTATGCATGCATGTGTGTATGTATGCATGTATGTGTATATGTATGTATGTATGTGTATTTATATGTGTATGTATATATATGTATGTATGTGTGTATGTATGTATGTACATACGTACTGTATGTATGTATATATTTATTAACACTACAATTGGGTATACACCCGGTGGCAGTGATATACAATAATTACCATTACAATAATACAATAATTCCAGCAAATAAAAATTAACTAAAATAAAATAAAATAAACGTAAATTTATTTGTAACTATAAATAAGTAGATGCAACAAACCTAGGACTATAAATTAAAACTATTCTATAATAACGACTACAATAAGTAACAGTAAATCTAATAAGTACTTCTATTTCACCCAACTATTACCAATTTAAGTAATTACATATCACCTTAATTAATTACATATCACCTTGATTTATTTACATATCAAATAAATTACATTATCATCTTAATTAATTACATATAAACTTGTGATTATATAAATATTAAAAGTGTATAGACCTACAGAATAATGAAGAATAAAATGTTTGTGTTTGAAATGTAAGAAAAATTAATGAAGATCTCGTTTGCCTTATTAATTTAGTTCGGATCTGTGAGGCAGTTACCAGCCTGACAGCAGTGTTCACAAATTCTCCAAATTCTCCTCGGTTACTAAATTTCATTTAGGTGGTTTAAAGCGAAGTTGGTATGAAGAGATAATTCAGATAATTCTTGGCTTGGTATAAAATGTATCTCGCCGACAGCACTGAGTGAAGCAAGTCTTCCTTGTACGGCACGCACCTCTGAACTCTTATTTGCGAATAACGGATCGACGCACGGTGGGTCCGTTAAAACAGACGATTGTACGTGTTTGTACTTCACATAGAACCTTTCCTTGCTAGTGGCGCCTAGCGATGAATGCCAAATGGATAGAAGAGACAGAAGTGATTGTCACTCATAGCGAATCAGACGCTGTTAAAGGGACTTTGAACTCGAGATATTCCAGCTCTGTTCATCTTACTTCGGTCTCTCTATCTTCAAAATTAAAAAAAACAAATCCTGAAATATTCCTGCTACGTGTTTGTATTTAATTGAATACATTCCAGTATTTGTTCATAATAACAAAAGTGAATTCTATGTGTACATTTTTACACATTTCACGAAGCAGTCACATCTATTGGAATTCATATTATGCTGTTCAACTCAGTTGTGGCATTTTATACTATCAACTCACTAAATCGTGGCTATATATGAGTTGGGAAACGCTCCCAGCACATCCTGAACACTCAACGCAATTTCAAAACACACACTTTTCGACACAATCATGAAAACACCCCACCACAATAAGGGACCAAAAGATAGCGCGGGACCTTCACTAGGCTTCGGACAATGAAGAATATCACTTCGAAACTACTCACCCAGATAAAGGCTGGTTCACAATAAACCGGGAATGAGAACCAGAATGAAAACGAGAAGCAGAGGACGTGAATATGAAAATTTTTTATTCATAATAAACCGAGAACGTAGACGACTATGGATATCGATATGTATGTCAATAAGATATGTAAAGTCGATATTATGCATTCTGATGTTATTTGTGTATAATTGAGCAATGGCGTTCTCTCATGAGTACAAAGCAGCCAACATAAACACAGGTTAAACAACTTCGAAATTTCAACTGAAACATTTCATTAGGTACGGTACTATAAATATGCCCATGCATCTTTATTATCACAACCTATTTTAAGTCTACCATAACGTAAAATAATTATAAAAGAAACATCTGTAATAGAACAAAAATGAACACAACAGTAGTTATTCAATTGAAGCATGAATATGTAGTGTGTAATACAACCAATACAGTAATAAAATATGATTCACTTACGATCGGTGTTCAAAGATGCAGCTATTGAAAGCCACGTATTCTCCTTAATTTTCTCATCTTTATACGAGGCGCGCCGCTTATCGTAAACGTGAGGATTGTCCTCAACACTCAATATTAGAATCTCATCAAATAAAACTTGCTCCATGATGCACAGCACAGAACAAAATAATGCATAGGTTACGTCATGGTCTTCTTGCTACAAAATATACGACGACAAAATAGCTTTTAGATGGCAATAGAATGAATCTAGTGGGCTGTGATCGCTAACGTGAACGCCAAAGTTGAAACTTGGCCAACTCTCAGTTCCCGATCCCGGGCTCCGGCAAGCTTTGCGTCAATTGTGAATGCTCACATTTAAATGTACACATTTTAACAATTTTACCGTTTTCGTTTTCGTTCCGATTCTCCTTTCCGGTTTATTGTGAACCAGCCTTAATTTTCTCATATTAACACCATCAAGAGTTATAAAATTAATTAGTGAAACAATTTATCTTAATTTAGTTAATTACGTAATCATTATTGATATTATATAATTATTCCCATTACGTTTTCAGATTCCATGCGTTTCTAAGAAGAGGACCGTCCAAATTCAACTCCTCTTAAAAAGCCATATAAGTACGAGTAAACGAAATAGACTATTATGTATTTATTAAGTAGATGTATAAATTCGCAGTGCTTTTGTTCGTCATCACAACACAGTGTTGCTAGGAGATTTTTTTTATCATTTTTCATTTGTCATTTTGAATGTTATGCTTGTATGTACGCCTTGAATTTTAGTGATTTTAAGAAAGTTTATGCTATTTGTGGGTTACAGAAGATGATGGGTCAAGTAGGGGGGGAATGAACTCTTCTCCCGTTCACCATTCCTTCCAGTGCATCCTTCAGAAGGCAGTTTCTTCTCAACCAGTGACCCAGCCAATACCTTTTTCTTTTTCTGATCAGTTTCAGCATCATTCTTTCTTCACCTACTCTTTACAACAGAGCTTCCTTTCTTATTCTGTCTGTCCATTTCACACGTTCCATCCTTCTCCATATCCACATTTCAAAAACTTTTAGTCGCTTTTCTTCACTTCGTCGTAATGTCCATGTTTCTGCCCCATACAATGCTACACTCCACACAAAGCACTTCCTTAGTTCTTCCTCCAGAAGTCCGCAGAAGATTCTCCTTTTTCTATTAAAAGCTTCCTTTCCCATTTCTAACCTCCGTTTGACTTCTTAGCAGCAGCTCATGTTACTGCTTGTAGTATACTCCAAGTACTTGAAGCTGTCCACTTGCTCTTACTTACTTACTTACTTACTTACTTACTTACTTGCTTTTAAGGAGCCCGGAGGTTCATTGCCGCCCTCACATAAGCCCGCCATTGGCTTAGTTTCATAATAACCTATGCTCTGTTCAGCTGCAATTTTGATATTATCTCGGATATTTTCCCACATGCTATTAACATCTAACTCTTCCTCAACTTCGTGGGAACTTGCTAATACGGCAAACCTATTTGAAATTTCGACCTGATAATGTTGCTTAGTTTCCTCGTCCTTTAATTTCGGAATATTGAATCTTCTAATATTACCTTGTTGCTCTACTCGCTTGGCTACTGATGGTCTTTCTCTTAGTTCTTCAATTACCAAATAATGGTCAGAATTATAGTCTGCCCCCCCTGAAGGTTCGAATGTCTACTATACTAGTATGTCTTCTTTTATCTATCAAGATATGATCTATCTGGTTATGCGTCAATCCATCTGGAGAAGTCCAAGTATATTTATGTATATCCTTATGGGGGAATGTTGTACTTTTAACAATTAAATTTTTTGATGTGGTAAAGTTGTCTAACCTAACTCCATTGTCATTACTAGTTATGTGTAGGCTCTTTTTTCCAACAGTCGGTTTAAAAATATCCTCCCGTACTACTTTAGCATTAAAATCCCCCAATAAAATTTTCATGTGATATCTAGGTAACTGATTAATAGTAATATGCGTTACAAGAGCGCTATGTTGAAGTTTTCATGTTCGAGGAAAAGTTTGAATAAGCGAAACGTAGTTGAGGTTTTTTAATTTTCGAGAATTGAAAGAAAACATACCGCTCGTGTATCGTACATTATTTTGTGCGAAGATCGTTTATTACATACCTGAAAGAGGAATATCTAATTGGTTGCAATGCAATCTCCATCTTGGTTTCTGTTCAATGACGGCAAATTTGTAAAACAAAAATATCTATCTTCAACATTGTTGCTTTAAAATGTTTTCTGTGTTTACTATAATCCAGCAAGCCGTGATATACGTGTGTCTTTTTTCCCCCCCAGTCCATAAATGCGAACTTAAAACAAACGGTAAGGTTATGTAATGATTTATTTTTCATTTTAATATTTTAACAATATTATTTATATAACATATTGCAGTAATAACATCGCCATCTGGAATCTTGTTGATTTTTTCACGGCTTCCTTAATGTTACTTGCATCACGAATCCAGTAACTTTAGTGGAGTTGTAGAGTTTACTTAATTTTTGCAAATATTTAAAAACAATAATTAACAGTGCAATTTAGGTGAAATTGCAGTGGTAAGTTTCCAATTTATAATTATTACTATATTGAACGTCTCTAAAAATAATATGTTAGAAGCCTAAAGCACTAAAATCAATATGTCACTTAAGCGATAAGAAGAGGGAAATTGTTATGTGTGTTAGGTTGGGAATACTGAATGTGGAATTTTAGACTTACCGCGGATTGGTTTTGTGCGGAAACCAAGTAAATACGCACGATCTCGCACAAAAGTGTGTTCCAATTCCTCATAGAAGCTATCCTTTATATGGTCGTCTTTCTCTTCTGTAGGGGCGTGAGCATTTATATTATAAATTTTATAACTACGATATCGCACCATCTACCCTTAAGTACTTGCTCTACTGCCTCATTTAGAATTCACAAGTTTACTTTCTTTACTTTTCTTTCTATGACCATGGAAATATAATATATAGAGCTTAAATAATATATATTATAATATAATGTACACGAACAAAATTTTAACAGTATTCAGAGACTAATATCACTTTAAAAAATAGCGATCTTCCTCATTTCTAGAATAGAATACATCCCTACCCTGTTCTTCAGTTATGTCATCGAATTTCTCGCGTCCCAGACCACTGCACGTGCTTCATTTGTTTCTATAAGAGCGCTCAGGCGACGACATCCATCGTCGATTGTTTTCTGGCGAAGATCCATCACACACAGGTGTCTGGTACGCGTCATCTTTCAGAAAACTTACGACCCCATTATATGGAGGAATGCAAGAATGCAAACATGTGCATCAACTAAATATAACTCAGGTTCTTAGTTTAGGAACTGGTAAGAATTAAAATATGTTCCGAGGAGGAAGATTCCGTGCATTACTACGACCGAGTGAATTGTTCAACCACCCATTTCTTTGTTACTATTAATTGGGTCATATAAGAGAAGGAAGGGGCTAGATAGAGAAAAGAAGAGAAAAATTAGCAGGAAACAAGGGAACTCTTTTCTAGTTATTTAACCATGCTGTATCACCTACAAAGTTATTTAGCGTCGATGAAATTGGTTAACGCGAGATAAAGCTGAGGATGCGTTATGGGATCAACAGATATAAAGGGATAGAAGAAAGCGGGAAAGAAAGGAAGAAAGATAAAGAGATACTGAGTAAATGAAAGAGAATTTGAGCTAAAGAATTAATTAATTCATAGGTGAATAAATATACGAATTATTCAATGGACGAATCAGAGAACTCATAAATTAAACGAAGAGAAAAAAGGAAACAAATGAATTATTTTTCGGTTATTTAAGGACGCTGTATCAACTACTATATTATTTAGCGTAGATGGGATTGGTAACAGCGAGATGGTATTCGGCGATATGAAGCTGAAGATTCGCCAAGGATTAAATAATGAAAGGAAGGAAAGAAGAAAAGTAAAGATTCAGAAAGCGTGAAGTAACCAATTAAGAGGTGAATGGATATACGAATTATTTAATGGATGAATCATACAATTGATAAATGAATGACAGAACGGGTGAGGGAATGAATGAATTAATTAATTAATTAAAAAACACGAATTCACGAACAAATTTATTAATAGGTGAAGAATAAAAGAATTATTAAATGGGTGAATCAGAAAACCAATAGATAAATGGGCGAGGAAACGAATAAATGATACAGAACTTAACGAATTAAATGAATTAAATAACAGGTGAATGCATTTAGCCTACGAATTATTGAAAAGGTGAACGAGAAAACTGATAAATAAATAAACAAACGAATAAAGGAAACGATGTATGAATTAATTAAACAAATGCGACTTAACAAATTAATTCATTAACAGCTGTGTGAACAAAATATGTATTATTGAATGGATAAATCAGAGAACAGATAAAAGAATGACGGAGTGAACGGATGAAGCAATGAATTAAAATGTGAATTAATTAATTAATTAACATGGGAATGAATCTACAAAAGACAAACAAGAGAAGCGATAAGTAAATGAATGAAAGTATGAGAAAGTGAATGTATGAATTCGTGACCGAATGAATTAATCAACTGATCAACAGATGAATCATTGGATGAATCAGAGAACTGACAAATGGGTGAGTAAATGGATGAGGGACCGAATGAACAAAAATGTGGCTTAACGAACTATTAATTTACGGATTAATGAATGAATGAATTCACGTATGAACGAAAGCACGAATTATTGAAAGAATTAATGAGAGAACTGATAACTAAACAAGTTATTAAACGATTGAATGAATGAATGAATGAATGAAGAATGAATGAATGAATCAATGAATGAAGGAAAGAATGAATGAACGAATGAATGAACGAACGAATGAACAAATGAAAGAATGAAAGAACGAATTAATGAATGGATGAACGAATGAATGAATTAACAAACGAATGAATTAAAGAATCAATGAATAAACGGAAGAATTAATGAATGAACGAAGGAAAGAAAGAATGAACGAACGAAAGAATGAATGAACAAATGAATGAATGAACGAAAGAATGAATGAACAAATGAATGAATGAACAAAAGAATGAATGAACAAATGAATGAACGAATGAATGAACGAACGAAAGAATGAATGAACAATGAATGAACGAACGAAATAATGAATTAACAAATGAATGAACGAACGAAAGAATGAATGAACAAATGAATGAACGAACGAAAGAATGAATGAACAAATGAATGAACGAACGAAAGAATGAATGAACAAATGAATGAACGAACGAAAGAATGAATGAACAAATGAATGAACGAATGAAAGAATGAATGAACAAATGAATGAACGAACGAAAGAATGAATGAACAAATGAATGAACGAACGAAAGAATGAATGAACAAATGAATGAACGAACGAAAGAATGAATGAACAAATGAATGAAAGAATGAATGAACAAATGAATGAACGAACGAAAGAATGAATGAACAAATGAATGAACGAATGAAAGAATGAAAGAACGAATTAATGAATGGATGAACGAATGAATGAATTAACAAACGAATGAATTAAAGAATCAATGAATAAACGGAAGAATTAATGAATGAACGAAGGAAAGAAAGAATGAAAGATCGAACGAATGAATGAACGAACGAAAGAATGAAAGAACGAATTAATGAATGAACAAAAGAACGAATGAACAAATGAATGATTGAACGAATGATTGCATGCAAGAATTAATGAAGGAATTATTTGATTAATTAATTAATCGACACGTGGACGAATAAATAAATATGTGAAAGTGATATATATATATATATATATATATATATATATATATATATATATATATATATATATATATATACTCGTACGAGAGAAGGTTAAATGAGTCAATGAATAAATGCATAAAAGAAAAATGAATGAACGAATGAAATGAAATCGACGAGTGAGTGAGTGAGTGAGTGAGTGAGTGAGTGAGTGAGTGAGTGAGTGAGTGAGTGAGTGAGTGAGTGAGTGTGTGAGTGAGTGAGTGATACGATAGTTATGCCCATGAAACTTCAACCATTGCAAATTACTTTCGTACACCTTCATAAACGTAGCTGGAAAGTACTTAATCCAGACTAATTAACGAATCTAGTGTCGTCGTTGAACAGCTTTAACAATCAAGTCGTCAAGCTGAAACAAAGTTACACATAGATACCCTGAAGAAATTCACATCAAGCGTTCCTTGAACTTGAGACAAGAAATGGAGGCGCACATTTGCATAAACTTCTTTATTTGCACGCATAGAAAGTGAAATTACCGAGAACTGGAAGATGAGCAAAAAAAGAAAAGAAAACTTGAATTTTGCCTCGCAGGCTTTTTATAGCACACTTTTTTCCTAAGCATAATAGTAGAGCACGAGAAGCTGAAAGTTCCAAGTTCTGGAGTTAATTAAAGGAGCAGACGGGATTCAATAAAAAATTAAGTCTTGGAACAAATTCAGGTGAATTTATGAAAACTGTGTAAATCACTACTGCGATTACAGGCAATCTTTTGCACTGGGCTAGTCGTCGTCCCGGACGAAGTGATACTGTATGAAAACTAAGTTCAAATATACCTATAGGCATAGGGTTATTATACAGCAAATGACAAAGTTGGCTTAACACGATTGGAGGAACCGACGTGTTTCACAAGTACTGCTTGTGTTCATGGCACCGATATTGGTCCAAGGGTATACTATAGATCCTAAAGAAATAATTGAAAAATAATCAAGTTTACAAATGTTTAGTGTCAGCAAATTCAAAAATACTATTAGGAATATTATTTTTAAAGAATAATTATGTATTTTTAATATATAACTTAATTGTAATAGTAAATTATGCAACGAGCCTATAATGAGAGTAATTAAGGAGCGAGTATGGATATTTATGAAACGAGCGCAAGCGAGTTTCATAATTTTCATACAAGCTTCTTAATTACCATTATAGGCGAGTTTCATACGACTTTTTATGCTCGACCATATTTCTAATTTGAAATCATTCATTTTATTTGTATCTAACTGACCTTGAGCAATACCTCGTAAATTGTGAGATGTGCGCAGACGCGAAAGTATTGATTTTTTTTTCCGAGGAACAGATGTCCACATTGACCTTGATAGCCTATAAGAACCTACAGAGTAAACTAAATATTAACTTTGATATAACACTGAAATTAAATAGACATTGAAAAACGAGATGACAAATTGAATTTATTTGAATATTATTTACAATTAACGCTAATTATTATAGTAACAGACCATAACCTTCTGCGATAGTATTGGATTTCCAGCCTCCGTGACTTTTCGCTAATTCTCTTTCGATTGCATATCCGAGAATAATCGATACTTGCGGTTTTATAACGGTACAAAGCTGACTTGTCATTGGCTGAGTTTTTATAACGGTACAAAGCTGACTTGTTATTGGCTGTACACCTGTACTTTAATGGGTAGGTGTACTTTAATGACATGCATTAAAGGACAGCTACCAGGTGTATAATCACTACATTTCGGCATGGTCGAGCATAAAAATTAAAATTCCATTATTTTTAGTCAATTTAACTTACTTTTAAAGCTCCCTTTGTTTCTTGTAATTATCTATCATTTTTCAGGGCTGCACTAGAACATGATAGGCGTTTTTACTAGGAACAAAATGTATCACTTTACTTTACTTAAATATAATTTATAAACAAACTCAGCAATAAAGATGAATTAAGCAGCTATGAAATGTGTGAAGAACGAAATTTAACTATTCTATGTCAAAAGAAATCCTTCTATTGACATTATGTAACAATTGTTTTAATATATCGGAAAAAAGTTTTTTTCTACGAAGTGGATTGTGACAGTATAACAATAGGTTTAGATATTTCAACGACAGCATGTCGTCTCTCTGTTCTTTCGTCTAAATAGGTTTATAGGAATATTTCCTAAATTTTTTAACGGATTTGGTTCTCCTAAAATATGAAAGAGTCAATTTAACCCAGGATCATGAGCACAAAAAACTATCATAAAAAAATAAGGGCTTTTCACATGAAAGCATTACACAAATAGTGTCTTACGTTAATTCAAAGCGTACTATAACGATACTAGTGGCTTGTGCAGCAAATGCTGCAAACTAAGTTCATTAGAAGTTCAAATAAAAATGTTTCGGATTTATTTTTAATGAAGAATAGGCCTACCAGTCATTTTAAAAGTTATTTACTTCCATAATAATGAAACATACTCTCTCTGAATGGTTTTTCATGCCAAATATTTTTTTAACCTATCCATCTTCAGTTTTTGAGTTTAAAAGCGAAAACGGAAGTAACAATGTTAGGACGATCAGTGGGTTTTTCATGTGAGAGTAAATCAGTAGTAGCTATTTCAGGTTATTGTGAATTGTAGGTGAGAGGTAAGAAAATTTCAGGTTTTCCATGCTTTCGAACAATAGACATAACATCTTAGTATAGCTGCTGCATTGTTTTGTGAACTGTATTGAAATGTAGAGGGTATAAATCATTTTATCCTGCTAAGAGATCTTGCTGAAATGATCGGGAGACTAAAAAATCTTGTAGACCTCTTATTTTATCAGTAAGTAATACCTTTTGGTCTTTTCTTAGGAACTGTAATTTTTGCGCTATCTCCAGTCAATACTGGAAAGAATCACGCATATAAATATCCACACCAAACCGCCATTAAATATATAGGAAAAAGACCCACAACACTTGATGAATAACTATAAACATATTTCATTTTTAATAAAAATAATTTTAACTTACGTAAGTTTTGTAAGTTTTCAGTAACATATACTGTATATATTATACAGCCGTCACTCAATAAATTATAGAAATGAAGATCTAATTTAAGATGTTCTCTACGTATACATATGTAACCCCAAAAGGTTTGAGTTTCAAATCAATAGGCTATATCATTAATATGTATATTAGTGACAAATACATCATGGCATTAACTATAATAATATTTCATTTTTAATGGTGATAATGTCATCAAGCGACCTCAAGTTTCGTACTTTTTAATATCCAATACACAGCTGTATTAAGAAAGTTACACACAACAGAATCAGACTTCTAAATTATTTTTAGTAAGCTTTCAAAGTTTTTAATAACCGATTATAGAGATGTTATAAAAAATTACACAAATGAAGATCGACATATTGTTGTCATTATGATGTCACAGAATTTGCTTTGATTTGCTCCATCTATGTCAGCAATCCTGCAGGTCATGGCCTTCGTGTAATATTGTTTGTTATAGTGTGTGTTTTGTTTTATTTATTAGTTATCAAAACTGAAAACAGATGGATTTTGGAAAATAGGAAAATTGTGTAGGAAAATTGGAATTTCACTGAAAACTACTATTTTTCTGAAAAATTTTGGATGCCAAGCTTCAAAATGAGGGGTCACTAATTACAATCCGTTCAGCCGTTTTCCCGTAATTTTCATTACCAGTTCAAATTATATGTATAGATTTTGAAACGTTATGACACGTTACCGGTTCAGAGATATTGCAAGAAAATGAGCAGATCTTCGTGAGCTAGTTAAGCGTCAAGTGAAACATAATATCACTTCCTTAATAAACATGAACTTTATGAAGAGCAAATACCAATAAATAACATGTTTTTTCTGGAAATTAATTATGCATACAAAATATTATTCTATCGAAATATGTACTTATGTGCAAATGAATGTAAGATTGACGCAAACAAATTTTACATAACATTGCATCATATTATGAGATATTTGCATATGCAGCTGGACTATATTTATTCGAAAGATTACAGGACGGACAAGAACGAGGCTTTAACTCCTTTCGTAACAAGAATATGCTTTAATGTTTTTTACATACTGTATTAGGTATAGGAGATATATAAATAATATTTCGTTCAATATTTGGTCCAAACATATATAATTAATCTCCCTGAAACCGAAAATCACTTTTTTGAAATTTTTGTTTGTATGTCTGTCTGTCTGTATGTTTGTTACCTTTCCACGCGATAATGGCTGAACGGATTTCGATGAAAATTGGAATATAAATTAAGTTCGTTGTAACTTAGATTTTAGGCTATATGGCATTCAAAATACATTATTTAAAAGGAGGGTTATAAGGGGGCCTGAATTAAATAAATCGAAATATCTCCTTATTATTGATTTTTTGAAAAATGTTACATAACAAAAGTTTCTTTAAAAATAATTTCCGATAAGTTTTATTCTTTGAAAAATTTTGATAGGACTGATATTTAATGAGACAAATGAGTTTTAAAATTAAAATAACTGCCATCTAAGGCCGTGTAATGAATTAAAAAACAAATGACTTCGTCTATAAGGGGCCTTGGACAGCAACAATCGAAAGCTATGAAAGATAGCCTACAGATAATGTTTCTGTGTTTGTATGAAGTAATATCGGAAGCTAAATTAACCGATTTGTATAATTAATTATTAATTCACCATTGGAAAGTGTAGTTTCTCTAGATGGACATAATGCTATAATGTTATTACAGTAACTTCTGAGTGAATCGAGGACAGGTAAGATTAAAATAGCTTCCTATGCACAGAGAACTTGATAGGCTATTCTGTATATTCGTTTCCTGTATTTCCTAAAATAATTTTTATGACCAAATGAGTGGTCTCTGGATCAAAATGATCGCATTTTAATTATGCAAATACAATTTAAATTACGTAACATAATAAACGATTTATCCTTCTATCAAACACGAATGTTGCCTGGATCAAATGTCCTATTTTAATTATGTAATTACTTTATATTTATTTCTAACGGGTGCAGCGGAGCGCACGGGTACGGCTAGTAGCGTAATAAAACTACATCAATGTTGCACTTCTTTTAGTGCTCTTTTATTAAAGACAAATTACGGAGAAGTGTTATAATAATTTCACTGATAACAAGAAGGAAATATGATAATTTCTATGGAAACACGAGTACTAAGTGTTAACATAAGTAGCCTACAGGAACTCGAAGTGTTGATATTTGCAACATTGTGTGCACTTACAAAATCAATTTGAATTATAATAACTTTGATCCACTTAGTGATAACTAGGGAACGAATTTTTATGTAAATAATAATAATTATTAGTTTTTGTTAGACGTGGCAAAATTTTCCTTTGTTAACCGCACAATGGTAGACTAGAACAGCTTACCTGCGGCAAACTTTGAGGGCGGTCCTCTTAAAATCAATACATTTAAGGAAAGTTTGAGAAGATTAGACTGAAAATGTAATTGGAGGTGCAGTGTAATTATTTAAGTTGTGTCATTTAATTAATTGAGTTGATATATAATTAATTAAGTTGATATGTAATTAATTAAGATGATTGATATGTAATTTAGTTTATATGTAAATAAATTAAGGTGATATGTAATTAATTAAGAAGATATGTAATTAAGTTGGTATGTAATTAATTAAGGTCATATGTAATTATTTAAATTGGTAATAGTTGGGTGAAATAGAAGTACTTATAAGTTAGATTTACCGTAGGCGTTATTATAGAATAGTTTTTATTTATAGTCCTAGGTTTATTGCAGTAATTGTAATTATTGTATATTATATATCACTGCCACCGGGTGTATACCCAAGTGCAGTATTAATACATACAAACATACATACATACATACATAGAGCTGAGACGAGATGTTATGGCACCAACATGCGCGAAGTTTTAAATTGTCGGCCAGCAGGGTAGAGGAGTGGGGGTTGTTTGGGTTACGTTTCTCAAGCTCAGAGCGGCAGGCATATCCGTTTCATCTCTTTCCAAAAACATTCGTCTTACCTTAGTGTCACCACTTTCCTACTCAAGAGTCCGAAGGTACCCAATGGAATTACGCCCGCTATTCCATCTTTATATTCTTATTCTCCGTCCGAATCAGACGACTGATCTGTGCTGCAATCAGATGTCCCTAAGTTTATGGAAATGTTCTCCAAAATACTGTCCATCACGTGCTCACTTTCAATGTAATTGTTCTCTACTTTATTCACATAATCATACACTGATATCCATTCTTGGAAGAAGCGATTGCAGAGTCGGCCTCTGCTTATGCGTAGCGTAGAAATTATAGATGAGACTTCTTATGACTTCCTCATCAAAACTGTCTACAGCTGCAACAATCTTCTTCTTCGGCTGTGATTTTTCCGGACTGGAGAAAGAATCTGCTGTTCCTGCCTCAATATTTTCCCCTTCTTTCCTGATTCTTGCCAAGGTTCGCTTTGAAATACCAGTGGCAGGCAGTACTCTTGCACACACGCTTTTCAATGGAATTGGTATTTCATTTACAACCTCTTCTGACATGAATTTCCATACATTGTATGCTATTTTATGTCCTTGACTTTGAACTACTCTATGATTTCACACCTTAGACAATGCCATAATGAGGGCGCTCAGAAGGACAATGTTTTCAGTATTAGTAATAGCGGTAGTAGCTGAACGATCTGCACACTCGGAATGCTAGTAACCAACTAACCCAACACCCCTCCAGTTGAGTGTGAGGGCGAGTCCAAGCAAACGAACTAAAATCCGTCCCTCGCGCCGGTGCCATAACTTCTCGTCCGGGCTCTACATACATACATACATACATACATATATAAAAGACTGTCATAAAGGCAAAAAAATTCTTAATCACAATACGTTAATTTGTCTACGAAATTTTATTTAACATCAAATGTATTTTTTGTAATATTTTTATGTAAATACATATTTTAAATAACTTAGCAACAAATACATAAATTGTAAATTTTTCTTTGTTCCAATTTCCTAATTCATTCCAAAAACTCGTACATACTACATATTATTGAAAACACAATGTGAATGAGTTTGTTTCTTAAAACTATTGCGTCGGAACGGTTTACATCAGCTGTTTGTCTATGCGGATGACGTGAATATGTTAAGGAGAAAACCCACAAACTGATAGGGAAATCACGGGAATTTTACTTAAAGCAGGTAAAGAGATATGTGTAGTGGGTTGCAACAGCGGCGAAAATGACAGTCTTCTGGGATAGGAGGGATGTGATTCTTTTGAATGGCCTGGAGAAACTGTCAATTCAGACTAAGCTGAAAGCCTGAATTTCCAGAGTCAGGCCGGAGAAGAAAACCTTTCGCTTGCAACGCTATAAGGCCAGGCCACACACCAGTTTCGCGACCACTGAGTACACAGCAAAATTTGGCTGAACTGTCCTATCACATCCACCGTATAGTCCGGACTTGGCGCCTTCAGACTTCCATCTCTTTGAGCCTATGAAAGATGAACTACGTTGACAGCAACATTTTCCAGACAAGGATGCTGTAATTGCAGCTGTAACAAAGTGGCTTGCCTGTACTGGTTCAGATTTTTTACGAGAGCGACATGCAAGATGTTGTCCATCGCGGCAAAAATGCATAACGAATAGTGGTGACTATGTAATAGTAATATGCGTTACAAGAGCGGTATGATGAAGTTTTCATGTTCGAGGAAAAGTATGAAAAAGCGAAACGTAGTTGAGCTTTTTTAATTTCCGAGAACATAAAAACAAACATACCGCTCGTGTATCGTACATTATTTTATGCGAAGATCGTTTATTACATACCTGAAAGAGGAATTTTTAATTAGTTGCAATGAAATCTCCATCTTGGTTTCTGTTCAAAAATGGCAAATTTGCAAAACAAAAATATCTATCCTCAACATTGTTGCTTTAAAATGTTTTCTGTGTTTACTATACTCCAGCAGGCCGTGATATACGTCTGTATTTTACCCCCCCCCCCAGTCTATAAATGCGAACTTAAAACAAACGGTAAGGTTATGGAATCTTGTTTATTTTTTCATGGCTTCCTTAATGTTACTTGCACCACGAATGCAGTAACTTTAGTGGAGTTGTAGAGTTTACTTAATTTTTGCAAATATTTAAAAACAATAATTAACAGTGCAATTTAGGTGAAATTGCAGTGGTAAGTTTCCAATTTATAACTATTGCTATATTGAACGTCTCTAAAAATAATATATTAAAAGCCTAAAGCAGTAAAATCAATAATATGTCACTTAAGCGGTAAGAAGAGGGAAATTGTTATGTGTGTTGGGAATACTGAATGTGGAATTTTAGACTTTCCGCGGATTGGTTTTGTGCGGAAAGCAAGCAAATACGCACGATCTCGCATAAAAAAAATAAACCTGAAACCTTGCCGTATTTATCTATGCTATTATGCTATATATATCTGTTGTAGTTTCCATGGAAATGATTAGGAGGCATTACTTTCAGAAACGACCCTCGTACATCAGAAGCTACGAGTATTAGCACAGCTTGGGTTGCGTAAAGCTGTGTTGAAATGCTGTAAAATGAATGCACTGTATTTTCACTGCCAATGCCATCGTTAATTTTCAGTTTAATTGACATTTCCATGCTTTATTAGTAAACAAACCTATTTTCTATTACGAACCGGTTTTACGTCATATAGTGACAGAGCATTTACACACCAACAAATCCATCATCAACACGGCTAGAAATTACTCTACATTAAAATACAGGATATGATCTCTAACTGACGTAACAATTACATAAAAAAACAGGGCTTTTTCCTTCCACTTTTGTATTTTATAATATGCACACTAGTGTTATAGGGTAAACATTGGTAATTTCGTGGCAGTGGTTATTTCGTGATACTTTTTCTTTGCTCTTTCCTGAACTAACCAATGGTGTTTCGAGATTCAAATTTCCGCCAAGGGACTGCATATGTTGTCCGCTTTCCAGAAACATACAGCTACGCTTTGTGTGACTATTGTAGCCGCTTCAGTGAGCTTTTATGTTTGGAGAGAGCAAGTTCTCAGGCGTACAAATTTTGTGGATGTTTGTAATTACATTACAGGCTTATTACTAAAGGTAAGCATATGATATTTAGTACAATGATTTATTATACCTTAATGAAATTTTAGGAAATGTTTTTGGAATATTAGATACAGCTGTAGTCGCCATATTGGCTTAGCTTTACTGATAGAAATCTTAGCTGTTTGAGGCGAAATTTTGTTGAGCATTAGGCCTAAGCGTTACATTTTATACTATTTTAAAAATTGTATTACAATACGAATTTTAGAAATCTGAAGATAAGATGTGATAACAAAAAAGAAAAGGGGGACGCAATGGGTTCAGTGAAGCTTCTGTTTGATTTGTTATCATGCTAAGTGCCAATGATAAGGCTAGATGACTTACTTGCAAGAATTGTGACACAAGATGAAACATGGCTCCACCAGTTTGGACCGGAGACAGAGGCAGACAATGGAGTGGCATCATGCAAATTCACGAAATAAATAGAAATCAAAAAGTGCACCTTCGGCAGGAAAAGTTATGGCTACTGTGTTTTTCGATTCAGAAGGACTCTTGCTTGTGGACATCATGCCACACAGAACCACCATTAATTCTGACGCAACTCTCAAGAAACTTCAAGTTCGACTGAGTCGTGTTCGACGACATCGGGAGAAGCAGGATGTTCTGCTATTGCACTACAACGCACAGCCATATGTCAGTCTCAAGACCACAGACCAGATCAGAAAATTCGGATAGACAATACTGAAACACCCGCCTTACAGTCCTGAAGTGGCACCGTGCGATTACCTTCTCTTGGGTAAGCTGAAGGATCCCTTCGCGGAACGAGGTTAGAAGATGACTCCCTTGTGCACGCTGCTAAAGAGTGGCTTAGACGTGTTGGTCCAAACTTTTACCGTGCTGGTCTACAGGCCCTCGTTCCTAGGTTACCTAAGGCAGTTGAAAGGGACGGGGATTATGTGGAAAAGTAACATTTTATTCCTAAAAGATTTATCTATATTCTGTGAAAATAGCAAAGCTGTAGGATAAAAATATAATTTTTAAACAAATGTTATGCATTACTTTTGGAGTTACCCTAGTAATATAGGCTATAGTAAAGTCCGTAATAAAATTATTCACCCTTTCAGGGAAAAGAAGATCCCTTTTCAATTACAATTTTTACTTTGACTTCATTCTTATTATGTGTTGATATGTATTTATATGTTTTCTTGCTATGAATATTAGACGGAATTGCTATGTTTGAAGTCTTGTAACAATAAATGAGAATTTTATTTGACTTTAATGCATTTTTCCACAATTCTTCTACCTCTCACGAAATTATCAATGTAATATCACGAAATTACCAAGGTTATCACGAAATAACCAACCATTTAGCTTAAGTTGTAAAAGTGGTTTTTGGCACTTATTCAAGAACATGCCCAATCTTTTATGTCTCCAGATTTGTACAGCAAATTATCGTCTTTTAGAAGAAAAAATCGGAATAAGGATATATTTACACATTTGCATTTGAATTAATTTTCATGAAATTATCACGAAATTACCAATGTTTACCCTATATCTTCTATACGTCCGACTTTGCAGCGGCTGACCCAGCGAGTTTGGAAGTTTTGGGCCAATAAGAAGAAGCGAAGGTGTTATAACAAGTGGCATCCCATAAAAGTGATTTGCCTTTGGACCATGGTGACTATGTAAAAAAAAAATAAACCTGAAACCTTGCTGTATTTATTTGTGTTATCATGCTCTGTATATCTGTTGTAGTTTCCATGGAAATAAATAGGAGGCATTACTTCCAGAACGACTCGTGTCCTCGCATCCACTCTATGGTCTCCGTACGCCTTCAGCAAGCGTCGATGGATGTCAATGCGTGCAATTTGTTCGACAGTGAGGAGTTCAGTAACAAATCTCTATTTCTTACGCACCTCTATGTCAGATGCCATTTTGGTAGGCTGCTCAGCTGCCACACGTGATGGGAATCTGCTGCACTTATACAGGGACATCACTTTATTTTTACCAACATTTTTAACATTAACCTGGCTATACTCGGAAACACTGTTGCCCCCTTCCATTACAGAAGTTTGATGTTACTAGTGCAATATGTAAACAAATCATTTTACTAGGTATAGGAGGAGAGAAAAGTAGTGTATCCATTTATGTTGTAGGGAAATACGATATTACGATTTTCAGTTTGATCATCACTTTTACGAAATTTATCAAAATACAGTAGAGTAGTAACATTTTTTTTTTCAAAAACTCAACTTTTCAGGCGGCTATGTTCGTTATGTAATGTCTACTTTATTTAGCATATTAATTATTGATGTTATCATACAATATAGAGAGTGCATTTAAATTGAGGGGGTCATAAGTAAAGGGCTGTAAGTGCACTGAAGTTACTTTTGAGGAAATGGGGTTTAAATATTTAAGCTTTCGTAAAATCGGTGAAATTTTTTATTTAAATTTTAATGTGTGATGCGATTAAAATATCCCTTTGGCACTAAAATTTTAGATCCTTTTGCTTACACTGGATGCACATAACTCATGTTATTACAAATGTCACTAACACTCCTTTGCTTCTAGCCACCTCAATTCAGAAAAAGCTAATCTGAATTTTTAAACAAGTTGCTGAAAATGGTTGTCGTTCATTACAATGCAGGCTTCAATTCAGTACGCATATTATTAAAAACATTTTGAAGCATATTCTCTGAAATTGAATTTATCGTTTCTTGAATGTAAGTTTTTAGTACGATATTATTAATATAGGTTCTTTCTTCTATAGAAAACGTAATCATATTTATGAAACACACTATACACTGCAGTGTTTACTTCACTGCTTGAAGACTTCGAATGCAACAGCGGCTGTAAGTTTGTGTGTCTGACGGGAGCAAGGACATTAGTGAAGGGGTGTGAGTGAAGTACATTCAGAAATGCAGGTACAATAAAAATGCAAGTAAAAATAAATATTATTAATATAGGTTCTTTCTTCTATAGAAAACGTAATCATATTTCTGAAACACACTATACACTGCAGTGTTTACTTCACTGCTTGAAGACTTCGAATGCAACAGCGGCTGTAAGTTTGTGTGTCTGACGGGAGCAAGGACATTAGTGAAGGGGTGTGAGTGAAGTACATTCAGAAATGCAGGTACAATAAAAATGCAAGTAAAAAAAAAATGTAGATAGGTCCAGCTGTGTTCGTAGAACTCGCAATGTGAGGGGCGTGAACATATCATCTTAAAATGCATACAATATTCGCAAGCAGAAGGAATTCGTCGGTCGTATCTGCACGAGCTGAATGCATAATAAGTGCGTGGTCGCCTGTGCGTGCGTAAATGCGTAGGGGATCGGCCCGGTAGTTCGCTGGCTTCATCAGTGCAAGGTCCTTGACCTGAATGATAAGATTTCACTCGATCCAAGTGACCCAGAATCATTACCAAAACAAGGACACACATGCATCTTCTAAAAATTTGGTACCGTGTTTGGCAAGTAATTAATTTCACTGATGTTATTGCCGTTACATCCAAATTACAGCGAGGCAGTAAAACCAGTCTAGTAAAAACGGGATCTTTCTATACCCATTTCAACATCTGCAACAAAGACAGTTTTAACCTGAAGCAATCACACGTTGGCCCAGCGTCATGCCAGCCCCACATGAGATGAGGTACAATGTTTGGGCTGTTCCTGAGAATTGCCTTTTTATGCGATAATTGGATCCTACGTTCACGAATCCAAGTTGGGCACAGATCAATAGATTTTTAAAGACCATCGTATGTATGTATGTATGTATGTATGTATGTATGTATGTATGTATGTATGTATGTACGTACGTACGTATGTATGTACTCGTATGTATGTATGTATGTATGTATGTATGTATGTATGTATGTATGTATGTATGTATGTATGTGTTGGTATATTTTTGGATATAAGAAAAGCTTTTGATACTTTAAGTCATCATTTATTATTAGAGAAATTAAATTGTTTTGGAATTAAAAATAATGCCTTTAATTTATTAAAATCTTATTTAAATGATAGAGTTCAAGCTACTAAAATTGATAATTAAGTAAATTTATTAAATATATTATTTTAATGTACCGAAGTACATATGATATTTCCATGCAGATATTCTGCGTCATCATATGATGAAAGAGTGTTGGAACGGAGAAAAATTCTCTCCGGCGCCGGGATTTGAACCCGGGTTTTCAGCCCTACGTGCTGATGCTTTATCCACTAAGCCACACCGGATACAACCCCGACGCCGGTTAGAATCGTCTCAGATTAAGCTCCAACTCTTGGGTTCCCTGAAAACCCGGGTTCAAATCCCGGCGCCGGAGAGAATTTTTCTCCGTTCCATTACTCTTTCATCATATGATGACGCAGAATATCTGCATGGAAATATCATATGTACTTCGGTACATTAAAATAATATATATGATATGCGTAAATCACTTCGTGATTTAAGACGGCGCTTATTCCGTCGGATCCCGGCCAACTAGTCACTCATATCGAGTGCACCTCAACACATGTGTGGACTTCGGTCCTGCGTTCATAGACATCTATGACGTAGTGCAGAGGGCGGCCACTAGAGGGAACCCAAGAGATGGAGCTTAATCTGAGACGATTCTAACCGGCGTCGGGGTTGTATCCGGTGTGGCTTTGTGGATAAAGCATCAGCACGTAGAGCTGAAAACCCGGGTTCAAATCCCGGTGCCGGAGAGAATTTTTCTCCGTTCCATTACTCTTTCATCATATAAATTTATTAAATTTAAAATAGGAGTTCCGCAAGGAACAGTCCTTGGACCGATTTTACTTTTAATACATACTAATGATCTTTTAATGATAGACCTCAAAGAATATGAAGGTGATTTATATTCGTATGCTGATGATACTGTTTTACTTTTTAGTGGAAAAACTTGGACTGATGCTTATTATAATGCAAATTGCGGCTTAAAATTAATCAAAAAATAGTTCCATTTGAATTCACTTGTAATTAATAAAGATAAAACAATAGCTATCCCTTTTTCTTTGACTCTGGAAATTCAGGCTTTCAGCTTAGCCAGAATTGACAGTTTCTCCAGACTCCAGGGCATCCAAAAGAATAACACCCGCCTATCCCAGAAGACTGTCATTTTCGCCACTGTTGCAACGCACTGCTCACAGTCTTACTGTGCTCGCACCCACTGTATGGTCTTCGTACGCCTTCAGCAAGCGTCGATGGATATCAATGGGTGCAATTTGTTCGGCAGTGAGGAGGTCAGTAACAAATCTCTGTTTCTTACGCACCTCTGTCAGATGCCATTTTGGTACATTGCACTGTTGCCACATCTGTTGCACGATAACCAAACTAACAGTGCATTAGCGTAATTAATCAAAACGGGATCTTTGTAGACCCATTTCAACATCTGCAACAAAGACAGTTTTAACCTGAAGCAATCACATGTTGTCCCAGCGTCATGCCAGCCCCACATGAGATGAGGTACAATGTGTGCACTGATAAACCAGAGAAGGAAATTCAGAAAGTCATAAACATGAACAGCGATAAGATTACGAGAACACTTGACTAAATAATTAACACTCTAAAGTGATAATATTGAGGTGTTCCGTGTTTATTTCCAGTGATAAAGTTAGCGATGTTGTCGGCATTGAGTAAAATAATAAATTCATAAACAAAAGAAAGTTAAAGGTCATTAAAATGATAAGTTACACATAAAAAGAATGTTCATGGATGGACACTTCGTGCTCATAAAGTGCTAAAAAAACCTTGAAAGAGAGAAAGGCAGACGGAGCCAGCCGCAGCAGTTACAAGTTGTTTGTAGTTTCGCTGCAAAAGCCACGGTGCGCTCTGGCGGCTCATGCAGGTGGTCGTGATATCTGTTCCATGATTTGAATTTCAGAATGACGCATGGTACAGTAATTATAGTAATTTTAGACAGACTATACCTGAACACATAACAAAATTATATTATTTCCTAGCTTTGTAAATTAGTTTAGTACTGGAAACACAAACTGAAAATAACTTCTTCAACATATAAAAAATATAGCTGCAACACTTATTTATTATTACACTATTTGTTAATATTTTTATTATGTCTTATTTTAAACATAAACGCGAGAATTTACAAGTCTTTATACATTAAAGAGTATTCCTCTGTTCTCAGAAAGGTAATAGTCTGTATTCGCAAACAATTGCAAATTCAAGGAAGTATTTTTCACATGTCACGGCAGATGAAATAAACTTACTTCTGAGCTCTTTCCGTACATTGAGAGCTTTTACACTTCTTTCTTGTATTAAACTCTGACTCAAGTACATACAGTATACAGACGTGGACAAATTATTAACAAAATGGACGATTTTTATGATAATTCTGTTTACAAAATTTGACTTTTCAATTGAGACTACATTTGACAATTTTGGATATTTCCATCATTACAGTAGACAGAAATATGCAAAAATGTCAACTGTAGTTTAAATTGAAGAGTCAAGTTTTGTAAAAATATATAATAAGTCTTCAATTTTGCTAATAATTTGTAAATTAGCAAAATTGTCAACTGCATTGAAGAGTCAAATTTTGTAAAAATATAAAACAAAAATCTTCAGTTTTGCTAATAATTTCGAAATATCCAAAATGTCAATTGTAGTACAAATTGAAGAATCGAATTTTGTAAAAATATACAACATAAACCTTCAGTTTTGCTAATAATTTGTAAATATGCAAAAATATCAACTGTAGTCCAAATTGTGGAGTTAAATTTTGAAAAATATACAATACAAATCTTCAATTTTGCTAATAATTTGGAAATACACAAAAATGTCAACTGTATTCTAAATTGAAGTATCATATTTTGTAAAAATATATAATAAAAATCTTCAATTTTGCTAATAATTTGGAAATACACAAAAATGTCAACTGTAGTCTAAATTGAAGAATCATATTTTATAAAAATATACAATACAAATCTTCAATTTTGGTAATAATTTGGAAATACACAAAAATGTCAACTGTAGTCTAAATTGAAGAATCATATTTTATAAAAATATACAATACAAATCTTCAATTTTGGTAATAATTTGGAAATACACAAAAATGTCAACTGTAGTCTAAATTGAAGAATCATATTTTGTAAAAATATATAATAAAAATCTTCAATTTTGCTAATAATTTGTCCACGTCTGTATATCGAAGCAAAGAGTATATTTGGAAATTCTGACTTAGGCAGCATTACGAACAATTCGATTCCTGATTTCGCTGGAATCTGAGTGACGTGCTGTTCTGTAGATTTACCAATTCAAGCTATAAACTTTCAGGATTTTCTATCGGCTGTAAGCCAAAAAGATTTCAGAAAAATCTCGATTCCTTGTCAATTGTCACTCTTTCTCCAAACTTAGCAGTGAATTCTGCTGTAAGGCTTGAAGTAGGGTCTTATATTTGATAAGTTTTTCTTATCACTCTTCAAGATAGTTTATAGTCAAAGAAAATGAAGTTGTCTATGTTCTGCATGATAAATGCTCTTAGCTAGTCTCTCATATGTCGTGCAATTCTGTAACTCGCACGCACAACGTGCTAACGATATTTGATATCAGTCTCATCTTGTTGATATCCCGTTTTTAACTTTAGCTATTCTAAAGCAGATCTAGACAGTATTTCTTTACTAAAACCTTCGCTGTGTTTATTTGTAACATTAAATTCTTATAATTATAAGCTTTGTTGTCACCAAAAATTCATTTCATTTTTTCAAAAAAGTTTGAAATGTTATGGAAAATTTACTTTTTCAAATGTTCCAGATGTTTCAATGGTTTCGAAGTCAGACATCAAAACGATTCTAAATAAGCCTACAGACCATGTCAAGATAAAGAGACAGCAAGTTTTTGTTTTCTTTTGAAATAAATGTAAATCATTTCAATGTCCGTTAACAGACACTGTGGTGTCTCACTGTACCCTTCTGAATGGGAACAGTGAGACATTTGCATTTTTTTGACAAGCCCGTATTGTATATTATGTCCTTCATCTATTAACATTTCTGTTTATGTATTATTATACTCAAGGAATATTGTACGAAATGGAGTTATAAAAATTGGAGATTTATCCTTCGAAGAGGTGGAAAAATTCAAATATCTTGGAGCAACAGTAACAAATATAAATGATACTCGGGAGGAAATTAAACGCAGAATAAATATGGGAAATGCGTGTTATTATTCGGTTGAGAAGCTCTTATCATCCAGTCTGCTGTCAAAAAATCTCGAAGTTAGAATTTATTAAACAGTTATATTACCGGTTCTTCTGTATGGTTGTGAAACTTAGACTCTCACTTTGAGAGAGGAACATAGGTTAAGGGTGTTTGAGAATAAGGTGCTTAGGAAAATATTTGGGGCTGAGAGGGATGAAGTTACAGGAGAATGGAGAAAGTTGCACAACACAGAACTGCACGCATTGTATTCTTCACCTGACATAATTAGGAACATAAAATCCAGATATTTGAGATGGGCAGGGCATGTAGCACGTATGGGCGAACCCAGAAATGCATATAGAGTGTTAGTTGGGAGACCGGAGGGAAAAAGACCTTTAGGGAGGCCGAGACGTAGATGGGAGGATAATACTAAAATGTATTTGAGGGAGGTGGGATATGATGATAGAGACTGGATTAATCTTGCTCAGGATAGGGGCCGATGACGGGCTTATGTGAGGGCGGCAATGAACCTCCGGGTTCCATAAAAGCCATTTGTAAGTAAGTAAGTATTATTATACTCCATGTTTTAATGTCCATTTCTATTGCACTCGATTTTAAAAATACTTCAATTATCCAATTATCACTTGCGTACATATATCTTAATATTTTGTGTCTCACTGTACCCACCGCTCCCCTACGTGTATAAACTTAGAATTGGAAAATTAAATACACATAAACAGAAACAACTAGTACTAAAAATAATATTTTGGGGATTCAGTTATGTTAAGAGCTTTCAAAACATCTTTTCTTCAGAGGTAATATTTTTCACTTAATGTGTTTTGCTTGAATGCCGGCGATATCTTGTTTCCAAGACAACAATTTCATCGGATTACTATAACAGTTCACAGAGTAAGAGAACTCTTGAAAGTTTGTAGATACACCTCAATGGCATGAGGTATTTAGGGTGCTGGTTTCAGATGTCAAAGCAGGAGTGCCATATCCACCAGACTGAAGGCTCGGCTATGCAAACACTGGAACAAGCACCTCATCGCCTGGCATGTGAGGTCGCGTGAGACTGTTAAAAACACGCGACGTAAAGTGCCTACTGTCAACTGTTTTTAGCTGTAGGTCAACGCAGTATCACGAAACGTTACGGCACATAAGGAATGCAGTAAATAACTGTTTGCAAACAGTAAGACGTACAAGGGTTGCGGCACCAATACATAATGTGGCATTGTATTGCAATTCCTTTACTTAAACTTCTCTGTGGTAGATAAACACAATATAATATTTGTTACTCAGTCAAATGACAAATCAATGTAAAATAATGACTTATATTAAGTTTTATATACATGAGCTACAAATTGCAAACGTTTTCGCCCATTCAGGCATCTTCAGGCACAATTATACAATATCTCAATATCAAACTATGTAGCTATTACATTGGTGGTAGATAAACTGTTTAAGATTAATGATGTACAAAACATCTCCATAATTAAAATGTAATATTACAGGTCATAAATTAAAATAATGTTAAAAACCACGTAGTGTTGTAATTAAACTTCATAATATTCTGTGGAACTCTTGTTCAGTAGAGTCCAATGAGTGATGAAGTTTAATTACAACACTACGTGGTTTTTAACATTATTTTAATTTACGACTTGTAATACTACATTTTAATTATGGAGAAGTTTTGTACATCATTAATCTTAAACAGTTTATCTACCACCAATGTAATAGCTACATAATTTGATATTGAGATATTGTATAATTGTGCCTGAGGATGCCTGAATGGGCGAAAACGTTTGCAATTTGTAGCTCATGTACATAAAACTTAATGACCATATAATATAAGTCATTATTTTACATTGATTTGTCATTTCACTGAGTAACAAATATTATATTGTGTTTATCTGTATTAATTGACAATCTGAATATTTCCAACATGCTTTCTAACTTCTCTGTGGTAGGCCTACAGTAGAGTGGACACAAAGGCAGCTCGATTAATTCATATATTTCTTATGAATCATTTTTAATAACGGAAGAAGACAAACAAAAGTCAAGTGAAATTACATTTTTAAGAAGTGTTGACAGCAGCTTTAGCCGTGAGTTCTAATACAGCATAGGAGATAAATATTTACTCGTCTTCAATTCTAATTTCCTATTTTCATTCATTTCAGTTCTAAATCCCCTTGTAAAGTTTTTAAAGGAAACAAGCATTCGACAAGAATATAAATTATGTGATAGGTGAGGACATAACTCAAAAAGTATCGAGTTTTAATTATCTAGACTGTATATTAACACTCTACACGGGAATTTTACTTGAAGCAAGTAAAGAGATAGATTTGGAAGTAAATCACGAAAAGACAAAGTATATGATTATGTCTCGTGACGAGAATATTGTACGAAATGGAAATATACAAATTGGAAATTTATCCTTTGAAGAGGTGAAAAAATTCAAATACCTGGAAGCAACAGTAACAAATATAAATGACACTCGGGAGGAAATTAAACACAGAATAAATATGGGAAATGCCTGTTATTATTCGGTTGAAAAGCTCTTATCATCCAGTCTGCTGTCAAAAAATCTTAAAGTTAGAATTTATAAAACAGTTATATAACCGGTTCTTCTACATGGTTATGAAACTTGGACTTGAGAGAAGAACATAGGTTAAGAGTGTTTGAGAATAAGGTACTTAGGAAAATATTTGGGGCTAAGAGGGATGAAGTTACAGCAGATTGGAGAAAGTTACACAACACAGAACTGCACGCATTGTATTCATCACCTGGCATAACAATAGGAACGTTAAATCCAGACGTTTGAGATGGGCAGGGCATGTAGCACGTATGGGCGAATCCAGAAATGCATATAGAGTGTTAGTTGGGAGGCCGGAGGGAAAAAGACCTTTGGGGAGGCTGAGACGTAGATGGGAGGATAATATTAAAATGGATTTGAGGGAAGTGGGATATGATAGGGACTGGATTGGTCTTGCTCAGGACAGGGACCTATGGCGGGCTTATGTGAGGGCAGCAATGAACCTCCGGGTTCCTTAAAAGCAAGTAAGTAAGTATATTAACACTCTATAAAGAGAAACAAGTTTCCTTCATTCATAGTCTTCTGCCCAATGGGAGGTCTTTCACTGCAAACCTAGCATTCTCTAGTATTTCCTATTTTCTGCCTTCCTCTTTGTCTCCGCATAAGATCCATGTATCTTAATGTCGTGTATCATCTGATATCTTCTTCTGCCCCAAACTCTTCTCCCGTTCACCACTCCTTCCAGTACATCCTTCAGTAGGCAGTTTCTTCTCAGTCAGTGACCCAACTAATTCCTTTTTCTCTTCCTGATCAGTTTCAACATCATTCGTCCTTCACCTACTCTTTCCAAAACAGATTCATTTCTTATTCTGTCTGTCCATTTCACACGCACCATCCTTCTCCATATCCATAGTTAAAATGCTTCTAGTCGCTTCTCTTCATTTTTTCTTAATTTCTATGTTTCTATAAATGATATACGGTTCATATATTTACCTCGAATTTGGGCTGTTTCTGAGAATTGGCTTTTTTATGCGATAATTGGATCCCAAGTTCACGAATTCAAGATGGGCACAGATCAATAGATTTTTAAAGACCAACGTATGTATGTATGTATGTATGTATGTATGTATGTATGTATGTATGTATGTATGTATGTATGTGTGTATGTGTGTATGTATATGTGTGTGGTATATTTTTGGCTATAAGAAAATCTTTCGATACTGTAAGTCATCATTTATTATTAGAGAAATTAAATTGTTTTGGAATTAAAAATAATGCTTTTAATTTATTAAAATCTTATTTAAATGATAGAGTTCAAGCTATTAAAATTGATAATGAATTAAGTAAATTTATTAAATTTAAAATAGGAGTTCCGCAAGGAACAGCCCTTGGACCGATTTTATTTTTAATACATACTAATCTTCTAATGATAGACCTTAAAGAATATGAAGGTGATTTATATCCGAATGCTGATGATACTGTTTTACTTTTTAGTGGATAAACTTGGACTGATGCTTATTATAATGCAAATTGCGGCTTAAAATTAATCAAAAAATAGTTCGAATTAAATTCACTTGTAATTAATAAAGATAAAACAATAACTATCCCTTTTTATTTAAATAATAAAGGTAATAAACCAATTTCATTTACTCTACAAATTAAAATGTATACTTTTGATTGTTCCCATATAAATTGCAATTGTTCAGTTATTAATGAGGTTAAATACTTCGGTATAATTACTGGTAATAATTTAAAATGGAATAATCATATTCATTATATTTGTAATAAATTACGTAAAGCATTATATTACTTGGTTTTCTAAGAAATATTTTGTCAATTAACTGTTTACATATAATTTATTTAGCATTATTTCAATCTATATTTATGTATGGTATTATAGGTTGGGGTGGAACTTATAAATCCAACCTTTATCCGTTAATTTTACTACAGAAAAAAGCATTAAAAATTTATTTAAAAAACTGAAAGATTACTCAAATGAATTTCAACATTAAACAATTTATTTTATTTTATTAAAATATTTTCACAGAAATCTTAATAACTTTGAAAGTTATATACATAAATATAGAACTAAAAATATGAATTCTCTGCGTTTGTCTGAACCAAAATGTAAAACCAATGCAGCTTTTTATCATAGCATGAGTCAAGGTCCCAGATTATTAAACAAATTTTATTCTAATATTATTTTAACCACGAATCCTCTCCAAATTAATAAAAAATATAAAAAATGTATTTGATTTACAGTTTGGGTTTAAACATATTAAACACTATTTAATCTGTATTCACTCTCAATTTTAATTTTATTTTTGTCTGTATTGGAATCCCCTCCTGAGCACGAGTCTTACTCATTCAGGGGTGGGCTAGTTTATCTTACATTGCATTAACTTGTATTCATTTCCATCATACTAGCAATAAAATAAATAAATAAAATGTATGCATGTGTGTACCCCTTATAGGCCTAAATTCACATGAAATCTCATCAAAGTTATTTCTGAACTCGGATAATGATATAGTTAATAATACAAAAACGCGCAATTAGCTTGTAATCTTTGTTCCACCTTGATTTTTAAATGTCATAGCCACGTGCTATCAGAGAACAACCAGTTATGTGGAAGGCAAGCGTATAGGAAGGATATTCCTATGCATGCACATGCATGTGCATTGTGTTGTGCACATGCAGTGTCATATTCCCACTATGGTAATTAGCTGAAGTAGGACGTTAATTGTTATGTAACATGATGATTCGAAGTGGATGTATACAGTTCATTTCAAGAGCTGAGTGATACTAGCAACATATTCTGTGAACAAGCTGCAAACATGCAGAAATGTATCATGTATTCTAGTCCATGAACTATCCAGATATTATTATTATTATTATTATTATTATTATTATTATTATTATTATTATTATTATTATTATTATTTATTCTCATAAGATGGTATAAGTTTTCTAAGAATAAGCTGGCACAAGTTAATCTGACAAGATGGAACACGTTTACCTACTAATAAATTTACTTAAAATTAGTTGCGAATAAGTTCCCTCAAAATTATCTAGGAATAAGTTTACTGAGAATTATCTGATAATAAGTTTACTGGTACTCAAAATTATCTAACAATAAGTTCACCGGTACTCAAAATTATCTGATAAGTTTATCGATACTCGAAATTATCTGACAGCAAGTTTATTCAAAACTATCTAACAATATCATTACTCAAATTTAGCTGACTATAAGAATACTCAAAATTATCTGAAAATAACTTTACTCCAAATAATGTAACAATACGTTTACTCAAAATTATCTGACAATAACTTTACTCAAATTTCTCTGACAACAAGTTTATTCAAAGTTATCTGATTATAAGTTTCCTTAAATTTATCTGGCAATAAGTTACTCAAAATTATCTGACAATGACTTTCCTCAAATTTCTCTGACAACAAGTTTATTCAAAGTTATCTGATTATAAGTTTCCTTAAAATTATCTGACAATAAGTTTTCTCAGAATATTCTGACAAGTTTATTCAAGATTACCTGACAATAAGTTACTCAAAATTATCTGACAATAAGTTTTCTCAGAATATTCTGACAAGTTTATTCAAGATTACCTGACAATAAGTTACTCAAAATTATCTGACAATAAGTTTTCTCAGAATATTCTGACAAGTTTATTCAAGATTACCTGATAATAAGTTATTCAAAATTATCTGACAATAAGTTTTCTCAGAATATTCTGACAAGTTTATTCAAGATTACCTGACAATAAGTTACTCAAAATTATCTGACAATAAGTTTTCTCAGAATATTCTGGCAAGTTTATTCAAGATTACCTGATAGTAAGTTACTCAAAATTATCTGACAATAAGTTTTCTCAGAATATTCTGACAAGTTTATTCAAGATTACCTGACAATAAGTTACTCAAAATTATCTGACAATAAGTTTTCTCAGAATATTCTGACAAGTTTATTCAAGATTACCTGATAATAAGTTACTCAAAATTATCTGACAATAAGTTTTCTCAGAATATTCTGACAAGTTTATTCAAGATTACCTGATAATAAGTTACTCAAAATTATCTGACAATAAGTTTTCTCAGAATATTCTGGCAAGTTTATTCAAGATTACCTGACAATAAGTTACTCAAAATTATCTGACAATAAGTTTTCTCAGAATATTCTGACAAGTTTATTCAAGATTACCTGATAATAAGTTACTCAAAATTATCTGACAATAAGTTTTCTCAGAATATTCTGACAAGTTTATTCAAGATTACCTGACAATAAGTTACTCAAAATTATCTGACAATAAGTTTTCTCAGCATATTCTGACAAGTTTATTCAAGATTACCTGACAATAAGTTACTCAAAATTATCTGACAATAAGTTTTCTCAGAATATTCTGACAAGTTTATTCAAGATTACCTGATAGTAAGTTACTCAAAATTATCTGACAATAAGTTTTCTCAGAATATTCTGACAAGTTTATTCAAGATTACCTGACAATAAGTTACTCAAAATTATCTGACAATAAGTTTTCTCAGAATATTCTGACAAGTTTATTCAAGATTACCTGATAATAAGTTACTCAAAATTATCTGACAATAAGTTTTCTCAGAATATTCTGACAAGTTTATTCAAGATTACCTGATAATAAGTTACTCAAAATTATCTGACAATAAGTTTTCTCAGAATATTCTGACAAGTTTATTCAAGATTACCTGACAATAAGTTACTCAAAATTATCTGACAATAAGTTTTCTCAGAATATTCTGACAAGTTTATTCAAGATTACCTGACAATAAGTTACTCAAAATTATCTGACAATAAGTTTTCTCAGAATATTCTGACAAGTTTATTCAAGATTACCTGACAATAAGTTACTCAAAATTATCTGACAATAAGTTTTCTCAGAATATTCTGACAAGTTTATTCAAGATTACCTGATAATAAGTTACTCAAAATTATCTGACAATAAGTTTTCTCAGAATATTCTGGCAAGTTTATTCAAGATTACCTGACAATAAGTTACTCAAAATTATCTGACAATAAGTTTTCTCAGAATATTCTGACAAGTTTATTCAAGATTACCTGACAATAAGTTATTCAAAATTATCTGACAATAAGTTTTCTCAGAATATTCTGACAAGTTTATTCAAGATTACCTGATAATAAGTTACTCAAAATTATCTAACAATAAGTTTTCTCAGAATATTCTGACAAGTTTATTCAAGATTACCTGACAATAAGTTATTCAAAATTATCTGACAATAAGTTTTCTCAGAATATTCTGACAAGTTTATTCAAGATTACCTGATAATAAGTTACTCAAAATTATCTGACAATAAGTTTTCTCAGAATATTCTGACAAGTTTATTCAAGATTACCTGATAATAAGTTTGCATAAAGACATGGATCACGTATTGGTTTACTTCTCCAGTTTTGCGCCACATAAACCTTGTTGTATAAATATTCGTTCTCATGAACGATGAGAAATTTATGTGGTAAAGACCTTCACCTTCATATAGCCTATCAATTCAAGTTTCATAACTACCTTTTTTACTGACAGTTACTTTATCATCATAAAATACTGTTTTTATATCTCTAACAAATTGTAGCAGCCATCTCCTTGAGAAAATTCAAAAACACTGATAGCAACTGTTACAAATTGCTATGACAACCTGCTCCTTATAGGAGACAAGATTAATCAATGTTACAGGAGACTACTGTGACCAGGCACTTAATAGTGAATCTGGAAAAATTCATCTTACATTGGAAACTCAAAATAATAATGTTACAACAGAAAATAGATTACAGTATTATGTTTACTGGTGGAACGATTACACGCACCAGTTTAATGTAAGTATTAATTTTCATGCTACTGCTGATATTGTTGATAATGTTGCCTCTATCTCTTCTATAATTTATTAAGTTGTATCGGTCCAGAACATCTGAGGTATTAAGTTTCAATCTGGAAATTCTAATCAAACACCGTAATAGCTTAAAATCTAACAGAAAACATGTTTCGTAATCTACTTGCTGAATCCATGTGTTAATTCATTTTTGTACACTATTACCCTATCAATTGAACGGGTTACATCAGCTGCTTGTCTATGCGGATGACGTGACTGTGTTAGGACAAAATCCACAAACGATTAGGGAAAAAATGAGAATTTTACTGGAAGCAAGTAAAGAGATAGGTTTGGAAGTAAATGCCGAAAAGACAAAGTATGTGATTATGTCTCGTGACGAGAATATTGTATGAAATGGAAATATAAGAAATGGAAATTTATCTTTTGAAGAGGTGGAGAAGTTCAAATATCTTGGAGCAACAGTAACAAATATAAATGATACTCGGGAGGAAATTAAACACGGAATAAATATGGGAAATGCCTGTTATTATTCGGTTGAGAAGCTTTTGTCATCTAGTCTTCTATCAAAAAATCTGAAAGTTAGAATTTATAAAACAGTTATATTACCGGTTGTTCTTTATGGTTGTGAAACTTGGACTCTCACTTCGAGAGGGGAACAGAGATTAAGGTTGTTTGATAATAAGATTCTCAGGAAAATATTTGGGGCTAAGAGGGATGAAGTTACAGGAGAATGGAGAAAGTTACACAACACACAACTGCACGCATTGTATTCTTCACCTGACATAATTAAGAACATAAAATCCAGACGTTTGAGATGGGCAGGCCATGTAGCACGTATGGGCGAATCCAGAAATTCATATAGAGTGTTAGTTGGGAGGCTGGAGGGAAATAGACCTTTGGGGAGGCCTAGACGTAGATGGGAAGATAATATTAAAATGGATTTGATGGAGGTGGGATATGATGATAGAGAATGAATTAATCTAGCTCAGGATAGGGACCAATGGCGGGCTTATGTGAGGGCGGCAATGAACCTACGGGTTGCTTAAAAGCCAGTAAGTAAGTAAGTATTACCCTATCAAGTAACAAAAATTAAATACAATAAAAGGTGATTCCATCTATTTAACATATAAATTCGAAAACTTTGATACTTCTGCTAATCTTAGTGCAGATATAACATTCCATTCTGGGGAAAGTGTATCCAGAAAGCTTTTTGTACGTTTACCCATCTGCTCTTAAACACATTCCCCATTGTCCCTGAGTCAAGAGACGCAGTTGTAACTTTGTAAGCTTTCATGTAATACGGATTACACATTAATGTGCGCTGGGGGACATGGGGTCGATTTAATTGCATTTTACAATTCGCTTTTACGCGTGAGCCGACTCCCAAGAGAGGACCTTGATTATTTGCATCACTGCTGTTTCTTGTCCTAAAGTACGTATTTACGTAACAAACGCAACTCTACACTAGCCTCAATGCTTGCTATATCAAACACAAAATGTTACACATGCTTCAACTTTTTTGGTTTAAAAATTAAATTCAGTCATTTCTATTCATCAGAGCAAAGCTAATAACCAAGAGAGCGTACGTAAACATGCACAGCTGCGAGCTATATTCCTTAACAAGTTACCATTCTTCCCACGAGGCAAGTTTCGACCGTATAAATACAGAATATTTTCATGCAATACACAACGCTGTTACTGGAAAAAGAGTTATGTTAAGGCTGGTTCACAATAAACCGGAAACAAGAATCGGAACGAAAACGGTAAAATTATTAAAATGTGTACATTTAAATGTGAGCATTCACAATTAACGAAAAGCTTACCGGAGCCCGGGATGGGAACGGAGAGTTGGCCAAGTTTCAACTTTGGCGTTCACGTTTCCGATCACAGCCCACTAGATTCATTCTACTGCCATCTAAAAGCTATTTTGTCGTCGTATATTTTGTAGCAAGAAGATCGTGACATAACCTATGCATTATTTTGTTCTGTGCTGTGCATCATGGAGCAAGTTTTATTTGATGAGATTCTAATATTGAGTGTTGAGGAAAATCCTCACATTTACGATAAGCGGCGAGCCTCGTATAAAGATGAGGAAATGAAGGATAATACGTGGCTTTCAATAGCTGCGTCTTTGAACATCGATCGTAAGTGAATCATATTTTATTACTGTACTGGTTGTATTACACACTACATATTCATGCTTCAATTCAATAACTACTGTTGTGTTCATTTTTGTTCTATTACGAATGTTTCTTCTCTAATTATTTTACGTTATGGTAGACTTAAAATAGGTTGTGATAATAAAGATGCATGGGCATATTTATAGTACCGTACCTAATGAAAAGTTTCAGTTGAAAATTCGAAGTTGGTTAACCTGTGTTTATGTTGGCTGCCTTGTACTCATGAGAGAACGCCATTGGTCAATTATACACAAATAACACCAGAATGCATAATATAGACTTTACATATCGTTATTGACATGCATATGGATATGCATAGTTGTCTACGTTCTCGGTTTATTGTGAATCAAAAATTTTCATATTCACGTCCTCTGCTTCTCGTTTTCATTCTGGTTCTCGTTCCCGGTTTATTGTGAACCAGCCTTAAGTCGGTAAATAATATATAGGTGGGGAGACAAAATACTAGAACGTGACAGAAGATCCGTCATGTGGAAATTTCTAGCTCAGTCAGTTTTCATAAAGAGTAGCCTACTTGGAATTTATTTCTAGAAGATCCTATCATATTTTATTTGGACGAATCATTTGCAGTATACAGACGGATCAGCAGACACAAAATACTGTGGAAAACGAATGAAAACTGATGTTAAATTCATTCCCTCACCCACATGAAAAAAAGTACTTACTTAATTACTTACTTACTTACTTACTGGCTTTTAAGGAGCCCGGAGGTTCATTGCCGCCCTCACATAAGCCGCCATCGGTCCCTATCCTGAGCTAGATTAATCCATTCTCTACCATCATATCCCACCTCCCTCAAATCCATTTTATTATCTTCCCATCTACGTCTCGGCCTCCCTAAAGGTCTTTTTCCCTCCAGCCTCCCAACTAACACTCTATATGCATTTCTGGATTCGCCCATACGTGCTACATGCCCTGCCCATGTCAAACGTCTGGATTTAATGTTCCTAATTATGTCAGGTGAAGAATACAATGCGTGCAGCTCTGTGTTGTGTAACTTTCTCCATTCTCCTGTAACTTCATCCCTCTTAGCCCTAAATATATGAAAAAAAGTAAGAAGGAAAATTTTCTAATAGGTATAACATACTCGTAAAATACAGAAGGAAAGATTGGTTGAACAGGTGATAAACAATGGAAAATCGTAGAACATACAGGGTTGGAAAGACGGAATAATCTGTTATGAACCAGTTTATTTTTGTTTGTTTTGTCCCAACTTTGTTAGAGATCGTTCAAGATTATTTTAGGACGGAAAACAAGAAGTCATCTAAAATGTATTAACGCTTATAGCCAGTGCTTACTAAAGACCGCATGCTGACACATCATTGTTAACCTTTTATTTAGTTCAATGCGAGCATAAAAATTGTCAATACATTTTACGTTCTACGATAATTGGGTCCAGTACGATAAACTCGACTATAAGCGGTTACACATATTAATAAACAAAATTTTGATAAACTTTACTCACTGTAATGCTTTTAACTGAAAATTGTAATTTATTTTCATAATTTTATTTCTATTATTTTCTGATTTGCTTATTGGTAATGTCAAAGCAATGTAGGCCTACCCTAATATAAAACTATTGCAGCCAAAAGAGGGATTGACTTATTGCCACAGGTTCACTGAATATGTGTTTTTTTTTCTTAGAGATATAACATGTAAAATTATAAACATGTTTTGTCCAGGTTGCAATATTTTGATAATTTTGTCATATCCAAAGTGTATCGTCTCTCACAATGTGACGGTTAGGACTGAAAATTTTACACAATATTCTCTAAAATGTGTTTCTCAAAATGACCGATGGACACTGAGTTCAATCTCGCCACAGTTACTTTTAGTGTCAAATAAACTGTCTGCAAAAAACGTAGGTTTCTAGCATGTATAGCTTAGAAAATCACAATTTTCACCTCGGTCCGACCCTTAATGTCGATAATAATACTGAACGGAAACTCATGTGTGGATTTAGTAGTGCTAATTTTAAAACCTGTATGCGCAAACTGATGATCTAAAAGCAAACAAGATTATGAAATCTTCCATTTATTGTATCTTCTTTGTTTAGCCTGCCGCTTACCTTAGCTAAACTGCGTCTGATTATTTATTACTTACGTACTGCGTCATGTCGGAGCCTGACAAAGAGCAACAGGCTGCTGTATTGACAGAACAACGAACGCAATAAGAGTTCATGACCTTCAAATAGTGTTTACATTATCTTGCATACAATATTACTCAAGAATTTGTATACAGAATACACAGACTGCTACTATTATTATTATGATTATTATTATTCCTAGAGACAACACAGACATTTTCCTCTATTATACTCTCTTTTGTTCGGTCGCACTAAAACGACAGTTAAATATTAACATCTCTAATATGTACAGTCTTAGAAAAAAGTTTTGTTGTACATATACTTTACGTAAGTCCCAGAAAGAAGGTAGTGCGCATGATCAAACGTACAACTAATTGTATCACCTCAACTAGTCGTTCACTTGTGAACCAGGTCGCTCGTCCTCTGATCATGTCCACTGCTTCCCTTCTGGGACTTACAAAGTATGTGTGCGACAAAACATTTACTAAGACTGTACAGGCGGCCGGGTACTCCAGTTGGTACGGACTAGAAGCTCTCGGATGTGAAGAGATTTTTCTTGATGCCAAGCTTTCACAACGGCACCAGGATCCACTCAGCCTATTGTCAAATTCAGTACCGAAATTTTCACGGGGTAAAGGCGATCGGAGCATAGCGCCGTCTACACCACTCCTTTATTGTGCGTGGAACTCTACCTCTATGCCCCCCAGGCGCCTTCGTGGCGTGTAAAGGGGATAACTATAATTCTAATGCCAATAATACTAACACTAATAGAAAATATGATTATCAGCCCCGTTTAAATGGGAAGAATCCCTTGTGTTGTTCTCTAGGAGGGTTATTTGACCATACATACATACATACATACATACATACATACATACATACATACATACATACATACATACATAGCCTACATTTTTTGTAGTTACATTTCTGGTGGTGTGAAAAAAGAAAGCCTGCTGACCTTAACTACACCAGAACAAATAAATAAATACATAACTAAATAAATAAATGAATAAATAACAAAACAACCAACTAAATAACTAACTAAATAAATGAATAAATACATAAATGAATAACTAAATAAATAATTAAATAAGTAACTAAATAAATAAATAAGTAACTAAATAAGTAACTAAATAAATGACTAAATAACTGAAGAAATAACTAAATAAATAACTAAATAAAAAAACACTAAATAACTAAATAAATAACAAAATAACTAAATAAATAAGTAAGTAACTAAACAAATAACTAAGTAAGTAACTAAATAACTAAATAAATAACTAAGTAAGTAACTAAATAACTAAATAAATAACTAAGTAACTAAATAAATAACTAAATAAACAACTAAATAACTAACTAAATAACTAAATAAATAACTAAGTAACTAAATAAATAACTAAATAAACAACTAAATAAATAACTAAATAAACAACTAAATAACTAAATGAATAACTAAATAAATAACTAAGTAAGTAAATAAATAAATAACTAAGTAACTAACTAAATAACTAAATAAATAACTAAATAAACAACTAAATAACTAAATAAACAACTAAATAACTAAATAAATAGCTAAATAAATAACTAAGTAAGTAACTAAATAAATAACTAAATAAACAACTAAGTAAGTAACTAAATAAACAACTAAATAAGTAACTAAATAACTAAGTAACTAAATAACTAAATAAGTAACTAAATAACTAACTAAATAAATAACTAAATGCCTAATCAGTAACTAAATAAATAACTAAATAAGTAACTAAATAAATAACTAAATAAGTAACTAAATAAATAACTAAATAGATAAGTAACTAAATAACTAACTAAATAAATAACTAAATAAGTAACTAAATAAATAACTAAGTAAATAACTAAATAAATAACTAAATAAATAAGTAACTAAATAAATAACTAAATAAGTAACTAAATAAATAACCAAATAAGTAACTAAATAACTAAATAAGCAACTAAATAAATAACTAAATAAGTAACTAAATAAATAACTAAATAACTAAATAAATAAGTAACTAAATAACTAACTAAATAAATAACTAAATAAGTAACTAAGTAAGTAACTAAATAAATAACTAAATAAATAAGTAACTAAATAACTAACTAAATAAATAACTAAATAACTAATAAGTAACTAAATAACTAAATAAATAACTAAGTAAGTAACTAAATAACTAAATAAATAACTAAGTAACTAAATAAATAACTAAATAAACAACTAAATAAATAACTAAATAACTAACTAAATAACTAAATAAATAACTAAGTAACTAAATAAATAACTAAATAAACAACTAAGTAAGTAACTAAATAAACAACTAAATAAGTAACTAAATAACTAAGTAACTAAATAACTAAATAAGTAACTAAATAACTAACTAAATAAATAACTAAATGCCTAATCAGTAACTAAATAAATAACTAAATAAGTAACTAAATAAATAACTAAATAAGTAACTAAATAAATAACTAAATAACTAAATAGATAAGTAACTAAATAACTAACTAAATAAATAACTAAATAAGTAACTAAATAAATAACTAAGTAAATAACTAAATAAATAACTAAATAAATAAGTAACTAAATAAATAACTAAATAAGTAAGTAAATAAATAACCAAATAAGTAACTAAATAACTAAATAAGCAACTAAATAAATAACTAAATAAGTAACTAAATAAATAACTAAATAACTAAATAAATAAGTAACTAAATAACTAACTAAATAAATAACTAAATAAGTAACTAAGTAAGTAACTAAATAAATAACTAAATAAATAAGTAACTAAATAACTAACTAAATAAATAACTAAATAACTAATAAGTAACTAAATAACTAAATAAATAACTAAGTAAGTAACTAAATAACTAAATAAATAACTAAGTAACTAAATAAATAACTAAATAAACAACTAAATAAACAACTAAATAACTAACTAAATAAATAACTAAGTAACTAAATAAATAACTAAATAAACAACTAAATAAATAACTAAATAAACAACTAAATAACTAAATAAATAACCAAATAAATAACTAAGTAAGTAAATAAATAAATAAATAAATAAGTAACTAACTAAATAACTAAATAAATAACTAAATAAACAACTAAATAACTAAATAAACAACTAAATAACTAAATAAATAGCTAAATAAATAACTAAGTAAGTAACTAAATAAATGACTAAATAAACAACTAAGTAAGTAACTAAATAACTAAATAAACAACTAAATAAGTAACTAAATAACTAAGTAACTAAATAACTAAATAAGTAACTAAATAACTAACTAAATAAATAACTAAATGCCTAATCAGTAACTAAATAAATAACTAAATAAGTAACTAAATAAATAACTAAATAAGTAACTAAATAAATAACTAAATAGATAAGTAACTAAATAACTAACTAAATAAATAACTAAATAAGTAACTAAATAAATAACTAAGTAAATAACTAAATAAATAACTAAATAAATAAGTAACTAAATAAATAACTAAATAAGTAACTAAATAAATAACCAAATAAGTAACTAAATAACTAAATAAGCAACTAAATAAATAACTAAATAAGTAACTAAATAAATAACTAAATAACTAAATAAATAAGTAACTAAATAACTAACTAAATAAATAACTAAATAAGTAACTAAGTAAGTAACTAAATAAATAACTAAATAAATAAGTAACTAAATAACTAACTAAATAAATAACTAAATAACTAATAAGTAACTAAATAACTAAATAAATAAGTAAGTAACTAAATAAATAACTAAATAAGTAAGTAAGTAAACATACAAACAAATAAATATTTACGTACGTACTAAGTTATTTTAATTATCAATAATTGTGACTTTTTTACTCGAAGTCAATATAAGAAGGCGACATTATTTCAGGGACAGGTCATGGGATGGTACACGAACTTGTTGCATGCAGCAGCAGCAGATTTACTGGTAGCTACTTCGGCGCTTCAGCCAATGATTAAAAGAGATTGGCTCGAATGATCACGGGAATGCGTAATTATGAGCACAAGTATTCTATCTAAATCGGGCGCCCTTTGTACAATCTCAGAAACAAAACATGACCCGCCACTTGAAGCTCCTTACATCACAATGATTTAACAACGGTTTTCAACCCAGTATTATTTGAAAGGAATTTCTCAACTAATGCAAACATCACGAAATTAATCTGAAAACAAGTTCAAATTAATGACCAAAAATAATTATTAAACAAACACGATACAGTACGACAACACTGATCGTGACTTTTCTTCGCAAGCATTCCCGATAACTCAGTGCTAGCATCCTTGCCCGCAGACTGCAAAGTTCAGGGTTCGGATACTGTCGAGGAATATTTTTTAAAAATTAATTATGCAGGTTAATTTCAGAGTTGGTGAAGAAAGAATGATGCTGAAAAAACTGATCAGGAAGAAGAAAAGGAATTGGTTGGGTCACTGATTGAGAAGAAACTGCTTACTGAAGGATGCACTGGAAGGAATGGTGAATGGCAGAAGAGCTCGGGGCAGAAGAAGATTTCAGGTCATAGACGACATTAATATATGTGGATCGTATGAGGAGACAAAGAGGAAGGCAGAAAATAGAAAAGATTGCAGAAAGCTGGGTTTGCAGTGAAAGACCTGAATGAATGAATGAATGAATGAATGTTAATTTCGTTTACCACCATCCTATTTCACTGTACGATTTATAAAATATTCATCCACTATTAAGAATAGCTCAATTTTCGTCGCATCTTTTGAAATCCCTTTCGGGTTACGAGAAAATAGACGTAAAATGAATTGCAGTAACTGCCAAAGCAATCTTGTGTGTACCACTGCTTTGGAGCTCTGAGCATGCGCAATGCGTTGACGCTGGAACAAAATTCAGGCGGGTTAGTTTCTTTTCTGGAACTGTACATGAAGGTCACCATCACAACAAACTTGCTAGTTGCTATTTCATCAAGAGAGAGAAAGAGAGTGTATGTGTGTATGTCTTAAATTAAATTTGTCTTCCTGAAATGCCAATTTATGTTCATACACTATAACCTTAGCAGCAACGTAAGGTATAATCTTTTCGCTGTAAGAAAAATCCTAATGTAAACAATAGCACGTGACTGAAGAGAGGCTTCATTGGCCAATGTTTGGCGCCATAGATTCTTAGTACGTGTTCCCGCCCACTGTTGTACATTCTGTTTCATGTTAAACATTTCCCGTTACTCGTCAAGTAGGCCTAACCTTACTACTATGCATTAGTTTGCTTAGGAAACATTTACTTTATAATTACTGTAATTAAATTATTTTTAAGTCTTATGTCTTCACAATGGACAGTTGAGGATGCAGAAGCCATACTTCAGTACCACGTGCTTACGTGAACAACTACGAGCTCAAGTGACGCCAGCTTGTTACAAGAACAGACTACCTCGGTATTACTGTTGGTATTCATCCGCGTTCATAGTACATAATAATAATAATAATAATAATAATAATAATAATAATAATAATAATCCGTGGCGCTACAGCCCGTGAAGGGCCTAGACCGACCAGCCGGCTGCTGGCCTCACGCCCACATGCCGAAGCAGAGGTGGACGATCATCCAACCAGAATGCAGGTATCGTGTGGTTAGCACGATGATCCCCCCAGCCGTTATAGCTGGTATTCACAACCGGATTTCGCTACCTATCGTAGCTCCCCAAGTGCATCACGATGCTGGGTGAGCACCGGTCCCATATACTGGCCGAAATTTCATGAGAAAATTTCTTCCCCCATGAGGACTCGAACCAGCGCGCATTCCGTAACGCGAGTCCTAGGCAGGATGCCTTAGACCACTACGCCACGGCGCGGGACTCATAGTACATAACAAAATATAAAAGTAGCTTTTCTTTTACATAGCGCTTTACATATGAGTAAAATTAAATGTTTCATCGTATTTAACGACTAGAATTCAATTTTTTATTTCCAAATAATACAATATTGTGCTTTCCAAATACGAACTATATTTTCCTGCGTCATGTGAGTGTTTCGACTGGGAGCCAATCACGGGTATGACAGCAACGTGCTTAAGTTTACATTAGGATTTTTCTTACAGCGAAAACAGTAGGGGAGACTGTTGTACCTTTAAACACTTTTCACATTTTTTTTTTAAATTTTGGGAAATGAAATTTTTTAAATGAGAAAAAAGCTTGAAATAATTATTGAAGATTCCTTTACAACTCCCTGTATGTATTTTCCTGCTTTACAGATCTATTAAGGATGGAAAAATAAAATGAAGAGATATGTATTGTGTTCAAAGGTACAACAGGATCATGTACCTTGGAACATACACTCTTGTAAGTTGGAACACATGGAATATAGGAGGGAATATGGCTGTAAAAACTGACAATCATATTTAAAATGTATTTGCCATCATAAACCAGAGCAGGCTTCTCTGATTGAGATTTTATTTCCTGGAGAAGCAATGACTACTTCAACAGCTTTCTTCAAGACATCCGGATCAATTGGGGACCTCTTTAATTCCAGACTTACTTCGTGACATGACCTTAAAATAAAAGAAAAACAAAAACCGATAGTATCGTGTAATTTGGAACATGTTCCATGGTACAAGATGTTTTGTGTTCAAAGGTACAAGAGGGTGCACGTTTAAACAAATATGGCTCCGAAAACTATGAGAGTCAAATAAATCATGGAAATTAAAATATGTTATTACTCACCAGATGATAGGGAACACACCGTACTTGAAAGATATTAACAAATACAATCTGGTTTTGTGTTAGAAAACATACATCAATGAACGAAATGTTTACTTTTGGTCTAAAAAAAACTTATTTTGTCTACGGAACTCACACTTTGCAATAAATCAAACTGAAACTACGACCAGAGCTACTTAGCGGATTTCTCTACAATCTACTTCATTTTGAGTCCTCTAGGTAGCAGCAAAAATTAAAAAACCAAAAATGTTCAAAGGTACACTATGTTAAAGGTACAACAGTCTCCCCTATAGTATAAAATCACCAAATATTTCATAACTCTATGTTACAACTTACTTGTGAGGAGTGACGGAGATTGTTTAAAACCTTGGAATTATCTTCAAACTTTGCAAATAGTAGTAACCTTACTTTCTATCTCACCTCACATAAATCAAATGACCGAGATTATCTTTACACTGCTGGAGGCGGAGTTCAGTTCCCAATAGGCGTCTCGCTGCACATCAGCCTATCGATCAAACACGCCGATGTTCACGCTGCTGGAGGTATTCATTCGATTTGACGCCTGTGTGCTTGTCAGGACGAGGCCTTGTGTGACCGTGATTATCTGCACAGCACCCAGCTTTGCACTGTATTGTATATTTTGGCATCCCGATAAGATAATGAACGTTGTTATATCCACGAAATGTTGAGGAGTGAGCGACAAACTGTTCTCTGTCATTTATATGTCGAGGGATCTCTTAATATAATTGTACAAGGCTATATTCGTCTATAACAGGCATGGAAATTGATGCCCATAAGAGCAAGCGCGCGCTTTAGAGCCCAGGAGAACCTGAGCGCTTTACAGCGGAAAGGAAAGAGACAGACGAAAGAGGTAGTATATGCCGCTTGGTCGAGCTATATTCAGGGATGGCCAGCACTGATTCAATAGATAAAGGGAAGAGAACTTATTAAAAAACTGTATCCGTGTTAATTTTTAGATTTGCCTGAGAAGTATAAGTGCATGTAAGAATGTAAGTTTTAATTTTAATGCTCATTTTTCACAAGTTTGATTTTTTTTTATTGAAAAGAAATATTTTCTCAACTTTTCTTATAGAAAAGTGAAATTTTCAGATATAGGCCTATTTATTTAGTAGCCTTACAGAATGTTTTCGTAAATCTAATATACCGTATATACGTATTACTGAAGATAGTGTATTGAAAATGTTGATAATATTTGCATGGAAATTGTTTGTGAATTAACAAAACAAATACTGTTACATCATAAGCAGAAGATGCGTGCCCATGTGTTGTAAAAATGTCAGCTCTATAGCTTGAGCACATTTCGAGAAAATAATTTAATATTCTGATGACAGGAAGTTGCTCACAAATATCACCTTAAAAGCATAATGCGATAAGAGTTTTGTTATGTAATATTAGTTACACTTAAAATAGATACAGTACCTAGGTAACTTTGTTTTGAACTGTAATATTGTTTTGATTAGTTTATTGATTACTTTTGTAAGGCTAAAGATACCATCAATATCAATTCCAACTTATCATGTTATATTCAATCTCCTTCTTTGCAATATCACTTTCTTTATGAATGATGTATTTCATTCACTTAATACAGTATAATTATACTACTATGGAATTTATGTCAATATTTCTTCTTAACTCTTTATTATGCTATTAACATTTAAAACACAAGTGCAATATTAAGAAATTGGTATTAGTACTTTTGTTTTACAGACAATATAGATAATATTAAACAGAAAGAAGCCATATAAAAATAACGACATAAAATTTCACGTTCCGTCTGAAGTTTGTGCACCACTGTTTTCTTAATCCAACAGGCTGCTTATTCATATACACAACCCTTCCTCCTTCCATACTTTAGCGCTTGATGCTCGCGCACGACGTCAAGGTCAGAAAAATGCGCTTGCTTTGACACCACTGCTCTACAGGAATGTCGTGTTTGGCGGAGTCGGAGAATGAACCCTGGTTCGCTTGGATGGCAGTCTCACGAGATACCTGTGAGCCACGAAGACGGATGGCGGCAGACCTTAGTGGAATAACTGGCAAAAAGTAGACTATTACGTCGGTCTATATTTACTACATGTAGGCAAGTGTTCTAATGGAGAACTGAAGGTTGGACGTAAGGTAACTATGTATTATTATGTAGCATTTATAATTGCACGCCGTCCAATTGTGTTTTCGACCTTCAAACACCAAAGTTTTCCATCACAACAGCTCTTTAACTACTGCCCTGATGCGTTATCAAACGTTAATTCATCAATAGTCGATTAAGTTGTTCAAATGACATTTTGTCAAATTGCACTGTCCATTACGACATCAATAAATCAAGAGGGGATATTTCTGTATTATTAAGATAGTTACAAACTTACCAAGATATTTGTGCGTGCCTGTCTATCCTTATTATAATCTTATGATCGATGATCAAACTTTCAGTGAAACTCTGTAGGGTTGTGATGATGCACGCAAAAACGAGACAAACACAGATTCGGACGTCCAAGACACTTCCCATCCCTCATTTGTCGTAATTCCGCGGTCGAATAGGCGAAAGACTATTAGCAAATACCTTACTACTGGGTGTTCAGTTCAAAGTGTGCCATGGCTCGCTGTATGGCGTCACATGACTAGTCGATGAACCTAGAGAATTCAATCTTCCTACACTTCCGCAAAGGTGTATTACGTATCTGCCAGAGAAGTTGCCTAGCAAGTACGGCGTTCATTCAGAAGAGTACTTACCGATACGTCCGATAACGCCGGTAGTGGCAGGAATGTGAACTGTTTGGAAACATGTACTGAGGTGAGTTTTTTCTTACTGTCGAGATATGGGGAGAGGGTTAAGACGATTACATACGTATTTGTTGACATTAACTTGGACGGTCAACATGGACACGGAGCATTTGATTTGTATTGTGGAATGTTGCCGTACGCAACCGATGACAACAAATACCCTGCGTACGACTTGGCCGAGCAAAACACAGTTCGAAAGAGGTTATGGTAGCACACAGACCGTACAGGCCGCCATCTGTTGCTATGACGTTCAAGTTATACCGAACACGTTCTCAAGTTCAGATTGAACGTCTTGATTAATAGGCAACTTCTCTGACACAAAGCTGAAACTCGCTTCAAATCGTTGACTCATCAACAGTGACGTCATGACACACTTTGAAATGAACACCCAGTATAATAATACCGGACAGCTGTATACTATCAGCATTGGCGTGAGTGCGAAATATCGCGGACCTGACATCTAGCGGAGAGGGATGGAATTACGTCCACATATGCAAATATTAATATAGCGAGATTCGGACTATTGTTTAAAACGTGAGTTAGTAATATGGAATAATATATGAAACACTGAAGAAATGTCGAATAGTATTTAATGTAAAATTATTCTTCTTCTTCTTTGGCACTACGGCCCTTGTAGTCTAGCCTTGGCCTCCCTTAGGATCTTGGTCCATTCCTGTCCAACCAAAGCCTTCTGCCTCCATCTTCTCACGCCTAGAGTCGTTAAATCTTCCTCCACTCCATCCAACCATCTTAGTTTCTGTCTGCCAATATTGCGCCTGCCTTCTGGTTTTGTGTTTAGAAACTTTTTTGGTATTCTCTGATCATTCATCCTGATTACATGTCCTAACCATTCCAACCTACGGGCTTTGATTTCAGCAACAATATCTGGAGATTTATATTGAGTTTTCAGTTCTGGATTATATCTAATCCTCCAGTGCCCATTCTCATATTTAGGACCATAGATTTTCCTTAGAATTTTCCTTTCCCATGTCATCAGTTGTTGTTCCATTTTCTTCGACGGAGTCCAAGTTTCACTGCCATATAGCACAATTGGTCTTACGACTGTTTTATATAATGTAAGTTTTGCTTTTTTTACTTATGCATCTTGCTCTCAAAGTTTTGTTAAGGGCTCTCAGGCATCTATTTCCCCCAGCAATTTTTTGCCTCATATCCGCATCTGCAGTGTTTTCTTGGGTAATTAGAACTCCTAGATATTTAAAAGAATCTACTTCCTCATATTTCTGTCCATTTAAATGTAAAATTATTATCTTATATCAAAGCTGCGTATTATGAGAAATATTGCATACTTCATATTACTTTCCGTAATTAATCGTTACATATTTTTTCTTTGGTTTAGCGAGACAAAATCAATCTGATATTAGGAATGAATTTACAGTAATGTTTTATATACGCATTGCTGACAACTGCAAACATAAAATTGATAGTAATCTGATGCTTGTAATAATTAGTAAAGGCATGTGGACAACAATAAAACTTAATTTGATAAAACCTTAAAATTTCCATTACATTTCATTCTATTCATTTATTAGATCTAAATAAAAAAGCTAATTTGTATTTTTCTATCAACACAAAGACGAAGGAATTAGGCCTACTAAAGAATGTTGTTGACTCACGTTTTATGATCCCTCGGAAATCGAAAGTACGATTGGGAGCAATTTGTAATGCTGCAATTGTCACAATTATAAACAGCACACATACACCCTGACATTTTAACACTAGCACTAATTAATAAAACTATTAACTAGCCCAGCAACAATATATGACCCGTTCAGAGCAAAAGTGGTGTAGGTTAAAATTGGGTAATGAGGTTTAAAGTAAAAATTCTGTAAAATATAGCGCAAAGTAGCAATTAATATGTCCTTCTTGCTATCCACTGACTACTAATAGTTTAAATAAATTGAACACTAATTGCTATTTTGCGCTTATTTTACAGAATGTTTACTTTAACCCTCATTACCCATTTTTGACTTACACCACTTCTGCTCTGAACGTCTCATATATTGCAGTTGATTACAGCTTGTTTCACGAGTATCACCATACCGGCCGCCTAGGTAGCGTCGTTCGCACGTAAAATTGCTACCTGTCCGGTATTATTATAGTAAGGTATTTGTTTGTAATTTGTACAGGTGTCTTCACGAAAAATTTTGCTGGTACAAATTTTGTACATTATGGAGAAAAAAATCTGTACAATCTGGTACAATTTTCAGAAAAATCTGGTACATTTTACTTACGGCCAGTGGCAACACTGGCTCTTCCTAGTCCGCTTATAATTCGACAGCCACGGTCACTAGTGCTTACCTATATTCTAGTGCAGTCATGTCAATTGATGCCCACAGGAGCAAGCGCGCGCTTTAGAGCCCAGGAGAGCCTGAGCGCTTTACAGCGGAAAGGAAAGAGACAGACGAAAGAGGCGGTATATGCCGCTTGGTCGAGATATATTCAGGCATGGCCAGCACTGATTCAATAGATAAAGGGAAGAGAATTTATTAAAACTGTATCCACGTTAATTTTTAGATTTGCCTGAGAAGTATAAGTGCATTATAAGAATGTAAGTTTTAATTTTAATGCTCATTTTTCACAAGTTTGATTTTTTGATTTAAAAAAATATTTTCTCAATTTTTCGTATAGAAAACTGAAATTTTCAGGTATTGGCCTATTTATTTAGTAGCCTTACAGAATGTTTTCGTAAATCTAATATACCGTATATACGTATTACTAAAGATAGTGTATTGAAAATTTTTTAAATATTCACATGGAAATTGTTTGTAAGGAAATGAATTAACAAAGCAACTACTGTTACATCATAAGCAAAAGATACGTGCCCATGTGTTGTAAAAATGTCAGCTTTATAGCTTCGGCAGATTTCGAGAAAATATAGGAAGTTGCTCACAATATCACAAATATCACCTTAAAAGCATAATGCGTTAAGAGTTTTGTTATGGAATATTAGTTACACTTAAAACAGATACAGTACCTAGGTAGCTTTTCTTTGTACTGTAATATTGTTTTGATTAGTTTATTGATTACTTTTATAAGGCTAAAGATATCATCAATATAAATTCCAACTTATCATGTCATACTCAATCTCTTTCTTTGGAATATCACTTTCTTTATGAATGATGTGTTTCATCCACTTAATACAGTATAATATTATACTACTATGGAATTTAAGTGAATATTCCTTCTTAACTCTCTATTATTTTATTAAGATTTAAAACACAAGTGCAATATTAAGAAATCAGTGTTAGTACTTTTGTTTTACAGATAATATAGATAATATTAAACAGAAAGAAGCCATATAAAAATAACGACATAAAATTTCACGTTCCGTTTGAAGTTTGTGCACCACTGTTTTCTTAATCCAACAGGTTGCTTATTCATATACACAACCCTTCCTCTTTCCATACTTAGCGCTTGCTGCCCGCGCACGACGTCAAGGTCAGAAAAATGAGCTTGCTTTGACATCACTGTTCTAGAGTTTAGAGATATTACTTTTATAACAGAAAATTACCTACATTCACTGAGCGCAGAGTTATCTTCGAAGATGAATGCTAGTGATATTGTCCTTATTAGTACACATAGAAATGTTTTGAAACTTACCTTTGGCCCATCCTGTGAGAACATTTCCCAAGTATGCCACCTTATAGGTCGGGTCGTACTCGGTGATGGTAACCGATCTACGCTTCCACAGTTTCCCAAGGGACAACTTCAAGGACCGAAGTGTTCGTTCCCGAAAGTCCTTGCCGCAGATACCGGTGGTCCCAGCTGAGCCCGCCACGCCACTGCTCTCTTGACACGAAGGACTACACAGCGTCAACTGCTGCTGCTGCTGCGTCATTGTCCCGCACTTCGGTAGCTATTTGACTCGAAAGAGACTTCTACTACATTCCACAACTGCTAAATATTTCACTAGTTGAGTCATGCTGCTCATGCACGTTTACACACAGAAATCCGTTATTTCACTTCACTTTAATATCGCCGCAGATCGATCAGCGATTGGAATTCATAGCCTGATAAACAATATTCATTTATTCGCTTAATTCACAGCCTAAATGAGCAAACTATACTAGAACTGCGGCAGCATAAAGCTCACTGAATCTCTTGTAACGCACAAATAGCATTGTTGACAGTAACGCTTTCATTTGTTTGAATTCCTGAACACACGTTAAAGTTACGTCAGAAAGAATTTTAACTGATTTCACACTGACAAACGTTTCGTATCGTAACTTCCCCACTTTAATTTTGAATAACTTTCCATTCCGTTCTTGTCACTCGTTCAAACGATTGCTTTCATTAAAGCTTGTACTAAATTAAGTGCTAAGATATTTGACTAGAGTTGGTAATAAAAAACTTTTATGAGTTTTTCTTCCACTTCTCTTTCTTAGTATGGTAGTGATGGAAAGTTGTTGCCTCCGACAACACGGACAAATAAAACAGAACTGAAAAGAAAGCAACCGGAGTGAAGTGAGCAGCTACACAGAAGGATGTGGTCGCAGAGCGTCACTTCCGTCTCCCGTAGCTACCGACATGTTTTGTTTTTATATCCCTCATATCAGGAAAACACACGTTACGTTCTTCTCCTCCTCTCTGTTTTTGGTAAGGGAATTTTTTGTTCTCTCGAACGACTAATTCTTTAACCTTCTATTTTAACAGAACAGGAGTTTCCACTGAGGATGTCTGATGGATGTGGCTACCTGACAACTTATCAGCTCAAAGCTTTCTTATATAGATGTTTATAGCCACGCTACATACGTCATCATGTTGCGTCTTCTTTTTTATGTCCGATGAATAGAAGTTTAATGGTTTTCCAGACAGATTCCAACCAGGAAGAGAAATTTGTTCCTGTTATTTATTGATTCTGATAGCGCCGATCACTTCCAGGTTGATGTACAGCGTCTCAGAACCCTGCTTCACTATCCTTCATGATAAAAATTTAGTGGAACTTCCGAAGGTTTATAGGCCAGCCACCGTCTGTGTTGTGAAATGTAACCTGTAAAAGAAAAAAATACATTTATTACAAACTAGCCGTACCCGTGCGCTGCGCTGCACCCGTTAGAAATAAATATAAAGTAATTACATAATTAAAAGAGGACATTTGATCCAGGGAACATTCGTGTTTGATAGAAGGATAAATCGTTTATTATGTTATTTAATTTAAATTGAATTAAAAAATTAAAATGCGATCATTTTGATCCAGAGACCACTCATTTGGTCATAAAAATTAGTTTAGGAAATACAGGAAACGAATATACAGAATAGCCTAACAAAGTTTTCTGTGCATAAGAATCTATTTTAATCTTACCTGTCCTCGATTCACTCAGAAGTTACTGTGATAACATTATAGCATTATGTCCATCTAGAGAAACTACACTTTCCAATGGTGAATTAATAATTAATTATACAAATCGGTTAATTTAGCTTCCGATATTACTTCATAGAAACGCAGAAACATTATCTGTAGGCTATCTTTCATAGCTTTCGATTGTTGCTGTCCAAGGCCCCTTATAGACGAAGTCATTTGTTTTTTAATTCATTACACGGCCTTAGATGGCAGTTATTTTAATTTTAAAACTCATTTATCTCATTAAATATCAGTCCTATCAAAATGTTTCAAGGAATAAAACTTATCGCAAATTATTTTTAAAGAAACTTTTGTTATGTAACATTTTTCACAAAAATCAATAATAAGCGAGATATTTCGATTTATTTAATTCAGGCCCCCTTATAACCCCCCTTTTAAATAACGTATTTTGAATGCCATATAGCCTAAAATCTAAGTTACAACGAACTTAATTTATATTCCAATTTTCATCGAAATCCGTTCAGCCATTATCGCGTGAAAAGGTAACAAACATACAGACAGACAGACAGACATACAAACAAAAATTTCAAAAAAGCGATTTTCGGTTTCAGGGTGGTTAATTATATATGTTAGGACCAATTATTTTTGGAAAATCGAAAATTACCAGAAAAATTTCGGCTACAGATTTATTATTAGTATAGATTACATTTCATATTACACTAAAATAAATATAATTTTTGAAGGAATCCTGTGCTCTTATTTACTCGTATTATGCACCCTGTCAATTCTTTCTATGTTGTTTTAATACAAAAGTTACAGCAGTTTTTAGACAAACATTCCTAAAAGCAGATATTTTAACGCCAGGCAAGCGTATTAAAATTTTACAATAGCATGCAGAAGGTACTTCAAACGTGGAATTTCAACTGTTTGCGCCGCTCGTCAGTTGTTTCCCAGCAGATGTCACATGACAGCAATCGCAACTAGAGTTCTTTAATAATTGAAAGTAAGAATTGAAAATTTGTATGAATGTGAGTGTGATTGTGAGAGTGCCGGTTTAATATTAATTAACCAATCATCACAAATATAAAAATACATCAGGACTGTCGCTGGGCAGTAACCTGAACACACGTTTCAGCGTCACATTGTTGACAAGTAACTCCATCTGTTAGCACAACCATACACCATCTAATAGATGCTATAGAGTTACCAACAACGGAAAAAAAAAAGAATTGAAACAATGGGCATACTTCTTCTGATTGGTTCCAGCCAACCATGACTACCATTACCATACAATTAATAAATCTAGGTGCACATGTGTGGACTCATTGGGTCGATGAAATAATAAATCCCTCATTATATGTAATGTCTAGAGACCTTTTAACTTACTTATGGTTTTTAAGGAACCCGGAGGTTCATTGCCGCCCTCACATAAGCACGCCATTGGTCTCTATCCTGAGCAAGATTAACCCAGTCTCTACCATCATATCCCACCTCCTTCAAATCCATTTTAATATTATCCTCCCATCTACGTCTCGGCCCCCCAAAGATCTTCTTCCTTCCGGTCTCCCAACAAACACTCTATATGCATTTCTGGATTCGCCCATACGCGCTACATGTCCTGCCCACCTCAAAGGTCTGGATTTAATGTTCCTAATTATGTTAGGTGAAGAATAAAATGCATGCAGTTCTGCGTTGTGTAACTTTCTCCATTCTCCTGTAACTTCACCTCTCTTAGCCCCAAATATTTTCCTAAGTACCTTATTCTCAAACACACTTAACGTCTTTTCCTCTCTCAAAATGAGAGTGTTTGCTGTGGTCATGCCAGAGAATCAGTCCCATTCCGAGGCTTATTTTGAGGTTTCGTAACAAGCTGTTTTTACGGTGGTGGGTTGTTAGCTTTTCTCCCAACCCCCAAGCTGGAGGACCACCCCTTATCGGATGTCCGCGACTGTTTATTCAATATACTCGCAGCTATCCTTCATATCTGGTTGGGTTGAGGGAAAACCCCGGAAAAAACCTCAACCAGGTAACTTGCCCCGACCGGGAATCGAGCCGAGGCCACCTGGTTTCGTGGCCAGACGCGACGCACTAACCGTTACTCCGTTAAAGAAAACTATAAGAATAATGGCCGGTGTGCATAAAAGGACCTCATGTAAAAATATTTTCCGAAACTTAGAAATCTTGACTTTACCTTGTGAATACATTCTTTCCCTAATGATGCTGTATATTAAGAACCAAGATAAATTCAATACTAATCAAGACATTCATCATTTTAATGCAAGACATAAATCAGATCTTCATCTACCCTCTGTTAGCCTAAGCTGTTTTAAAAAAGGAGTTCGCTATTCATGTATAACAGTCTTCAATGCACTGCCTAATTATCTTAAAGATTTGAAGAACAACGAGAAAAGGTTCAGAAAAGAATTAACAAAATTTCTACATACTCATACCTTCTACGCAATTGATGAATTGTTTATGCTTGTGAATTGAATTATTCTACTTAAATGACATGTACAATTTTATATAGCTCAACTAAAATATGTTTTTATATTGACTTAATCTGTTTACTATGTATTGTATTTTTTGTTTAGCATAACTGATGAATTGTATGTACTGTAAATTGAATAGTATACTGTATAGGTCAACTGATGAATTGTTTAAGCTTATAAATTGAATTGATCTACTTCATATGAATTGTATAGCTTAACGAAAATAAGTTTGTAAATTGAACTAATTTGATTGTATATGTTTGTATAGTTTGGCTGATGAATTGTATATGTTCTTAAAATGATTACTAGTCTGTGTAGCTCTACTGATGAATTGTATATAGACCTACCGTAAATTGAATGGTAATATGTATAGCTCAACTGATGAATTGTTTATGGTTGTAAATTGAATTAATCTACTTGATATTAATTGCACAAATTTGTATAGCTTAATGAAAGTATGCTACTTTGTATTGTATATATTTGTATAGTTTTGGCCGATGAATTGTATATGCTTTAAATTGAATAGTAATATATATAGCTCTACTGATAAATTGTTTGTGTTTGTAATTTGAAGTAGTTTGCATGATATGTATTATCAATTTCTGTTTATCACAGCTGGTTGAATTGTTTATGCCTTAAATTTAATTAACTTGTTTTGTATTATAATATAGCTCAACTTATGAATGATCGTTTGCGTTTGTAAATTTAATAATCTGATTGGCTATGTATTGTATACTTTTAGTAGAGCCATCGATGTAGCTCAGTCGGCAGACTCGCTGGGCTGCTGATCCGGAGCTGCGTTCGGGCTTGGGTTGGATCCCCCTTTGGACTTTGGTTTCTTTGGAGGTTTTCCCCAGCCGTGGGACTGAAGCCGGATGGTCTATGGCGAGTCCTTGGCATCAACCCCTTTGATTTGATTACCCCCTTTGATTTGATTACCTGGTTGGGTTTTTCCAAGGTTTCCCCCACCGAAAAGGCAAATGCCGGGTAATATTTTGGCGAATCCTCGGACCTCATCTCATCTCACTACATCTCGCCAAAATGTAAAAAAATTGTACAAAATTGTAAAAATTGTAGAAAATTACTAAATTGTAAAACTATAAAAATTTGTAAAAATTGTAATTATAATATTGTAAAATGTTGACTTGTTCCACATCTTAAAGCTTCATTGCTCATGTAAGATCTATGGAATAAAATAAATGAATGAATGAATGAATGAATGAATGAATGAATGAATGAATGAATGAATGAATGAATGAATGAATGAATGAATGAATGAATGAATGAATGAATGAATGAATGAATGTGTGGACGCCATGCCTTGGTGATAGGGACCGATAATACATGGACCTTTTATAATGGAAATTGCGACGTTGATCCGAACAACAATTAAAGTAGGCCTATACGTAATGATTTCATAGCATTGAAAATGTTCCTCTTATTTCCTCATTCAGTTGTCGAGATTTGTTCAATTTTATATTCAAATCTTCGTCAGTGCAGTATGACAAATTAAAACCTAGGCAATTAGGACTAAATACCTGTTCAATTTCATTGTTTATAATCATTTGACATGGTTTGTGATTTTTCTTTTTGAATGCCATGCATTTTGTTTTAGCAGTTGAATAACGCCTTGTTATAAATGTAAATTATAAACTATTTACCCCCTTATGCTCTATAATTTACCTTCAGCAATTTGGAAAATACGAATATGAAGTGAAATGGTAAATAATTAATCCGTCTTTATTCTAGGTCTCAAATTAGAGCTTTTGGTCTATCACAGATTCTCCTATATTGAAATTTAGACTTAAAATTAGATCGATAATTAGAAACTAACAACGCTGGAATAGAACAGGTTCCAACGTGAAAATTCTAGCCTAATATTATTATGAAACTGCGCTATATAAATTCATAAATACACACACTTTATAAAGCCATTCTTTGAATAAGCTGATTAAAAACAGCTAGTGACACAAAAGACTGAAAGAGAATTGTCTCTTATCTTTGACGGCACACGAATTATTTCGATTGCCACTCGGTTGCTATGCGATAAACAGAAATAAATGGATGCTGGAGCAGCGAGTTTTAAACGAGATTATAACAAATGACTGGCATAGCCCTCTCCTGGCTCCTCTATAGCCTGACACGACCTGTACAATGCAGGGAATGTATTGGACTTGTCCATTCAAATTGGATCTATTATATCTGCACACAAAACAGAATTCCGCAAAAGAGAACTTGAAAAACAGAGGCAGGGAGAGAGATATAGGGTTCATGCAGTTCAATAAACCTAAAAACGCATGTGTTCATTCATCAGGTCGACTGCAAGAGAGAGGGAAGTTGATTTCTATTAACTACAAGCCAAATTACAATTCACCGATGAACCTAATTTGGAACCTATCCATAGACAGCACCGCGTAGGCCCTAGCCAAACATAGATATCACATGGCAAGTACTGGAAGACTCTTAACACTGTAATAATGTCGCCTGCACCAAGCTGCACTTCATTATACATAGGAAGTTTTGAGTTTAAAAGATTTGTGTGCGTGATCTGGAATAGAAACAATAAACAAAATTGTTGCACTCGTTATGCACATTTTCTAATAGCTCAGTATCAAAATAAGCAGCCAATATGATAATCATTTCACTCTTGAAGATTATCTTCCCTATCTTAGCCTTCCAAAGTGTCTTTTAAATGTTATGTTATCAGTTATTCACGAAACATTCCTTAGAGACATAAAATATTATTTTCACAACTTCTGTTTGAACAGCTGTGATGTCATCTACCATATTTAACTATCTGTCAAATGAGTTAACTGCCTAAAATCCTACATTCAAAGTTAACAAACACTTAGGCCAAGTTTCAACAAACATCGTTAAAATAACGCTAACATCATGTTAACTAACGTGTTGTTAAAAATTAAACAACCTTTCAGTGTAATAGTGTTTCACCAACATTTTGAGGTACTTTGGTTGGGTAACATGATGTTAAGAGTAATGTAACAGGAATCGAAGAAGCAGTGATTGTATAACAGTTTACTGGATGTGCCTTTAGTTGGTGTGGTCATTTTTTTAGCGGAGAATTGTATTTGTTATACTAGCCGTAACCGTGCGCTCCGCTGCACCCGTTAGAAATAAATATAAAGTAATTACATAATTAAAATAGGACATTTGATCCAGGGAACATTCGTGTTTGATAGAAGGATAAATCGTTTAATATGTTACTTAATTTAAATTGTATTTAAAATATTAAAATACGATCATTTTGATCCAGAGACCACTCATTTGGTGCAATGACAATTCCTTTAACATGTTTCTTAATTGTTATTACCAATTATTTTTGGAAAAGCGAAAATTAACAAAAAAATTTTGGCTACAGATTTATTATTATATTATATTATATTATATTATATTATATTATATTATATTATATTATATTATATTATGTAAAAAGTGTGTTGATAACGGATGTATCTACTCGAATTAGAAAGTTTTTAATTTGCTGTGGGAGCTCTTGAATCTCAGGAGGAACAACTTTTACAACAGCGCAACATAATCTGCTTGGCTCATTACCCAATTTGTTTGCATTGCATTTATTCCATATATTTTTTAACACGATTCAATTGAGCATAGTTAAAATTTGAATTATACAATAATGGATTGCTAAGTTAACGTACTATTACCGCATAAGAAATCAATATACTCTCGTTGTTAGTTAATTCTCTGAGATAAAAATGAATATATTCATAAACATTATTTTAAGAAATACAGGAAATGAATATACAGAATAACCTATCAAGTTTTCTGTGCATAAGAAGCTATTTTAATCTTACCTGATCTCAATTCACTCACAAGTTACTGTAATAACCAGGGAACGGATTTATATGGACTAAAAATATATGAAATATGTAAATATATATGTAGTTATTTTTACCAAAATATGGAATTAAATATGGATTTTTACCAAAATATGGAATTAAATATGGACTTAAAATTATAAAAAAATGACTATGTACGTTAAATATTGGTACATTTTAATCAAACTAAACAAAAAATATAATGGACGTACCTTATCTTCCAATGTAGTTTCAACAAAACACAATTTTTATTGTCTGTTACCATAACAATAGGTTACAAACATTTCTTTCAAGTGCTGAAAAGTGAATCTTCTTCTATTGTCTCTGAGGATAGATTTATACTGACTAAAAGAGCGTTCGACGTCACAAGAAGTAACTGGTACATAATTCAATTTCACAATGTCTGCTGGGGATAAGTCCAAGTTAATCTTCATTGTTGATTCACCACTCATCACAGCAACAACCTTTTGTAGTTCTTCATATCCAGGGTTTTTTGAAAGTACAGTGTCCACCTTAGCTCTTACTGCATCTGCAACTTTACCTCTACCACGATTCAGTTGTTCCACAGTACTATTTATAATTTCAAAACTTTCAGATAGTGAAAGGTGCCTATTTTGGAGACTTTTGAGCGTTTTTATGATGCATGAAAATGTATGCTGAATGTGAGCTAAGTCATTCTTCACACTTATGTCACAGGTAACTGTTTTCGCAGTATCAATTGAGACTGCATCTTCAGAGTCCAATGCAAGGAGAACATTGTTAATAGAGTCTATATGTTCGGCATAATATTCAACTGCTTCTAGCCATGTACCCCATCTAGTTAAAATTGGCTTTGGTGGCAATGGAATTTCAGGGTACATTTCTTTCAACACGTTAACTCTACTGGGAGCTTTGAGAAATACTTTTTTCACTGATGAAATCAACAAATCTACTTTAGGGAAATTGTCTCTGACCACTTCTGCCACACGATGAAATGCATGCGCCACACAAGTAAAATGAGTCAATTTAGGATATACAACAGATAATGCTTGTCCAGCTTTGACCATATAAGGGGCAGCATCGCTAATAAAGAATAACACATTATCGTACATAATACCCTTTGGCCACAGGATACCCATAGCTTCGTTGAACAGTTTAACTATAGTTTTGTTATTGCACTTTTCTAGAACATCACAATGTAAAAGAATTCGTTCAGAATATTGTTCACTTAACAAACCGATAACTACATTACCAACAAGTCTACCTTCTTTGTCGGGAGTCTCATCAATGGAAACCCAAATTGAACTATCTTTAATTTCATCTCTTATCTTCTGTATTGTCTCATCGTAGATGGATGGAGCATACGTCTTCCTAAGTGTTGACTCATCCGGGATTGTATGTTGAGTATATTTTTCAAGGAATTCCCTGAAGACCTTATTCTTTAGTTTGTAGAGAGGAATATCAGCAGAGATGAGAGAACGGCACAGGTCGATGTTAAACTCAGATCTTACATTCGATGTTGTTGGTTGTGTTAAAAACAATTGTCTCTGCTTGGAATTTAGTTGTTTGTTGGCCTGATGTTTACTAGTTGTAATGTGTTGTTGCACCAGGAACTTTTGTGTAGATGATACTGCACACTGACACAAATTACAAAATAATATTTTATTGTCAGTTGATAAACCATCTTCTTTAAATTCTGAAATGTAACTTGTTAGTTTTGATTTTAAATTGACTGAATGACGTACTTTTGGCATATTTACCGTCTTTATAGTATGATTTACAAAACTGAACCTATGTGTACTCTGACTGGCATTTAACTGTTGAGCTGCACAACTGAAGTCTGTTAAAAATTTTAAATTAAATTAATACAGTTTTGTAACTTACTTTCCCATTGTTGATAGGACTGCTAATTTTCAAATAACTCTGATGTTAAAGGGATTACTGAACATGTGTTTAAATCTCTATTGTTGAAATGTATTTTTAAAAGTTAATGGAATTTTGTTTTGTTTTATTGTTAAACCTAATATAATATGGACTGTTTTATATGAAATATGGAAAATATATGGAAATTAACGAAAATATGTACTAAACTCTAAAATATGGAAAAATATGGAAAATAAAAGTAGGATTTTTCAACCCTACACATTGTGAAACATAAAGATAATGCAAAATATAAATTATATTAGCTTTATAAGTAAATATGTATTTACATATAAATCCTTTCCCTGGTAATAACATTATAGCATTAAGTCCATCCAGAGAAACTACACTTTCCAATGATGAAATAATAATTAATTATACAAATCGGTTAATTTAGCTTCCGATATTACTTCATACAAACACAGAAACATTGTCTGTAGGCTATGTTTCATAGCTTTCGATTGTTGTGTCCAAGGCCCCTTATATACGAAGTCATTTGTTTTTTATTTCAATACACCGCCTTAGATGGCAGTTATTTTAATTTTAAAACTCATTTATCTCATTAAATATCAGTCCTATCAAACTTTTTCAAAGAATAAAACTTATCAGAAATCATTTTTAAAGAAACTTTTGTCATGTAACATTTTTCACAAAAATCAATAATAAGCGAGATATTTCGATTTATTTAATTCAGGCCCCCTTATAACCCCCCTTTTAAATAATGTATTTTGAATTCCATATAGCCTAAAATCTAAGTTACAACTAACTTAATTTATATTCCAATTTTCATCGAAATCCGTTCAGCCATTATCGCGTGAAAAGGTAACAAACATACATACAGACAGACTGACATACAAACAAAATTTTCAAAAAAGCGATTTTCGGTTTCAGGGTGGTTAATTATATATGTTAGGACCAATTATTTTTGGAAAATCGAAAATTAACAGAAAAATTTCGGCTACAGATTTATTATTAGTATAGATTATGGAAGTATTGGAGACTAACATAATTACAACGGAAATCGGGAGAAGGAAGGTGTAGGAGCAGTAATTTTACCTCATATGAGAAATATAATTATTTTAGTAGATCTAGCAATTATATGAATGTAATTGAACTCAAACGTAGTGATGGAACTTTCATTAGGAAAAAGGAACAAGCATGGGTCTCTTTAACCCAATATTTTCAATCGCCATTTGGATGTGAAAACGCAAACTATGAAACAAATCAATGTTATGAAAATATTAAAAGAAATGCTAAGATGGGTCATGCACAAGATACAGTTGAACATTTCAAAACTGACTGTGGTACTTTCACTCTCAAAGTTGATATTTGTACGAAGATTCTTTCAATTATCCAGGATCAAATAGAACCAATAGAACATGAAAATAATTGTGATGCTGAATAAGCGTTAACATTATTTTCACATCTTATATATCTAACATATCTTCACACGTCAATGGTCCTAATTACATGTGAACTGTTAAATCAGTAAAATAAAGAAATATCGTTTTGAAAATCTGCAATTATATCTGAGTATTAATATGAAATAATATTCACAGAAATGCTTACGTTAATAAAAACATAACTTCTCTTTGCTGTGGATGCAGTGCTAATATTAATATGATTAATTTTAGTATTTATGAACATATCTATTCTGAATAACTAAAAATGCTGAAGTAGTGATTGCAGCTAATTGTTTTCACTGCAAATATATCTCGATATAATAATGCGGCGTGTAACATATGTTCTCTGGCAGCCATGATTCACGCTGTAACAGGACGTTAAGGATTTAACTGCGGGAGTATGCTATGTTAATTTAACAGTGGGTTTAACATGACGTTAGCAGTAACAACAGTTGATGAAACATCTCTTCCGTTAAGTTTGCTGTTAAACTGCCTTAACGACATGTTAAATATTTAACAAGGGTTGGTGCAACTGGGCCTTAATCTGTTAAGCCGAACTAGTGTTGAAGACATGAAAAAAAAACTATGTTTAACAAACTGTTTAGAGTTTAACATTCGTTAAATGTTCTAACAATGCTTGGAGAAACCGGCCAAATGGCTTTTATTTTCAATATATAAATTTCCCTTCATTATGTTCATCATTTGTTTCATCCAAATTGTTTTATTTAACACAAATTGTAATTGTTTAACCGTTGAAGTACATATGACTAAACATATCCATATTTTATTTATTATTATTATTATTATTATTATTATTATTATTATTATTATTATTATTATTATTATTATTAGTGGCTTGTGCAACAAATTCTGCAAACTAAGTTCATTAGACGTTCAAATAAAAATTTTTCAGACTTATTTTCAATGAAGAATACCAGGCAATTTGAAAGTTATTTGCTTCCGTAATAATGAAACATACTCCCTCTGAATGTTTTTTTTTTATACCAAATATTTTTCTTGAACCTATCGACCTTCAGTTTTTGAGTTTCAATGCGAAAACGCAAGTAACAATGTCAGGACGATCAGTGGGTTTTTCATGTGGGAGTAAAGCAATAGCTATTTCAGGTTACTGTGGATTGTAGGTGAAAGTTAAAAAAAAAAAAAGTCAGGTTTCTATGCTTTGGAACAATAACAATCTTGGTATAGCTGCTGCATGTAGAGCTTGAAATGTAGAGGGTAAAATCATTTTATCCTGCTAAGAGATCTTGCTGAAATGATCTGGAGACTACAAAATTTTGTAGGCCTCTTATTTTATCAGTAAGTAATAACTTTTTATCTTTCCTTAGGAACTGTAATTTTTGCGCTCTCTCGAGCCAGTACTGAAGAGAACCATGCATATAAATATCTACACCACACCGCCATTAAGTATATGAAAAAGATCCAACCCCACTTGATTAATAACTATAAAAATATTTGATTTTTAATAATAATAATAATATTCTTACGCAAGTTTCGTATATAGGCCTACTATATAGCCGCCACTCAGTAAATTATAGAAATGAAGATCTAATTTAAGATATTCTCTACATCTACTTATATAACCCCAAAACGTTTCACTTTTATATCATAAATATAGCATTAATCTGTATAATTAATGAAAAATAGTCACATCATGGCATTAACTATAATAATATTTCATTTCTAATGGTAATAATGTCATCAAACAACTCCAAGTTTTGTAGATTTTAATATCCAATACACAGCTGTAATCAGAAAATTACACACCGCAGAATCAGACCTGTAAATTATTTTTAGTAAGTCTTGAAGTTTTTAATAACCAATTGAATTTGAACAGTAAATATGTCAGCAATCCTGAAAGTCATGGCTTTCGTGCAATAGCCTATTGTTTATTGTAGTGTGTGTTTTGTTTTATTCTGAAATGCAATTAAGCGAGTTCTCAAAACTGACGAAAGATGGATTTTGGAAAATGGGAAAATGATGTAGAAAAATTGACATTTCACTGAAAACTACTATTTTTCTGAAAAACTTTGGGTTCCAAGCTTCAAAATGAGGTGTCATTTATTAAAATCCGTTCAGCCGTTTTCCCGTAATTTCCATTACCAGTTCAAATTAATTATATATACATATATATATATATTATTATTATTATTATTATTATTATTATTATTATTATTATTATTATTATTATTAAAACAACGTACTCATTTCACGCGTTCATAAAGCTCCGAACACTACACAAACTTTACTTTTTACCAGCACAACATCCTCCGAAGCGTAACACAAACGAAACTGGATGGATATCTAAATGTAATTACATTAACAGGGGTTAAGTAAGCAAAGAAAGCTTTAATCATCGACTACACAAGCCGTTGCCAGGGTGATCAAAGTACAACAACATTCTGTCTGAAGCCTCGGCAGTGAACAGCTGTTACGCTGAACCAACTTCCTATTATTTCATTCCTTCCAGCGGGGCCAATTTCCGGGGATGGATGGAGGGCTGGAAATGAGAAATTAAGGGAGGATCCGTTCTCATCAACAGCTCCCTTATTGAGTCTCGCACCATTTTCATCCCGAACTTCAATCCACGGTGCAGAAATTAATTTCATTCTTGGGTGGATATCGGGCGCATTTTAAACGGTATTCAACATCAACAAAGACTTAGTAAAGTGCTCAATGAACTCTAGTGCAAATTACATAACCATAAATTGATGCGGAGCTCTAGACACCTAGACATCATGTTCTAATTCACGAATTTCTCTTGTACTAGAATCTTATATACGGTTTTTCTAATTCTAGTAATTCACTGTTGTCCATGCATATTTATACACCGCGTCCGATTTATTTTCTAACTAACAAGTAAACGTTCTGATGGGGGCAAATAAAAAATTTATTTTTTTTTTCTTCCACCATGTTAGTAATGTCAAAAGAAGTGCTTATACAAATTTTGGCCTCTCGACCGCAATTATGAGGGCCATAAAAAAATAAGTTCGCCAGGGGTCGTTAACAGAAGAAAAAAAACAATTTCATTGGAAAAATTTATTGAAACAGATACAGCAATTGTTGAGCTATTTTTCAACATGTTTTCCATAGGAATTGAGACATTTCTCATATCATGGGATCGACGGAGAGAGAGGTGCAGACGCAGTCAAACGCTGGTTCCGATCTGAGGCGGCTGACATCTACGACAAAAATTGATCCCATGGTATGACAAATGTCTCAGTTCCAGTGGGGGATATGTTGACCAATAGCGCAACAATTGCTGTACCTGTTTCAATAAATATTTCCATGGAATTGTGTTTTTTTTCTGTAAACGGCCCCAGGGAAAATCACTTTCTGGACGGCCTCGTAATTGCGATGGAGTTGCCAAAATTTGTATAAGCACTTCTTTTGACATTATTAACATGGTGGAAGAAAAAAAATTAACTTTTTTATCTGCCCCCATCAGAACGTTTGCTTGTAAGAGGCACTTTCACTGTCTGCAGTTACTTCATCGCTAGGAGGAACAGTTAGCATGCTTGACCGTGAAACGAGAGGGTCCGGGTTCAAATCCTGTCAAATTACAATTAACTAATCAGCTGACTTTTTTTTAAAACAAAAAGGAACCAACATTACACAAACTACAATCACAACTTGTCTTTTCATAAAGCGAAAATCTGGATAGGCATAGGAATGACGTCCATCATGCTTGTAAAGCAAAACATATTAAAAGACATTACTTACTTACAAATGGCTTTTAAGGAACCTGAAGGTTCATTGCCGCCCTCACATAAGCCCGCCAGCGGTCCCTATCCTGTGCAAGATTAATCCAGTCTCTATCATCATACCCCACCTCCCTCAAATCCATTTTAATATTATCCTCCCATCTACGTCTCGGCCTCCCTAAAGGTCTTTTTCCCTCCGGTCTCCCAACTAACACTCTATATGCATTTCTGGATTCGCCCATACGTGCTACATGCCCTGCCCATCTCAAACGTCTGGATTTAATGTTCCTAATTATGTCAGGTGAAGAATACAATGCGTGCAGTTCTGCGTTGTGTAACTTTCTCCATTCTCCTGTAACTTCATCCCTCTTAGCCCCAAATATTTTCCTTAGCACCTTATTCTCAAACATCCTGAACCTATGTTCCTCTCTCAGAGTGAGAGTCCAAGTTTCACAACCATACAGAAGAACCGGTAATATAACTGTTTTATAAATTCTAACTTTCAGATTTTTGGACAGCAGACTGGATGATAAGAGCTTCTCAACCGAATAATAACACGCATTTCCCATATTTATTCTGCGTTTAATTTCCTCCCGAGTGTCATTTATATTTGTTACTGTTGCTCCAAGATATTTGAATTTTTCCACCTCTTCGAAGGATAAATCTCCAATTTTTATATTTCCATTTCGTACAATATTCTGGGCACGAGACATAATCATATACTTTGACTTTTCGGGGTTTACTTCCAAACCGATCGCTCTACTTGCTTCAAGTAAAATTTCCGTGTTTTCCCTAATCGTTTGTGTATTTTCTCCTAACATATTCACGTCATCCGCATAGACAAGAAGCTGATGTAACCCGTTCAATTCCAAACCCTGCCTGTTATCCTGGACTTTCCTAATGGCATACTCTAGAGCAAAGTTAAAAAGTAAAGGTGATAGTGCATCTCCCTGCTTTAGCCCGCAGTGAATTGGAAAAGCATCAGATAGAAACTGGCCTATACGTACTCTGCTGTACGTTCACTGAGACACATTTTAATTAATCGAACTAGTTTCTTGGGAATACCAAATTCAATAAGAATATCATATAATACTTCCCTCTTAACCGAGTCATAAGCACAAGACAGCACAAACAAATAATGGAACAGACTGTAGCAGGTAAAAGTTATTATTCCTGACTTATCTAGGAGGAAATCAGTGGCGTTTTTTTTCTGCGATCTATAGGCCAAGACTGTTTGGCTTTACATCTCCATAGAATTAATACATATCCCTCACCATATTGTACTCTCTCTAAGGATGTGAATTCCACCATGAATAAAATAAAGAACATCTGCTAAAATGTCCAGCGATTAAGAAGATCGATCCTGACATACCATCTCAGGTTACCAATTATTACCGGGACGCCGTAGGAGAATGGAAGAAATCCAAGTTCCATGAACATTGGCAGCAACAACAACATTGTATTCTACGAATGCTACTAGGACAACTACCGTATTCTACACTGATATTTCATGTATGGTAGTCTACCGCAACGTAAGGGGTTAGTACAGCTCACAGCAGTGAAAATTTGGAAATATTCAAGATTTCTTTCCTCCATTACTGTATCTTGTACAATAATGAAAATTAGTATGTGTAAAACACTGTCCTTCTGCTATATGAAAAAATATTTTAAAAATTAAAAAAAAAAATACTTTTTTTTTTTTCAAAATTCACTTCACTGTGCAGTGATGAAGGGTTTCCTACATAACTCAAAAACTATCCAACATTCTGCGATGAAAATTTTTGTGTGTATTCATGCATGTCATATTTACAATATGATGCAAGATCACTTCTCTACCTTTGATAGATTGTCTGATAAAAAATAAATTTATTTAAAAAAAGTGGTCAAATATCAGTATTTTCTTCTAATACAAAATAAAAAAATATATTATTTATTAAGGAATGTAGTTTATATTGTAAACATGAGTTTCAGCAATAAAATAAAAGAGAGAGAACATGAAAAAGTTATAAAATGTATGAGTTATGAGGGAAACGATTCATCACTGCACAGTGAACTGCCAAATTTTGAATTTTGGAAAAAAAAAAAAATTTTTTTAATCGTAGTTTCTATCTGATGCGTTTCCAATTCACTGCGGTCTAAAGCAAGGAGATGCTTTTTTTAACTTCGCTCTAGAATATGCCATTAGGAAAGTTCAGGATAACAGACAGGGTTTGGAATTGAACGGGTTACATCAGCTTCTTGTATATGTAGATGACGTGAATATATTAGAAGAAAATCCACAAACAATTAGGGAAAACACGGAAATTTTACTTGAAGCAAGTAAGGCGATAGGTTTAGAAGTAAATTCCGAAAATACAAAGTATATGAACATGTCTCGTGACCAGAATATTGTACGAAATGGAAATATAAAAATTGGAGATTTATCCTTCGAAGAGGTGGAAAAATTCAAATATCTTGGAGCAACAGTAACAAATATAAATGACACTCGGGAAGAAATTAAACGCAGAATAAATATGGGAAATGCCTGTTATTATTCGGTTGAGAAGCTTTTATCATCCAGTCTGCTGTCAAAAAATCTGAAAGTTAGAATTTATAAAACAGTTATATTACCGGTTGTTCTGTATGGTTGAGAAACTTGGACTCTTACTTTGAGAGAGTAACAGAGATTAAGGGTATTTGAGAATAAGGTTCTTAGGAAAATATTTGGGGCTAAGAGAGATGAAATTACAGGAGAATGGAGAAAGTTACACAACGCAGAACTTCACGCATTGTATTCTTCACCTGACATAATTAGGAACATTAAAGCCAGACGTTTGAGATGGGCAGGACGTGTAGCACGTATGGGCGAAACCAGAAATGCATATAGAGTGTTTAGTCGGGAGGCCGGAGGAAAAAAGACCTTTGGGGAGGCCGAGACGTAGATGAGAAGATAATATTAAAATGGATTTCAGGGAGATGGGATATGATAATGGAGACTGGATTGGTCTTGCACAGGATAGGGACCGATGGCGGGCTTATGTGAGGGCGGCAATGAAGCTCCGAGTTCCTTAAAAGCCATTTGTAAGTAAGTATTTTAATCGTAAAAATATGTTTTTCATATAGCAGAACAGTATTTTACACATACCAATTTTCATTATTGTACAAGATACAGTAACGGAGGAAAAACATGTTGGATATTTCCAAAAATTTAGCACTGTAAGCTAATACCTAACCATTTTATAACTCTACTTAGGATGTTATCGCCCTTAAAATCTATCACCCTCGGGCCGGGTTTGAATCTTTGATCTGACATTTTGATCACAAAGCCACCGAAGGCGAAAAGGTTACCGTAAGAGCATTTTAGGAACATGCGTTTTTAGCTTCTGTTTTCTGGAAAATGGAAGTCGATCGCTATAGCCGTCCATTACACATAACGGGATCACGAAGCATAGCGGTTCGCAAAATCACTTTCAGACCAGCGGAGTGCGGGAGTAATGACGTATGGACACTGCACAATTCGTGACCGGATTCAGATCTCCTGAGGGTAACAAATACCTGCAACTGCTTCTGCGAGAAGGGGTTCGGCTATGCGAAACCGAGGTGGACATACAGATCAAAGCGGGGCGATTCTAACTTGGAATACGTCCCTCGACGTCCTTACACAGGTCTGCAGAAGATTGTAAAGGCATTGCGTGTGCTAATGCAATTCTCCTTTACTGTTGGCCATCTAAACCAAAATAGAACGCCGTGGCGTATCCCTTTTGTTATAAACCCGAGTGGCTCCACCACATACAATCATGTTGACTTGGTATTCAAAATATACGGGTTTCGATTCCCCCGGCTAGCTGTGTTAGTGTAAGTACACTGCAGTTTATTTTAGAAACATTTCTGACCTTCTGCTGTGTAATCGGCATAAACAGTTCACTGTGTTAATAAATAAACCTATTATTAGAGTTGGGATTTTTATATAATATCATGCAGCAAAATATATTATCTAAATATGTAGTAACGTAATTATACTCATCCTCCTACACTGTAGAAATACCTCGCATCTGGAATTCGTTACCTAATGAGGTCAGGGACTGCCGGACTTTATCACAATTCAAAATTAAATTGGAAAATTTTGTCTTATTTAATGCTTTTTAGGTATTGCTAGAAGTGTTGATTTGTGTTTTTTACTCTAGATTACAATCGCAAGTTTCTTGTTTATGTTAGTTAATTAGTTAGGATACAATTAATTATACTTAATCACTCATTTCAAGTTTGTGTGACTGCAACCTGTGTATATTATTTTTGTGTGACTTTACTTTGTTTATAGTGTTTTTTTTTCCTTTTTATTTCTGTTATTGTATTTGTATTTCTGGTGGTGTGGAAGAGAAGGCCTGATGGCCTTAACTACAACAGAATAAATAAATAAATAAATAAATAAATAAATAAATAAATAAATAAATAAATAAATAAATAAATAAATCTATACTAATAATAAATCTGTAGCCGAAATTTTTCTGGTAATTTTCGATTTTCCAAAAAATAATTGGTCCTAACATATATAATTAACCACCCTGAAACCGAAAATCGCTTTTTTGACATTTTTGTATGTATGTATGTATGTATGTATGTATGTATGTATGTATGTATGTATGTATGTATGTCTGTCTGTCTGTCTGTATGTTTGTTACCTTTTCACGCGATAATGGCTGAAAGGATTTCGATGAAAATTGGAATATAAATTAAGTTCGTTGTAACTTAGATTTTAGGATATATGGCATCCAAAATACATTATTTAAAAGGGGGGTTATAAGGGGGCCTGAATTAAATCAAAATATCTAGCTTATTATTGATTTTTGTGACAAATATTACATAACAAAAGTTTCTTTAAAATTAATTTGCAATAACTTTTAATCCATGAAAAATTTTGATAGGACTGATATTTAATGAGATAAATGAGTTTTAACATTAAAATAACTGCCATCTAAGGCCGTGTAATGAAATAAAAAACAAATGACTTCGACTATAAGGGGCCTTGGTCAACAACAATCGAAAGCTATGAAAAATAGCCTACAGAGAATGTTTCTATGTTTGTATGAAGTAATATCCGAAGCTAAATTAACCGATTTGTATAATTAATTATTATTTCACCATTGGTAAGTGTAGTTTCTCTAGATGGACATAATGCTATAATGTTATTACAGTAACTTTTGATATAATATAATATAATATAATATAATATAATATAATATAATATAATATAATATAATATAACATAATTTAAGTTATTTGAAGGGTTCAGAACCATAGTGGGCCAAGCGCCATTTACTGAATACGTAGAAAACAAGGGTTAAAATTAAGTTATTACCATAATTCAATGGAAACATATAGCAAGTAAAATAACGTATACACATTAAATCTAAATGATGTCAATCTTCATTAAACTATGGTTTCATGTAATAACAATTAAGAAACATGTTAAAGGAATTATCATTGCACCAAATGAGTGTCTCTGGACCAAAATGATCGCATTTTAATTATGTAAAAACAATTTAAATTAAGTAACATATTAAACGATTTATCCTTCTATCAAACACGAATGTTTCCTGGATCAAATGTCCTATTTTAATTATGTAATTACTTTATTTATTCCTAACGGGTGCAGCGGAGCGTACGGGTACGGCTAGTAAATAAATAAATAAATAAATAAATAAATAAATAAATAAATAAATAAATAAATTAAATATGTACCATGAAATATGTAGTTAAATGGACGAATTCTAAAAAATATATCGCTGGCTGAGAACCAGACTGTTCTAAGTCCAACTTTTTATAAGAAAGAGATCTGTGTTTCATTGTGTTCCAGTTCTTGTCTGCATATATGAATCGAACAAAATTGTAAATATTCCTCCCTATAAGTTTGCTATGAAGCTATTCCAAATTGTTTCATGAAGCTTTGAATGTCAGGAGATTAAAATAGCTCTTCTGAAAAAAAAAAAAATAAAATAAAATGGACTTGGAACAGTCTGGTTTTGGGCCATCGATATGTAATATTACATAGGCAAACCAAATATTTTAGTAATCAACATGTACAATAGTGGCAAAAAAAACCGAACCGACCCTTGTAGCTGATTTCAGAGCCTTGTTCACTCCAGAACACGATAGACTGGTAACTAAGACTTTCGTGGTTCGAATCCTGCCTAGGAAGAAAAACTCTTTTTTGTTCCTTATTCAAATTTATTTTCTCAATACTTTTCGGTTGTAGCGATATTTTACTAATTAATTAACTTATTATTACCAGTACTCGAGAGACAGTTTCCACAAACCTTTTTTTTTATATAGGCCTAATTTATTGACAACTTACACTGATTTCTGTCGATTTGATTTTTTTTTCTGTATGAATTATTGTAATGGGAGGAATACTTATGTATTTTTTTCAAGCGAGCAGATGTTCCGTAAGTTGTCAATAAATTATCAAAAAAGGTTTGTGGAAACTGACTTGTGTCACTTTTCCCAAGCACTGCAGATTTAATAGAGTCATCAAAATGTTATAGGTGAAATACACTACACGTTAAAGAAAGTACATGTTTTCTTTCATTACTGTAATTCAAGTTATTGACGTTGCAGCAACCATTTGGAATTTCCTTAAATCTACTGTAATTTTCTTTTTCCAAAATAAAAGATCGTAACTTTATTAGTGCAGGCAATTAAAAAATCTTCCATAAATTTATATTACTATGACGCGTCCTTAATCAACGTGTAATCTTATTAGCTATAAAATATTACTTCATAACTCAATTACTAGACAAATGTTATGATAATACCTTATTAAAGCCCATAAACATACACATACTCTGGTAATATAGAACCTCAAACTTCGGTTGATAACTTATGACTGAGACGGGAACCAAGTATTCAAAACCATTTCAAGGAGATAGATAGCTACAGTTAGGAGGCTGAGAATGTATGAAGGTCTAGGGAGAAATTGAGATTTATAGCGGTGGAGGAAACTGCACTCCATTAACAGGGGGGTGCTACAAATCGACGTGTACCAAGACTAGGAATTAACTGCGACTACAGAGAAATGTAGATGAAGCATCGTGGGTAGTAAAAGATTTGCTCGTAAATTGGTTCATGATTCTCAAAGCGTAACGACACAATGATTTAATCCTCGAAACCAGGAGTAACGGAGAACTTAAATGAGGATAAATAAGTGGAGAAACAAAGATACCGATCAAATTGAAGTAATGAAGGACAAAATCATCATCATCATCATCATCATCATCAACATCAGGAGAGCGCGAATTCGATTATGCGCACTGTTCAAAACATACAGAGGTGAGCCTGCCTGGAGAGAAATAAAAAATAGGTTGCAGCCGCCAAATTACTCTTCAAGGAACGACCACTCATATACATTGAGGGAAAGAAGGCAGAGGACGGACACTGGAAAGTTTTCTTTTCTCAATCGTACTATCAGGGACTGGAATGCTTTACCTGCAGACTTACTAAAGGCTTTACCAACAACCAAAAATGTATTTAAAAATAGGCTTAAGAACCTTACTAATAGACGGTAATTATACACAGTATTTAAAGGGTGTAAATGATATGTTGTTATTGAAGTGTTGTATCAGTGAAGAATTATGTTGTGTCAGTGAAGTGTGTTGTGTAAGTGAAACGTGTTCCGGTCAGTGACGCTTTATAGTTTATAGTGGCAGTACAAAGTATTTGAACAGTGAAATGTTTTTGAAGTGTTAGTGAAATCAGGATAGAATCAGTGAAATGTGTCGTAGTTCCAGTGCAGTGAGTGAGTTGACAGCGAAATGAGTGTAATGTTGAAAGGTACTTGTGCAGATATGAACATATCATACTCGTGGGTTTTAGTTCGAACTTAGGTTCAAGATAAAAATTAAATTTATTTTAAATGTTATTTTAAGTGATCGTGCTTCATTTAATTTAGGACATTCCCTATTATTTTTATTATTATTATTATTATTATTATAAATTATTGTTAGTATTAATTATTAGTATTATTGTTAATTGTATTTTTAATTAATAAGTTTATTAGTGTCATTATTGAGTGTAATTAGTTACCACTGCCACCGGATATATAACCATTACAGTGTGAATAAATAAATACATACATCATCATCATCATCATCATCATCATCGTCATCATCATCATTGTAATACGAGGGTCATGTCATAAATAGTGCACAGTTTATTTTTTACTTAGGTACATGTTTATTTTTTATAATATCTCTTTACAGTCCTTCAATATGATTTCCTTGTTCCTCAAGGATTGAATTCCAACATCTGGAAAACTTTAATATTTCATCAAAAGCACCACTTCTGTTCATCTGTCTAGTGGTTCGGGTAGTTCTAACTTTCAGTTTTTTGACAGAAGACTGGATGATAAAACCTTCTCAACCGAATAATAACAGGCATTCCCCATATTTATTCTGTGTTTAATTTCCTCCCGAGTATCATTTATATTTGTTACTTTTACTCCCAGGTATTTGAATTTTTCCACCTCTTCAAAGGATAAATTTCCAGTTTTTATATTTCCATTTCGTACAGTATTCTCGTCACGAGACATAATCATATACTTTGTCTTTTCGGGATTTACTTCCAAACTTATCTCTTTACTTGCTTCCAGTAAAATTCCCGTGTTTTCCCTAATCGTTTGAGGATTTTCTCCTATCATATTCACGTCATCCGCATAGACAAGCAGCTGATGTAACCCGTTCAATTCCAAACCCTCTCTGTTATCCTGGACTTTCCTAATGGCATACTTTAGAGCGATGTTAAAAAGTAAAGGTGATAGTGCATCTCCCTGCTTTAGCCCGCAGTGAATTGGAAACGCATCTGACAGAAACTGACCTACACGGACTCTGCTGTACGTTTCACTGAGACACATTTTAATTAATCGAACTATTTTCTTGGGAATACCAAATTCAATAAGAATATCATATAAAACTTATGCTATTTCCGGATACATGTTGTAATAAACTTCTTGTCTAGATATGAGGAATACATACCTGAAATTATGCCATCTATTTTTGAAACACCCTATATAACGTAATATATACTGCAAATACATATTCTAACACTTTCATTGACAGTAAATGATAATGTAACACATGGTATCAAAGCTAACAATTCCGAAAACGATATATTTTGTGGTTTAACTTAGGTGCAATTTTTTCATATTAGGCCTACATGATTTAGACATTTTTCATCTCATTTATCTAATTTAGCTTCAATCGAAATTGAGCAAAGGATATGGTATTTGGCGAGATGGGGCCAAGGATTCTCTTTGCAACTGTGGAATACTTAGGGGAGAGTCGGGTAGTATAGGACATCGGGTAATATCGGACAGTGAGTTTCTTTCATCTACCACACGATGATAGTACCAGATTGACATGGTTACGTTTCTGTGATGTCGCATAGAGAAACGTAACCATGTCATTCAGGTACTATCATATGGTGGTAGATGAAAGAAACGCACTGTCCGATATTACCCGATGTCCGATACTACCCGACTCTCCCCTACTTACTTACTGGCTTTTAAGGACCCCGGAGGTTCATTGCCGCCCTCACATAAGCCCGCCATCGGTCCCTATCCTGAGCTAGATTAATCCATTCTCTATCATCATATCCCACCTCCCTCAAATCCATTTTAATATTATCTTCCCATTTACGTCTCGGCCACCCTAAAGGTCTTTTTCCCTCCAGCCTCCCAACTAACACTCTATATGCATTTCTGGATTCGCCCATACATGCTACATTCCCTGCCCATCTCAAACGTCTGGATTTAATGTTCCTAATTATGTCAGGTGAAGAATACAATGCGTGCAGTTCTGTGTTGTGTAACTTTCTCCATTCTCTTGTAACTTCATCCCTCTTAGCCGCACAATATTTTCCTAAGCACCTTATTCTCAAACACCCTTAACCTATGTTCCTCTCTCAAAGTGAGAGTCCAAGTTTCACAACCATACAGAACAACCGGTAATATAACTGTTTTATAAATTCTAACTTTCAGATTTTTTTGACAGCAGACTGGATGATAAAAGCTTCTCAACCGAATAATAACAGGCATTTCCCATATTTATTCTGTGTTTAATTTCCTCTGGAATACTTCGGAAAAGTCTAACTTGGTAATCAGCCAAGGATATCGAAACCACACTAGAGCACAGTGCCGGATCAGCCGGCAAACACGCCTACCGCATGAGCTACCGCTGGCCTATACTTTCTTATCAATGCTTTTCAATAATAATCATGCGACAGTTGCTTCCAAGCATTCCGATGCTGCAGACTTTACGTTCATCACACTGGATTGGTAATAATACAGAAATATTTTGGACACCCGTTATATTTGTAGATTACGCGGAGAGTTAAATGAGGTTTAACCGCCATCAAGTCGTAATCTACCTGCTGATTCTCGATGTGAGCAGTAAAATTTACGACTCTGGCAATAATTCTGCTATCACACTATGAAAGTGGACGTCCTATATCGGGATACAAAACAAGAGCGAAGCGAAGGGTCACTCGTGACTGGAGCAGGGCTGGGTCTCACGATGCAGCGGCCGTGAATGGCGTGACCCGGCCTGGGCCTGAACCCCGCCCCTTTCCCAACCTCAACCTCGACCGCAAAGCGCAGGCTCATTACTTTCTCAGTCCCTCGCCCGCCCGCCCGGGTTTATTATACTCGGCAGCAATAACTACAAACATTACAACTACTATTATACAAGAATTACTGCTACTCCTACAGAAAAAGAACTACCGTGAAAGCTGCAAAAACTGCTACCACAAAACTGCAAGAGCCGCTATCACGAAACGTGCAACAACTATCACGAAAATTACAACAATTTGAATCACGCAAATCGCAACTTCCAGAAAAAAAACTGCATGAAATCCTGCAGCAAAACACATATGAAATACTACAAGAACTACTACGGCAAAAGCTTCAAAACCACAAAAACTGCAACCACATAACTGCATAAAACTAAAGGCTCATTCACAATGAAAATTAAACATAACGTAAGCGTTAACTTAAGAATATAAACGTTACGGTAAAATCAAGAAGTCATACCATCATTCACGATGGGAACAAACATAACCGCAAACATACTTGGTAACCATGGAAACATAACAACGACGCCATTTCCTCATATTCTGTCGTATACTTCAGCGCTCCACGATTGTGTTCTGTTTGCAAATCACGTAAACATAAGCATGAAAGTTTGGAGTTTGCAAACTTTCATGTTAACGTCTTACGGTAATGTTAATGTCAATACTTATGTGAATCATTGTGAATGATCCCATTTGGTAGCCTGGGCGAAAACTTTTGTGTTTATGTATGTATTTATTTACACTGCAAGTGGGCAAGCACCCGGTGGCAGTGGTATATACAATATTAACAATACACAGTTAAAATGATAAGCAATACACAATAAAATTTACAATACATAATACAATTTACAACACATATACAATTTTATACACAATACAATAAGAATACACAATACAATTTAACACAATAATAATAAAACATAAAATAAAACACTTACTTTTACAACACAACCTACATAATTATGTATAGGTCCTACATAAGTTTCAATAGTCTTTCACTTTACTCTCATCTCATTCCCTGTAGTGGCACTATGACGCATTTCACTGACACTTTAGCACACATTTCACTGACACTCTGTAACACATTTCACTGACACTATAGTACACATTTCATTGACGCTATAAATTATCACTGATCGGAACTGTTCCCTGTACTGTAAAACCATAACTTCACTGACTCACCTCGCTTCACTGATACAACAGTTCAAATAAGTCAAATAATTGCATTCTTATGCATACTTATAAACAGAACTACATTTAAACTATGTTACGGTTATGTTTAATTTTCATTGTGAATGGGCCTTAATACTAAAAGCTTCTGAAGAGTGATATCAGGCCCACAAAACATGCTTACTTACTTAAAAATAGCTTTTAGAGAACCCGGAGATTCATTGCAGCCCTCACATAAGTCCGCCATCGGTCCCTATCTTGAGAAAGATTAATCCAGTCACTACCAAAATATCCCACCTCCCTCAAATCCAATTTAATATTATCCCCCATCTACGTCTTGACCTCCCCAAAGGTCTTTTCCCGTCAGGTCTTCCAACTAACACTCTATATGCATTTCTAAATTCACTCATAACTGCTACATGCCCTGCCCAACTCAAACGTCTGGATTTAATGTTCCTAATTATGTCAGGTGAAGAACACAATGCGTGCAGTTCTGTGTTGTGTCACTTTCCCCTTCTCATGTAGCTTCATCTCTCTTAGCCCCAAATATTTTCCTAAGCACCTTAATCTCAAACACCCTTAACCTTTGTTCCTCTCTCAAAATGAGAGTCCAAGTTTTACAACCATACAGAACAACCGGTAATATAACTGTTTTATAAATTCTAACTTTCAGATTTTTTGACAGCAGACTATATGACAAAAGCTTCTTAACCGAATAATAACAGGTATTTTCCATATTTATTCTGCATTTAATTTTCTTCCAATATAATCATAATAATAATTATTTATTTATTGATATTTATGTGCTACACAACAGCCATTGGCCAATAAAAGTCTAGCACAGTGATAATAATAATAATAATAATAATAATAATAATAATAATAATAACAATAATAATAATAATAATACTTACTAGTTTTTAAGGAACCTGGAGGTTCATTGCCGCCCTCACATAAGCCCGCCATCGGTCCCTATCCTGAGCAAGATTAATCCATTCTCTATCATCATATCCCACTTCCCTCAAATCCATTTCAATATTATCTTCCCATCTACGTCTCGGCCTCCCCAAAGGTCTTTTTCCCTCCGGCATCCCAACTAACACTCTATATGCATTTCTGGATTCGCCCATACGTGCAACATATCCTGCCCATCTCAAACGTCTGGATTTAATGTTCGTAATTATGTCAGATGAAGAATATAATGAGTGCAGTTCTGTGTTGTGTATAATAATAATAATAATAATAATAATAATAATAATAATAATAATATTAATGATATTATACACTCGACTCTACTTCAACTTATAGTGAGAGGAAAAGTTCAACAGTTACAAACGTGGCGGTTCGCCAGATTAGTTTCAAGTACCTGTTTGTTTAGACCAGCCCAATCCCTATCTCCGATTTAAAAGTGAACCTGTTTCACCAGGCGTGTAGCTACTACAGTCCAGTGAGTGCCAATACAGTCAGGGTTTCGGTATTTCGTTTAGATAAATATCTCTGCCGTGTCGAATGTGGGTCGAAAAGTGATTCAAACAGTGTGTATTGATTTGAAGTGCATTTGATATTGTTACCTTTTGAATTCTACTCACAATGAAGTTTATTGAATTGTATTTTTAGCATTAATGTATCTTTAGCAATTAATATATTTTATGCTGGTCGGAGGATATTTTTGTAATTTCAGACGTTTGAGCCATAATATTCCCAACGTATCAGGAATATCTAGTTCCCGACATTCAAAAGTCTCTAACTTTGTTAAGAAAACTTCTCTCATTCTTCATCCACTCTTTCCAACACAGCTTCACTTCTTATTTTGTCTGTACACTTCACACGTTCCATCCTTCTCCATATCCACATTTCAAATGCTTCTATTCGCTTCTCTTCACTTCGTCGTAATGTCTATGTTTCTGCCCTATACTATGTCACACTCCACACAAAGCAATTCATTAATATCTTCCTTAGTTCTTTGTAAACAATAATATTATCCATGTTGAATCTTTCGTACACTACTTTTAACATCAAATCATAAGGATATTGGAACTTTATATTTCATTTTTGGTGACAGTATAATAATTTAAAATTCTTTCTTATATATTTTGTAATGTGAATTGTTGTAATAATATTCTTATTAATTGTTTAGACTTGGATAGCTTATATTATAGAGCGTGACACTGAGATTTATAAAATCTTTCACTTGAATATAAATAATTGATTAAATGGCGACCTTACTCGTGTTAATTACGTAAGCATGTGCGGCTTACAGCTGTTTCGGTGCTACTTGACACCATCCTCAGAGCTTTCTGTGTCTCTGAGTCATCTCAACTTCGCTGCCTGTTGTGTGGGTGCGTTCGTGTGATGAAGAGTTGGGTCAAATATTGTGTGTGTTCTAAAATTGATCTGTGTGTTGAATATTTGATTAGGGTGTGTCTTCATCACACGAACGCATCCACACAACAGGCAGCGAAGTTGAGATGACGCCGAGACATAGAAGGTTCTGAGGATAGTGTCAAGTAGCACCGAAACAGTTGTAAGCCGCACATGCTTACATAATTAACACGAGTAAGATCGACATTTAATCAATTATTTATTAATAATATTATTCACATATAAGACAATACATCAGAACGTTTAGGGAAGGTATGAAGAATTATGTGTTAACTTGGTGTAATTTCTTTCTTTTATATGTTCTGTTAGTGAAGTCGTTTACTATATTTAAATTTAAATCATGCTGTTATTTCTCTGAAAATTTATTCATAATCACAGGGAGAAAGAACCATGTTGCAGTGGCTTGTTTCGGGACACAAAATATTAACATGTTATAAGCCATTTCTTTGACTCAAATTTCGATGTATATTTAGAATATAAAATTGGAACTCGGCCATATGCAAGTATAACTATCATGTAACTAGAAACCTGTATCGAAGGGATATTTTATCAGACAGGATGCCGGCATGCGTGTATTGTGTTACACACCTCGTGACATGTAACATACTTCAACAGCCAGTTATGGCACCGCTACCACGGCGTTGCTCGGGTTTCAAGTGGGTCATTTCGCACCAAGGATATTCAAGCAAGCAACTTTGTCTGGCTCAGGAAAGAAAAGAAGGGTTGGAAGTATAAGTGAGTCATCCACTGCAGTACACTTCCATTCACTACAGTTACAAAATCTCTTAGAAGTAATCTGTGCACTTCACGTCTTAAATATGACTTCCCCATGTCTTTTATTGCAAGAACATTATGAACTAACACACAATGGTAACTTACTTACTTACTGGCTTTTAAGGAACCCGGAGGTTCATTGCCGCCCACACATAAGCCCGCCATAGGTCCCTATCCTGAGCAAGATCAATCCAGTCTCTATCATCATACCCCACCTCCCTCAAATCCATGTTAATATTATCTTCCCATCTACGTCTCAGCCTCCCAACTAACACTCTATATACATTTCTTGATTCGCCCATACGTGCTACATGTCCTGCCCATCTCAAACATCTCGATTTAATGTTCCTAATTATGTCAGGTGAAGAATACAATGCGTGCAGTTCTGTGTTGTGTTCCTGTAACTTCATCCCTTTTAGCCCCAAATATTTTCCTAAGCACCTTATTCTCAAACACCCTTAACCTAAGTTCCACTCTCAAAGTGAGAGTCCAAGTTTCACAACCATAAAGAACAACAGGTAATATAACTGTTCTATAAATTCTAACTTTCAGATTTTTTGACTGCAGACTGGATGATAAAAGTTTCTCAACCGAATAATAACAGTCATTTCCCATATTTATTCTGTGTTTAATTTCCTTCTCGAGTATAATTTATATTTGTTACTGTTGCTTTCAGATATTTGAACTTCTCCACCTCTTCAAAGGATAAATTTCCAATTTTTATATTTCCATTTCGTACGATATTCTCGTCACGAGACATAATCAAATAATAATAATAATAATAATAATAATAATAATAATAATAATAATAATAATAATAATAATACACAAAATTTTAAATACCGATAATGTAAATAATGTAAACAATTTTAATAATGACGCCCTCCTTTGATAAAATTCTGCGTACGTCACTGGTTGAAATGTTAAATCTTTGAATTTAAATTTCAAATTCCCATATCCAGAAAAGAATTGTATTAGTAAGTACGAAGGTGTGAAGTGTTGACCTTTGATTCGGTCTTGTATTGTCGTCAAGTAAGGAACTCCTCTCCGGCATCAGGTTTTGCTTGCCCAGCATCTGCTGTTACAATTTTGTAGAGTTTGTTGTTTTATTGGTTTCTGATATATGATGTTGGATAGAAGTTTCATTGCTCGCCGCAGCTCCTTTGGTTCTTTCATTTCCTTTTGTGACTTCACGACTGCGTTCACAAGTGAGCCAACAGTGTGTGGTCCAAATGGTTGTGGAACAATTTCTATGCATCAACCACTACAATATCACTTAATAACATTAAAGTTGTAAATTATAGTAAGTAACTATTCTAGCTCGAGAGACATACAGAAATGAAATCATTTTAATATTCATCCAATTAAATCCAATGGTAAAAATGTGCTTATAACAATAAATTCTTAATCTATAATAGGCATGTCAATTGATGCCCATAGGAGCAAGCGCGCGCTTTAGAGCCCAGGAGAGCCTGAGCGCTTTACAGCGGAAAGGAAAGAGACAGACGAAAGAGGTGGTATATGCCGCTTGGTCGAACTATATTCAGGGATGGCCAGCACTGATTCAATGGATAAAGGGAAGAGAACTTATTAAAACTGTATCCATGGTAATTTTTAGATTTGTCTGAGAAGTATAAGTGCATTATAAGAATGTAAGTTTTAATTTTAATGCTCATTTTTCACAAGTTTGATTTTTTTATTGAAAAGAAATATTTTCTCAACTTTTTTTTTATAAAAAAGTGAAATATTCAAATATAGGCCTATTTATTTAGTAGCCTTACATAATGTTTTCTTAAATGTAATATATCGTAAATACGTATTACAACAGATAGTGTATTGAACATTTTCAAAATATTCGCATGGAAATTGTTTATAAGGAAATGAATTAACAAAGCAACTACTGTTACATCATAAGTAAAAGATACGTGCCCATGTGTTGTAAAAATGTCAGCTCTATAGCTTCAGCACATTTCGAGAAAATAATTTAATATTCTGATGATAGAAATTTACTCACAAATATCACCTTAAAAGCATAATGCGATAAGAGTTTTGTTATGGAATATTAGTTACACTTAAAACAGATACAGTACCTAGGTAACTTTGCTTTGTACTGTAATATTGTTTTGATTAGTTTATTGATTACTTTTGTAAGGCTAAAGATACCATCAATATAAATTCCAAATTATCATGTCATATTCAATCTATTTTTTTTTTGGGGGGGGGGAGGGGAGATATTACTTTCTTTATGAATGATGTGTTTCATCCATTTAGTACAGTATAGTTGCACTACCATGGAATTTATGTGAATATTCCTTCTTAACTCTCTATTATGTTATTAACATTTAAAACAAAACTGCAATGTTAGGAAATTGGTGTTAGTACTTTTGTTTTACAGACAAAATAGATAATATCAAACAGAAAGAAGCCATATAAAAATAACGACATAAAATTTCACGTCCCGTTTGAAGTTTGTACACCACTGTTTTCTTAATCCAACAGGTTGCTTATTCATAAACACAACCCTTCCTCTTTCCATACTTAGCGCTTGATTCCCGCGCACGACATCAAGGTTAGAAAAATGCGCTTGCTTTGACATCACTGGCCTAATTCATCGCAGCTGAAACATTGGGAGTTTTAATATAGTAATTGTTTCTCTCGAATCCTCTCCATCAATTCCTGGTTGTCACATCATTTCACTCACTTTTTGAGCATAACATTGATTCCCTACAACCTTCAAAATCAGTAAGCAGGGGAACGCCTTATGCATGTCTTCGTGTCCTGGATGAGTGACGTTAACATCGAACTCCTACCCTATAAAAATCGATGTCATACTAAATTAATAGTGTCCAGCATGAGTAACGTTGTCAGACTCATGTGACACGACGAGTCTTTGGCAATGCACATACTAGTTTTCCATCCATCTTGTTGTGTGTTCTAACGTAGGGTTCATAAATTGGTATACTGATTGAACTTCTTGTGAAACTAATTCCAGTTTACATTCCTCTGTCACGACAATTGCTTACGCTAACAAACTGAGGTGTATTAGATAATGGAATTTGATGCAATATAAAATATTGCTTTATTTATGGCTTGCATGAGCCAGAGTCCAGCTCAGCACAATTTTCTACGTCTAAACGTTTCCTATTACGAAAACCATTGTCAGCATTCAATTATGAACTTACTAGAAAAATGCATTTGAGTCATCACATTTTTATAATTGCTTTGAACAAAGTAGGTTTCATAACATACTGCGAAAAGAAAGCATTCACAAAGAAAATAAACCAGTAAGGCTCTCAAATTTCGATCTTAATTATTATAAAAGAATCACAAATCATTTCTCAGTTTGTTTTCGTATCAATTATCGTAAGAAATGAAATGATACACATGGTTCAGTGTTTATTTTGTCATTATGCGAAAGATCAGCAAAGAATACATCGCAGTTTTTACAAAAATGCAAGCTACAACTGTGATATCGATAATGATGTTTACAACACGCCATCTGTCTTTCTGTCTGAGCATCAGAGTTTCGCCTAAACTGTTGTACGAAATTATCTTCTTATGACTATTTATAATTCAACATTCAATTGTTCATATGGAACAAAACACGTTCACTAAAAAATTCATAGAACTTTACCAGAAAAAAGTATAACAAAATGGTGATCTAATTCAAATCGGTTCGAACAATTTTCTTTCTTACATAAGAATATGTGAGCAAGAGACTCGGTTCAGACGATAGTGCTTGAGACTCACATTCGGGAGGTCTCGGCTTCAAACCACATGGACGACCAATCTCAATGGGGTTTTTCATGGTTTCCCTCAGTCAGAAAGGCAAATGCCGGATTGGAAATTTACGTGTCATGATTCATCACCGCCTAAATCACCAATATCATAAACATTAATGAAAATCTATAATCAGTTACATGAATATAAGCTATTTATAGCATACAATAAAAACAGGAACTCAACAATAGTAAAAAGGCCTACTGGCATCCCCATAGATCCTAAACATAATGATTTTTACAACCGTAAAGCATTTACATAATAAAATCTACAATTAATTAAATTTCTTCATGATTATTTTGCAGAAATATTCTAAAGTTTTTAGAAAATTTAATATTTTATTTTATTTATTTATTTTACTTGTTATTTAAATTTAGGCCTAAATATACAGAATACAAAATATAATTACAACTATAGAAATAGAAATAAAATAATACAATCAATATAACAAAGAGATACAGTAATATTAACAAAATTTGAGGACCGAATGAGCAGCGCTCGTGTTCGGTCGCAGTTCAGATATATTATTAATAGGCCTATAAGAGAATATACAAAGTAAAATAAAATAGGAACTAAAATTAAAATTACAGCTACAGTGAAATTATATAATATAATAGGCCTATATTAATATAAGAGGAATATAGAAAATGAAATAAAATAAAATAGGAAATAAAAATTAAAATAACAGCGACAATGAATTTATATAATATAATATTAACATAGAGTAGAATAATATCGTACGTAAATAAAGTAGGACAATTTATAACAAAATATATATATATATATATATATATATATATATATAAATTCCAAAATCATAGGATACAAATATAATATAGGTTTATTAATTCATACACATAGGCTATAAATTTATTTAATCAAATTGAAGATATTAGCACGTTCCTAATTTTCTTGTTATATGTTAGTGGGTTACATGTTAGAAGTTCTGGGTGTAATTTAGCTAAAGAATTATACAAACGAGGGCCAAAATTAATACTATGCTTTAGACCAACAGATGTGAAACATTTAGGTTCTAGTAGTGTTGAATTATTATTTCGTCTTGTGTCATGATTATGTGCCTGTAATACTGAAGGTGATTAAGAGAAAAAATCCTTAACGAATAGATAAAAGATCCCAAACTATGTTGTTGATGTAGGTCTTTGAAACATTCCAATAAAAGGATCATGAAGATATTTAATTAATTGTATATTTTATTATGTAAATGATTTACGGTTATAAAAAATTATACAAATTTAATAATATTTTTTAGCTATTTTAATATTCTGAATAGTGTTTTATGAAGTATAATGAACGTATATTAAGCATGAAAGGTTTGTTCACTTAGCTTTTATAGTAGCTGATATCTGTCGTCGATTTGCAAAAGAGGACAGGTCCAAAACAACAAAGTGTTGCAAAATCGCAAAAAGAAAACCATAACAGACTTAAAAAATTAAAAATGTTAATGAATCCTGAATGCATGTATACATAGTGATCTGAATATATATGAACATTTTAATTTGTTAACTTAGTTTTTGAGATTTTCCAACACTTTGTAATTTTGTACATGTCCTCTTTTGCAAATGGACGACAGATATATACATATATAAAAAATCAGTAAATTTTGCAAGCCAATGGTGTACCTCCACAAGAAAAATTACCTTCAAAATTTTTAGTACATTCCAGATGCATATGGCGGATTGCTACAAAAAAATGAAGAGTCCACCACAAGAATGATGGATGTCACTTTCTTGTCGAAAATGAACCAAGACTGTCAATGCATAGCTTAAGACATATAGAATGTACATACAGAGTTATATGGCATTAACACTGATAGTCATTGTCCAGTAATGATCGGAAAATCACAGTTAAGCTTTGAGCGCTAAGCATTTCAAACTTTCAATTGCTTCTCCTGAAAAATGTATTCCAAATGATATCCATCATTCTTCCAGTGGACTCTTCAAATGTTTTAGCTCTTAGAAGTGAGTAGTGTAGGTATGTGTTTCATATACCTACCGTTGGAAAGAAGATATTTCAGAGAATATAATGCAGTAAAAAAAATAATAAAAATGTCACTATTTTTCAAAATTTTAATAGCAGGCCTACATTTCAACTGCATATGGCGAAATGTTACAAAAATGTTTTAACTCTTTAGAAGTGAGTAGTGTACATGTTTCACATACTATTGAAAAGAGGAAATTTCAGAGAGTATAATGGAGTAAAAAACGAAGAATGAACATTTTCACCATTTTTCAAAGTTCGAATTCCTCCTGTTGCACAGAAATTGTATTAGACTTACTCTGAGTAAATGAATCCAGACCCTGAAAGAAAAGATTCCAGAAAAAATTTATCCACCATTTTCGACTACATCAGAAGCTCTTAGAATAATCATTCAGAAGCCAGTGAACAACGTCCTGTTGGAAACGACTCCTTGCTTGGAAGTGTACAATCCTCACTTATATTGAGGTAACTCAAATATTTCGATATAATAAAACTGCGTAAATATAGGTTATAAATATCTAATACGACTTATGACAATTGCTTCCACTACCAAGAAATCACACTTCTCGGAAATAGATATAATGGCATTGTTCACATGACAATATTTTCCTCCTGTTCCAATGAAAACAAGTCAGGGATTCGCTGTGGAGAAACAATGGCTTCACGATGTCTAGACGCCTTGACCGTATTGCGAACGCTCACATATTCCTTTCATCGATTTGCCAGAATACTAACGAAGTCCTGGAACAAAACATTGACATCTATCGCGCACATACGAAACACGCCCGTCGATAGGCACTTGTTTCGAGATTTGCATTTGTTTTCCATACTAAAAGTGTTTATCTACTTCGTGAATATTTATTTGGGTGTCATGGTAACGCGTTTACTGAAAGAAGCTCAATATTACTCCTGACCTCGAATTGCGCTTGATGGTTAGAAAAGTACATCGCATAACATAGTTGTATGTTTTATTTCAGTTGGTTGTTTAACGACATTGTATCAAGTATCTACTAGGTTATTTAACGTCGATTGAATTGCTGATAGCGAGATGGTATTTGGCTCCATGAGGCCGAGGATTCGTCATGTAATTACCTGGAATTTGCCTTACAGTTGGTAAAACCTCGGAAAAAAACCAAACCAGGTAATCAACTCAAGCAGGAATTGAACCCACACCAGAATTCAGCTCCAATGTGCCTAAAGTCTGAGCTATGCCGACGGGTGGGTGAATGTTAATACAATACAAAAAATGATTATCAAAGTTGACACATACTTTATCACTATTCATTCATTCATTCATTCATTCATAGTGTTCTGCCCAAGGGCAAGTTTTTCACTGCAAACCCAGCATCCTCCAATCTTTCCCATTTTCTGCCTTTCTCTTTGACCCTGCATATGATTCATATACCTATCTTCTGATATCTTCTCCTATATTTTGCATACTTCCACTCGGTAATGAGTTTTGGAATGATATTCTGGGGAAATTCCACAGATAGTAACAGTATATTTCTATTACAAAAAAAGAGTAATTAGAATAAGAGTAGGTGCCAAATCTAGGGAAACGTGTAGGACTATTTTCAAAAAACTACAAATAATGCACATGGCTTGTCAGTATATCTTTTCATTAATAATCTTCCTCGTATGTAATCGTGAAAACTTTGTAACTAATTCAGCAGTTCATAGCATAAATACACGTGAAAAAATGACTTTCATGCTCCATCGGCAAGTCTATCGTGCTATCAAAAAGGAGTGCGTTATATGGCAGTAAAAACTTTTAATAACCTCCCTATCGATATAAAAATGAAACTCAAAACATAAGATTATTTAGGACCAAATTAAAGAAGTACCTAATTTCTCACGCCTTCTATTCTGTAGGTAAATTCATGACATTCAATAACACTTCATGAAATTGATACTAAAACTTTGTGTTGTACTAGTCGACTATATTGTAAATCTCGTCTGTATATATTTCATCTAGACTGTGACTATAAATTAAGACTTTATAATGGTATTAAGTTTTTTGACTTGTTCCATATTCTAGCTGTAAGCATGTATGAATACCATGGAATGATAATAAATACAATACAATACCCCGAACTCTTCTTCCGTTCACCATTCCTTCCAGTGCATCCTTCAGTACGCCTTTTCTGCTCAGCCAGTGAACCAACCAATTTATTTTTCTCTTCCTGATCAGTTTCAGCATCATTCTTTCTTCGCCCACTCTTTCCAAAACACCTTCATTTCTTATTCTCTCTGTCTACTTCACACGCTCCATTCTTCTCCATACCCACATTTGAAATGCTTCTATTCGCTTCCCTTCACTTTGTTGTAATGTCCAAGTTTCTGTCCCATACAATGCCACAATACACTTCACTAGTCTCTTCCTTAGTTCTTTTTCCAGAGGTCCACAGAAGATGCTCTTTTTTCTATTAAAAGCTTTCTTTGCCATTGCTATCCTCCTTTTGACTTCCTGGCAGCAGCTCATGTTACTGCTTATAGTACATCCCAAGTATCTGAAGCTGTCCACTTGCTCTACTGTCTCACATAGAATTCGCAAGTTTACCTTCTTTATTTTTCTTCCTATGACCATGGTCCTCGTCTTATTTGCATTTATCTTCATCCCATCCTGCTCACAGCTGTAATATTTAGCTCCAACAGCATATCCTTTAGTATCAACTCCCCTTCCATTAAAAACGTTATATCATCAGCAAATCTTATGCACTTTATTCTTCTTCCTCCTACTATCACTCCTCCCATGTTCTGAAAATAGTTCTTCAATAAATCCTCCATGCAAATGTTGAGCAGAGTAGTTAATAAAGGTCATCCTTGACGCACTCCTCTCCCTATTTAACTTCTTTATCGCTATAACCCTACGTTTTTGTAAATTTCGTAAAAATTCAGTTCCATTTTTTTTCCATTGCCACCTTTAAAGTTAAGAAAATAAGAGTTATCACGTAAGGTTGATAGTTCACCTATTTAAAAATACTTTTTAAAATAGATCATTTTTTGCAGAAGAATAGGTACATCCGACTTACAGATAGATAGACAGATAGATAGACAGATAGACAGATAGATAGATAGATAGATAGATAGATAGATAGATAGATAGATAGATAGATAGATAGATAGATAGATAGATAGATAGATACATAGATAGATAGATAGATAGATAGATAGATAGATAGATAGATAGATAGATAGATAGATAGATAGATAGATAGATAGATAGATAGATAGATAGATAGATAGATAGATAGATAGATAGATAGATAGATAGATAGATAGGTAGGTAGGTAGGTAGGTAGGTAGGCAGGCAGGCAGGCAGGCAGGCAGGCAGGCAGGCAGGCAGGCAGGCAGGCAGGCAGGCAGGCAGACAGACAGACAGACAGACAGACAGACAGACACAGACAGACACAGACAGACAGACACAGACAGACAGACAGACAGACAGACAGACAGACAGACAGATAGATAGATAGATAGATAGATAGATAGATAGATAGATAGATAGATAGATAGATAGATAGATAGATAGATAGATAGATAGATAGATAGATAGATAGATAGATAGAGAGAGAGAGAGATTACTGGCTTTTAAGGAACCCGGAGGTTCATTGCCGCCCTCACATAAGCCCACCATTGATCCCTATCCTGAGCAAGATTAATCCATTCTCTATCATCATATCCCACCTCCCTCAAATCCTTTTTAATATTATTTTCCCATCTACGTCTCGGCCTTCCTAAAGGTCTTTTTCCCTCTGGCATCCCAACTAACACTCTATAAGCATTTCTGAATTCGCCCCTACGTGCTACATGTCCTGCCCATCTCAAACGTCTGGATTTAATGTTCCTAATTATGTCAGGTGAAGAATACAATGCGTGCAGTTCTGTGTTGTGTAACTTTCTCCATTCTCCTCTAACTTCATCCCTCTTGGCCCCAAATATTTTCCTAAGAACCTTATTCTCAAAAACCCTCAATCTTTGTTCCTCTCTCAGAGTGAGAGTCCAAGTTTCACAGCCATACAGACAACCGGTAATATAACTGTTTTATAAATTCTAATTTTCAGATTTTTTGACAGCAGACTGGATGGCAATAATAACAGGCATTTCCCATATTTATTCTGCGTTTAATTTCCTCCCGAGTGTCATTTATATTTGTTACTGTTGCTCCAAGATATTTGAATTTTTCCACCTCTTCGAAAGATAAACCTCCAATTTTTACAGTTCCATTTCGTACAATATTCTGATCACGAGAAATAATCATATACTTTGTCTTTTCGGGATTTACTTCCAACCTTATCCCCTTACTTGCTTCAAGTAGAATACTTACATATAAATGAACACAAAGAATTAATTAATTTTATTGAAGTTAAACTTGAAATAAATAGAGGAAAAAAACTGAACTACATCAGTTGTTTTCACTGATATTATGGGGGGAGAGACATTTGAAGGTCTGGGACGGGGGAAAATTTCCCTCTGAGCAGCTATGAGATTCATTACCCATTATTAGCATTATTCTTATTATTCACCGTTATCATTTTATTGTTATACCCACAAACCAATTGTTATTATTTACATAATTAACGAGATCATTTCAAAGAGAGAATACAATTTTTACGCGCCTGAATGCGAGTCGTATAGATTAATATCAGTTCTGCATTTACTGTATATACAAATAGCCTGCAGACATAATACAATGCAGAGACAATTTTGAAAACAAAACATAACCTAGGGCATTGTGAGCGCTGAACACTGTTGACCTCCGATAAGCCTATATTCACCCACAATACAGTTGTTTATATACTAAACTATGCAACACACTGTACAAACTTCGCCAATTAGCGTTCGTAGAGTGAAAGACCCCCGTGTATACACACATTGCACGTTTACAGTTAATATGCATGCAAACATGCGCGGACAACGGGGTACCAAATCGTTATGAAATTGTGTTACACGATATCATGAATTCACGCCCTTTTGTTTCATTGGTTACGAAGTAGTCGGCCAATATTGTATGTTATCAAATAGGCCTGCTGTAGGAAATAACTATTCATTTCAGATTTACTGATAAGTCACGCAATCTTATCTGACAGAGAATATGGAAAGATGGTAACTCCGATGAGAAGCCACATTGTTACAAATGGAAAAACAAAACACTGCAATATAGATTTAAGTGCAGTGCTGCCAAGCACTCTGAACATTTTTCCTTGCGAGGTGATTTAATTTCCCGTCTCTCCCACAATTTCTGTTATATTTTGAAGTAATATTTATTTTTTATTTATTTATTTATTTATTTATTCTGGTGTAGTTAAGACCATCAGGCCTTCTCTTCCGCAACATCAGGAAATCAAATACAATAATAGAAATAAACAGAAAAAATACACTATATATAAAGTAAAGCTACACAATAAATAAAGAGAGAGAGAAAAAAACACTATAAACAAAGTAAAGTGACACAAAAATATACACAGGTTGCAGTCGCACAAACGTTAAATGAGTGATTAAGTATCATAATTAATTGTATCCTAACTAATCAACTAACATAAAGAAGAAACTTGCAATTTTAACCTAGATTAGAAAAGAAAAAGAAAAAAAAACACAAATCAATACTTCTAGCAATACCTAAAAAAAAACATTAACTAAGACATATATATATATATATATATATATATATATATATATATATATCGTATTTTTAAGAAAATCTTTATCACTTTGTATATGCAAGAGTTATGGTTTATGGTACTGAGCGAGGTGGTTCACGCGTTAAGCACTGGGTTCGTATTCGGGAGGTCCCGGTTCAAATCTCCGGATCGACCAACCTGTGATTTTTTTGTGGTTTTCCATAGGCAAATTCCGGGTTGATCATTAATCTTCATCATCTCATTTCACAGGCATATTCAGGTCATGACGCATGTCTTCGTCCACTTGCAGAAGGGACATCCTCTCCGAAACCGTAGGCCTATAGCAATAGCCAAGGAACCCATCACCGTAAAAAAAAAAAAAAAGCATCTTGTTGCGAAACTCCAATATAAGCCTCGGAGTGAGACTGATTTTTTGGCGCGACCACAACAAAGGAATAACGTTAATTCACTGTGGGCTAAAGCAAGGAGATGCACTATCATCTTTACTTTCTAACTTTTCTCTAGAATGTGACATTATGAAAATCCAGGGAAACAGGGAGCCGTTTAAAATTGAACGGGTTACATCAGCTGCTTGTCTATGCGGATGACGTGAATATGTTAGGAAAAATTCACAGACGACTAGGGAAAACACGGGAATTTTACTGGAAGCAAGTAAAGAGATAGGTTTGGAAGTAAATCCCGAAAAGACAAAATATATGATTATGTCTCTTGACCAGAACATAGTACGAAATGAAAATAAAAAAATTGGAAATTTATCCTTTGAAAAGGTAAAAAATATTCAAGTACCTTGGAGCAAAAGTAACAAATATGAACGGGACTCGAGAGGAAATTAAACGGAGAATAAATATGGGAAATGCCTGTTATTATTCGGTTGAGAAGCTTTTATCATCCAGACTCCTCTCGAAAAATCTGAAAATTAGAATTAATAAAACAGTTATATTACCGGTTGTTCTGTATGGTTGTGAAACTTGGACTCTCACTTTGAGAGTTGAACAGAGGTTAAGAGTTTTCGAGAATAAGGTGCTTAGAAAAATATTTGGGGCTAAGAGGGATGAAGTTACAGGAGAATGGAGAAAACAACACAAAACTTCACGCATTATATTCTTCACCTCACATAATTAGGAACATTAAATCCAAACGTTTGACATGGGCAGGGCATGTAGCACGTATGAGTGAATTTAGAAAAGTATAAATAATGTTATTTGGAAGATCTCAACAGTAACAAATATAAATGACACTCGGGAGGAAATTAAATGCAGAATAATTATGGGAAATATCTGTTATTATTCGGTTGAGAAGCTTTTGTCATCTAGTCTGCCGTCAAAAAATCTTAAAGTTAGAATTTATAAAACAGATATATTACCGGTTGTTCTGTATGGCTGTGAAAGTTGGACTCTCATTTTGAGAGAGTAACAGAGATTAAGGGTATTTGAGAATAAGCTTCTTAGGAAAATATTTAGGGCTAAGAGCGATGAAGTTACAGGAGAATGGCGAAAGTTACACAACGCAGGACTGCACGCATTGTATTCTTCACCTGACATAATTAGGAACATTAAATCCAGACGTTTGAGATGGGCAGGGCATGTAGCACGTATGGGCGAATCTATAAATGTATAAAGAATGTTAGTTGGAAGATCTGACGGAAAAAGACCTTTGGGGAGACTAAGGCGTACATGGGAGGATAATATTAAAATAGATTAGACATAGGTGGGATATGATGGTAGAGACTGGACTAATCTTGCTCAGGATAGGGACCAATGGCGGACTTGTGTGAGGGCGGCTTTGAACCTCCGGGTTCCTTAAAAGCTATTTGTAAGTAAGTAATACTACAACCATTTGCGAACGGAAATTGAGCAGAGTTTCGTGAATAAAACAGGAGATAGCCCGGACTTCAGTCAGCTTTAAATAAGCTATGGACCATCCATGTAGCGACCAGACACGGAACACTGGCAACGGATGAAACCTGATTAGAAGAGACGCGCTGCTGAATTTTCTGTCTCTGTTGTGGTTTGGGACAGACCTGGCGATTATATGTACAAACAGAATCCTAAGCATCGAGTCAGAATTTGTAATCACATGCAGACCAGCCTTTTTTGTGACTGGAGGTTTCGGGGTCTGCAACTGCATGTGACGTCACAGAACTGCACAGGTCATGGAGCAGTTTTTACAATGTTGCAATGAATTTATTTTGATATATATTTATGGAAACCTACGTTTCCAGTATCGCTGATATCGAAATAGTTTCAGAAACTTTCTTTATTATACATCTTGATTACACAACTTTTAACACTGTATCACTTCGGAATATGTATGGCAAGACTTTCCTGTGTTAAATTTCAACGTACCTCGTTTACATTTTTCGACCTATTTATGGGTCATCTTCAGAACTGGTCGTTGTTGGTTTTGGCGCCACTTGTTCTTTTTCCTGTGAGGGTGTGTTCCTTTGGTATAGTGTAGAGTCCAAGAGTGTGTGTGTTTTGAAGTTGAGTTGTCTGTTGAGAATTTCGTTGGGGTGTGTTTTTGTGTGTCTGTAAATTTCATATTGTTCTAGTGTGTTGAGTTTCTGGCTTTTTGGTTGGATGTGTAGTATTTCCATGTCTGTGTTGATGTCTCTGTGGGTGTGGTTAGCATTTGTGATGTGTTCTGCATATGTGGAGGTGTTTTGTAATTTTGTTATGGCTGTGATGTGTTCTTTGTAACGTGTTTGAAACGATCTGCCTGTCTGTCCTATGTAGAAGTTGTTCCAGGTGTTACATTTGAGTTTGTATACGCCTGTGTGGTTGTATTTGTTTGTTTGTGTGTTGAGATGTTTTTGTAGAGTGTTATTTGTTCTGTATGCGATGTTGTAATTTAATTTCTTGAATGAGGTTGGAATTTTGTGTGTGTTTTTGTTTTCGTATGTTAGTGTGATATATTTTCTTGTGTTTGTGTTCTATTCTTCTATTTTTTGTGATTATGTTTTGTCTTACGTATTATGTTGTCTATTATGTTGGGGTTGTATCCGTTTTCTTGTGCTGTGTATTTGATTGTGTTTAGTTCTTCGTTGTAATCCTGTTGGTTCATTGGTATGTTGAGTAGTCTGTGTACCATTGTTCGGAATGCAGCTTGTTTGTGTTGTGTGGGGTGGTTGGATGTGTTGTGTATGTGTGTTGTTGTTGTTGTGGGTTTTCTGTATACTTTGAATGTGTGTTTGTTGTCTACTTTTGTTATTGTGATGTCTATAAAATTTATGGATTTGTTGTTTTCGATTTCTAATGTGTAGTGTAGCTTTGGGTGCATTTTGTTTATGTCTTGTGTTGTGTATTATGTGTTTCTTTATTTGTTTGGCTCTAGTGGTAACAAGTTTCAGGTAGAAAGTCAACGAATCCAGGTTCGATTCCCAGAAGAGTAATGGTGATGTATAATTGTACTTTCCTAGCAGATTAAGGACGTATTGTATGTCTTCAGTACGAGTGCAGCCTTAATCAATACTGGCCGTACAATAAGGAAGACCTGATGTTTGTAAACGTCTGATGTCAATATAAACGTATCGATTATTTGCAAAGCTTAATAGTAATAATTAGGGGTTCGTATTCTGTCCCAAGGGGTACGGAGATAAGGTTAGTTGTTCATAGACTATATTGTTGTGACGTCATATTTGGCGCATGGCATAGACACTATCAGGGTACAATTTATTTATTGATTTATTGATTGATTGATTTATTTATTTGTTTATTTATTTATTTATTTATTTATTTATTTATTTATTTCTTTATTTATTTATTTACTCTGGTGTAGTTAAGGCCAACAGACCTTCTGGTCCACAAGACCAGGAGTACAAATACAATAACAGAAATAAAAAGAAAAAAAAATACATTATAAACAGTGGTAAAGGCACACAAGAAATAGAAGAGAAAAAAAAACACTATAAACAAAGTAAAGCCACACAAAAACATACACAGGTTGCAGTCGCACAAACTTTAAATGAAGTGATTAAGTATCATAATTAATTGTATCCCAACTAATTAACTAACATAAACAAGAAACTTGCAATTTTAATCTAGAGTAAAAAAAAAATAAATCAATACTTCTAGCAATACCTAAAAAGCATTAACTAAGACAAAATTTTCCAATTTAATTTTGAATTGTGATAAAGTTCGGCAGTCCCTGACGTCATTAAGTAACGAATTCCAGAGGCGAGGTATTTCTACAGTGTAGGAAGATGAGTATAGAGACGTTCTATGATGAGGGATAGAAAGAAGTGCTTGATGTCGGTTTCGAAGAGTTGTAAGAAATTGAAAGCGCGATAGCAGATGATTGCTTGACAAAGATTGTTAGAGGAGAAAAATTTGCTCTGGCGCCGGAGATCGAACCCGGGTCCTTGGTTCTACGTACCAAGCGCTCTAACCACTGAGCTACGCCGAAGTTCAATTCACAGCACCGGATCAAATCTCCCTCCTCTAGTGTTTTCCCTATGTGGTTCTACTCCAAGTTAGACATATATGCTGACATATATTGTCAACTGTCATGATACAAGGAGCGCACTCAATTGAGTGACTTGGTGGCCGGGATTCCACTGTTGGGCGAAGAATCTACGTAAAGATTAATTTTTTGGTCCCACATATGAGGGGCTCACAACCAGAGTGGACCAAGTCCACCAGTGATGAGTTTGTGGATTAATACAATCTCGGATGAAGAAAAGTTAGATTTATTCATTGCATAACAAACAAAGTCCATAACTCATTTGTTACTCCACAGAGGGCAGCATTTCCTATGGAAGGTGAGGGTTGCTAAGCGTGAGCCAGGAACTTCAAGACTCAATATCTCAGAACTATTCCAGATGGACTTTGTCCACTCTGGTTGTGAACCCCTCATGTCGAACATGGAGTAAGGCCACATAGGGAAAACACTAGAGGAGGGAGATTCGATCCGGTGCTGTGGATTGAACTTCGGCGTAGCTCAGTAGTTAGAGCGCTTGGTAAGTAGAACCAAGGACCCGGGTTCGATCCCGGCGCCGGAGCGAATTTCTTTTCTATAACAATCATTGTTACCGTAACAGGTAAATTCTGTAGGACTACAAAATTAATCTCTACGTACTATCAGGGAATACTTAATGTTGTTTGTGCTCCAGTTGACGTACTATTCATGATTCAAAACTATACTTGGGGACTACTGGAAATGCATTCTAGTCATGAATATTAAGACTTGTACTGTGTATCTATAGATATTCTTTTCAAGTAGTGGGATTCGATTCCTTCTGTAGGCTGGAAGAATATTTGTAGTGGACAATAGTGTCCTACAAAGCAAATCAAGATTTCAGGTATAACTCCCTGTAAAGTTGATTTGAATAATTTCGAGGGAAAAATTGTTCCGGAGCCGGGTATCGAACCCGGGACCTTTGGTTTAACGTACCAACGCTCTACCATTGAGCTCAATGGTAGAGCGTTGGTACGTTAAACCAAAGGTCCCGGGTTCGATACCCGGCTCCGGAACAATTTTTCCCTCGAAATTATTCAAATCAACTTTACAGGGATATACCTGAAATCTTGATTTGCATAATACACGTCACTGTTCGTGAACAGAAAACCACAATTTAAGTCACACGGAGTTAGTGTGCACTCGAAGTTGGTTGCTTGACGGTTGTCAGCCCACTTTGAGGTCTGTGGATATAGAGGGAAAAATTGTGTCGGTGTCGGTTAGAGTTCCCGAGTAGCTCAATGGTAGAGCGTTGGTACGTTAAACCAAAGGTCCCGGGTTCGATACCCGGCTCCGGAACAATTTTTCCCTCGAAATTATTCAGTGTCCTACAAAGTTCGAACCAAGAGCAAGCAAGGAATTGGGTGGGTCTCTAGCTGAGAAGAAATTGTCTACTGAAAGATTCACTAGAAGGAATAATAATAATAATAATAATAATAATAATAATAATAATAATAATAATAATGTTTTATTTTCGCTGGCAGAGTTAAGGCCATAAGGCCTTCTCTTCCACTCAACCAGCCTTAATCAATACAATACATATTTAAATTACGAATATTTACACTACACTTGAAAGGTTCTCCAGCAATATTCTTCAGTTAAGTTTTAAAGACTAGTAGACTACATATTTATTTAAATTTAGATAAACTATAAGGTAAAGTAGTAACTTAATTTATGAGCTAATTTAATTCAATCAATTATAATTAATTTTAGATTTAAGATAGCTAGTAAAATGATGAAAATTAATTTAATATAAGCTTACTAGAACTATGTTACAGGGAGAAATATATATATATATATATATATATATATATATATATAAATCTAAAATATATTTCTATAATGAGAATATTAATGTAATTGCCATTAGAGGTTTTGTAAATTTTTTAGAGAAATTAATGATAATAATAAGAATGGACATATGTTAGTTTCATTATATGTAATAAATATTAATCAGCAATTAATTTGTCAAGTAAGAATTTATGTAATTTTGACCTAAATGAAGTTATTGTCCAACAACCCCTTACATCACTCGATAGCGAGTTCCAATTTCTAGCAACTGAAACTGTATAAGATGAAGAATATAAAGATGTCTTGTGGTAGGGTATAATGAGTAAATTGTTCTGATGAGATCTTGTACTTAGCTGATGATATGCGGATAAATTTTGAAAACGAGAAGCCAAATAGATTGGGGTAGCGGTGCGCAGAATTTGAAATAAGAGAACAAGAGAATGCAGGGCTCGAATGGTGAACGGAAAAAAGTTCGGGGCAGAAGAAGACATCAGATGATAGATGAAATTAAGATATAGGCTATGGTTCATATACGGAGACAAAGAGGAAGGCAGAGAATGGGAAATATTGAAAAATGCTGGGTTTGTAGTGAAAGAACTGCCTTTGGGCAGAGAACGACGCATGAATGAACGAATAATGAAGGACGTCTGCTGGAGGTATTCGCAGAAAATTTTCAGATAGCGTAATGTTTCATTGGGCATAGAAAAAACGACTTACATTCTTAGACGGAATGTCGGCCACGGGAACCGAAATGTAAACCTTCCTATTACAAATCCTGCATGTTGGACGGTCAGTGTTTTACATTCAAATAACATGAGAGCTTAGAAACAGTTTACACAGAACAGATTGAGTAATTTACGGTACGTTAATTAACCTTTAACACAGCGAAAAGTTGGCTGGATCGAAGCTGGCAAGAGCGATGTTCGGGGTAGAGCAGTCGGCCTGTAGCAACGGGGTGCACACAGCAAAGCCAACTGAAGAATGAAGGGAGAGGCTGTAAATGTATGCGAGAAGCATAAAGGGAATCAACTTTGAGTTACGTAACGATATGAAATTCATACTGAATTAATTTTGCCTCCAAGGAAAATGTGAGAAAACGTTCGTTTATATACGTATTCCGCCGTCAAACTGAGATAGGTAAGAAAACAACCGTGAAACAAGCGATCCCGGGCTCAAATCCTGGTTGGAACATGTTACCTATTTGGGATTTTTTCGAGGTTTTCCCCCACAAACACCTGAAGTACAATTTTTGGGTAACTTTCGGCATTGGATCTTGGACTCATTTCGCCTTAATGAATTTCAACTTCATTTACCATCTTTCAACTGTTTCAGATCGACCGAAGACGCAACAGATGTACAGACGTGGACAAATTATTATACTAAATTAATTACATGTGCAACAAAGCTGTATTTATCGGCAGAAATAATGAACAAAAATGTATTTTGCACAGATATAATGAACAGAAAATTGAGTCCGGAGGTTACTAATATTTTGTGAACATTTCCTTATTTTTTTATTAACACGTTCATTTTGTCAGGGATGCTGGAAACCAAAGTTTGACACTTTCTTTGAATATCAGCATCATTTAGCCAGATATCAGACAGGGCTTAAATGAGTCCATGTTTTGTTGTAAGCCTCTTTTTGTTCACTTTCTTCTTCAGTATAGACCATAGATTTTCAATTTCGTTCATGTCCGGTCTTCTTGCAGGCCATGGGAGAACAGACTGTTGAATATCTTCTGCAGTATATAATTAAAACAACAGTAGTACCAACACAGCCAGACAAAATGTACTTAAACATTTGAAAAATATACCAGAAGATGTAAACAATCATATTAACAACAATAGAGACTCTGTGAATTATACTGATAGTTGATATGACGAATTATATTATGTGTCCAAGAAAAAGGTTTTAGTCTAATAATTTGTCCACGTCTGTAGTACCTATGGAAGCTTCGAAATTCTAAGGGTAGGCCTACTCTGGCTGATCAGGGTGATGTGTAGAGGAATCAATAGATGGCGTCAAATAGCGAATCATGATTCTTACAATAATATGATCTTTAGGTCAATATGGGATGCAGCAGGATATAGCAACGTGATCTACAAACAGATAACATATCTGAGGCGACAGAAGAATTCTGAGCAGGGCGCAGCGGACTCCGTCTGACCTGAGAGTTGCAGCTGTAGTATATTCTATTATCCATGTGCTAAAAAGGATAAATGTTCATCTCCCCTCTTGCTTAAAAAAGTCCCTTGTGCAGACACTTGTATTTCCCTATTTCGACTATGCTGACATTTTACTGACTGACCTCTCCAGCGACAACAAAACGAAACTTCAACGTGCTCATAATTTGTGTGTACGTTTTGTAAGCAAAGTTCGTAAATATGATCATATTACCCCATCCCTGGAAGCAATAGGTTGGCTTAAACTAGATAAGAAAATAAATTTACATTCACTTCTCTTTCTCTTCGAAATCTTGAACTCTTCTATTCCTTCGTACCTGTCGTCTCGCTTCACTTACCTTTCTCCCCACCATAATCTGAACACACGCTCTCGTCACGAAACAATACTAACAATACCATCCCATCGCACCTCCTCATACTCGTCCTCTTTCACAATAGCCCTGCCAAGACTCTGGAATTCGCTACCTGCTAGCATCAGGGACTGTCAAAATAAAATTGAATTCAAACGAAAACTTACTAGGCACTTGGTCAGTAATTGATTTCTTGTAAATAGTTTCTTTAATCTATCACAAAATATTTCAATATCAAGTAATTTCATCACTATACAATTTTGTTATTCTAGATTTAATTTGTAATTCAGTAAATATAAAATATTCTTTGTTTCTCTATGATAAATTATCTAGCTTTAATTATTCAGGTAATCTTTTCGTACTTTGATTTTATTGTAATTGTAATTGTAAATTTAATACTAATTGTAATGTTATTTGTAATTGTAATTATAAATTTAATACTAACTGTAATTTTATTGTTCATGTTGTAGTTGGAATCTCCTGGTAGAGGGGCAGAGAAGGCCTGACGGCCTTATCTCTACCAGGTTAAATAAATAAATACTACTACTACTACTACTACTACTACTACTACTACTACTGAATCTATAGATGGTACGAAACAGTGAATCACGATACTTACAGGAATGCAATCCTGCGGGTTTCAGCAATCGTCCCTATGCAAGCAGGTCGGCTTAGGAGAATAAGATGAAAGAGTAATGGAACAGAGAAAAATTCTCTCCGGCACCGGGATTTGAACCCGGGTTTTCAGCTCTACATGCTGATGCTTTATCAACTAAGCCACACATCATCGTATGATGACGAAGAATATCTGCATGGAAATATCATATGTACTTCGGTACATTGAAATAATATATATGATATGCGTAAATCACTTCGTGATTTAAGACGGCGCTTATTCCGTCGGATCCCGGCCAACTAGTCACTCATAACGAGTGCACCTCAGCACATGTGTGAACTTCAGTCCTACGTTCATAGACATCTATGACGTAGTGCAGAGGGCGGCCACTAGAGGGAACCCAAGAGTTGGAACTTAAACTGAGACGATTCTGTCCTACGCCGGGGTGGGTATCCGGTGTGGCTTGGTGGATAAAGCATCAGCACGTAGAGCTGAAGACCCGGGTTCAAATCCAGGTGCCGGAGAGAATTTTTCTCTGTTCCATTACTCTTTCATCGTATGATGACGCAGAATATCTCCATGGAAATATCATATGTACTTCGGTACATTGAAATAATATATTAGGAGAATAAGCCTCAGGCTGAGGTGCAAGTCTTCGAGTCTTGCTCCGTAAGAAAAAAAAAACAAAATATCTGCGGGCAACATAATCTTGCAGGAGTGTAAATGTTTCATTCATTCGAAAAGCATGCTAGATAACTCGATACACTACCATTTACAGAAAAACTATCGCAGCGAGAAAAAAGTTGCGGAAGAATCTTTAATTTTTTTTAAATTTTATTGGGTTATTTTACGACGCTGTATCAACATCTAGGTTATTTAGCGTCTGAATGAAATGAAGGTGATAATGCCGGTGAAATGAGTCCGGGGTCCAGCACCGAAAGTTACCCAGCATTTGCTCGTATTGAGTTGAGGGAAACCCCCGGAAAAAACCTCAACCAAGTAACTTGCCCCGACCGGGATTCGAACCCGGGCCACCTGGTTTCGCGGTCAGACGCGCTGACCGTTACTGCACAGCTATGGACAGAACCTTTTATTCTCTTTTATTTTATCTATCAACTCTTATGTGCACATATATCTATAGTTCTGTTTCGCTTTCATTTCTCTTTCTACCATTCTCTTTCTGGTACACACACGTACCCAGAGGAGGCTTTCGAAGAGGGGCTGCGGAGCTGCAGCACCCCCAGACATTTGTGACTCTTGTCTCGTTTTATGTTATGAAATACATTTATTATACAGTCTCTATTTAGCGGCTCGAATTTTTTTTAAATTTTCGCTCTCAATGACATGCACGCAATGGTTAGTGAAGTCGCTTCCTCCCCTGGTGCTGCCAGAGCGAAACCAGACACAAGGACAATAGAGTGAAGCCACTTCCTCCCCTGGAGCTGCCAGTCTCGTCTCGGAGCTTTGCGCGTTAGTTTTACCCCTCCTCCCTGCTGCCCCTTGCCATGAATCCAGAGTTTCCAGGCGCTGCAGAATTTGCAGCAGTTTGTCAGTAGCGCGCAGTTTTAAATACATTTTCTTTAATGTTGTGAGTATAACAAGTGCAACAATGTTTCATTCTGTGCAATATTTACAGTCTATTCAGTTCAGTACCTTAACAGTTCAGGAGAAATGTGAAATTAAGTGCCCATCAGTTGAATCTCATCATGGAAAGAGCCGCTAAACAAAATACAAAGGCTCGCATATTTTTTGCTCATTTATCCAGTATCCCTGCTTTCTTCTCTCGATCTCCACTCAGTCTGTATTAGATTAATGTGTTTCAAAGACAATTCCATGAGCTGGAGCAACAAGACGGATTTAAAATAAGAACAGTAAATGTTGTTCATGAGAAGAAGGAGCCATTACTAGAATGTTTTCAAACCATAATGGTTTCTGAAACATATAACAACATCACACTAAATGAGGCAAGCGCCCTGGTGCGTACTCTTGAAGATCCTGAATTCAATTTCTGCCTCAGTTATTTTTTTCATTTATTGATGTATCATGTATATATATTATACAACCAACTACAACATCGCCAGTTAGATATTTCTAAGGTTCAAATCTGCATATAAAAAATTAAATTATGGTTTATTTAACGGCACTCGCAACTGCAGGGCTTATATCAGCGTCGCCGATGTGCCGGAATTTTGTCCGCAGGATTCTTTTAAATGTCAGTAAATCTACTAACATGAGCCTGTCTCATTTAAACACAACTTACAAGATAAGGCGCATGGAACTAATCTTTAAATAAAGAAAGTTGCTTGGTTTACTTTTGTATGCAGCCCCCCTTAATTCAATACCAACGAGCCGCCACTGCACGTACTCACAAAAAACATACATGCCGATACACACACGCATATATATGAGGCACTGAGTAAAAATATGTTCCCAATTCACCGCATGATTACACTTTCATTTCGAAATTATCAGTCAGGATTCCACTCAGAAAATACGGTATGATGTACACTCTGTTTTACATAGGGGCCGCGGTTTATTCCTCAATAGTTATCAGTTGGAATCGGGTTTTACGCTCGTTCGTTTCTATCGGAAAAAAACAACGCAGTACGACAAGTACTCTTTGTTACACAGCAGCATAACTCTATTTACATCGACACTTTCGTAATAAAATAACAGAGAGCTACACTCGGACGTATCTGTGCTGTCAGTGCCAATCTTCCTTTATACATTTGAAACCCAACGAATATTTATTTTGTTCTATTGACTGAGATGCGTTCCAAGTGGCAGCAAAATTTCCCACTATCAGATGGGAACTGAGTAATTACAAAGATTGTAGTAAATAAATTGACACTCAGGAGGAAATTAAACGCAGAATAAATATGGTAAATGCCTGTTATTATTCGGTTGAGAAGCTTTTGTCATCTATTCTGCTGTCAAAAAATCAGAAAGTTAGAATTTATAAAGTAGTTAGCCTAAGTTGAACGGGTTATATCAGCTGCTTGTCTATGCGGATGACGTGAATATGTTAGGAGAAAATCCACAAACGATTAGGGAAAACACGGGAATTTTACTGGAAGCAAATAAAGAGATAGGTTTGGAAGTAAATCCCGAAAAGACAAAGTATATGATTATGTCTCGTGACCAGAATATTGCACGAAATGGAAATATAAAAATTGGAAATTTATCTTTTGAAGAGGTGGAGAAGTTCAAATATCTTGGAGCAACAGAACAAATATAAATGATACTCGAGAGGAAATTAAACACAGAATAAATATGGGAAATGCCTGTTATTATTCGGTTGGGAAACTTTTATCATCCATTCATCATATGAATACAGTACTATAAATAACTATCAGTCAGTTTGTTATGCAGGTTTACAGGTTGAGACAATAAAATAATAATTTATAAATCCAAGATTTGTTACCTTATGTCAAGAACAAGAATTGCTTTGCTAGAGGTTATTAATTACCGCTGAAGGTTTTACAGTAACTTAATTATGATGGGTTGTAAACCATGAACACAAGATTTAAACGCAAAGCAATGAGACGATAGTAAAGTTCAGGGACTGTTGTCACTTTTGCAGTAAACACGCTTATGACACGTTCAATTTATTTTATTACCCTAAGAAATTGTTTGACTATCCATACTTTACGACTCACTTACCTCGTATTAATACAATAGTAATATGCGTTACAAGAGCGGTATGTTGAAGTTTTCATGTTCGAGGAAAAGTTTCGAAAAGAGAAACGTAGTTGAGCTTTTTTAATTTCCGAGAATTGAAAGAAAACATACCGTTCGTGTATCGTACATTATTTTGTGCGAAGATCGTTTATTACATACTGAAAGAGGAATTTCTAATTAGTTGCAATGAAATCTCCATCTTGGTTTCTGTTTAATGACGTCAAATTTGCAAAACAAAAATATCTATCTTCAACATTGTTGCTTTAAAATGTTTTCTGTGTTTACTATACTCCAGCAGGCCGTGATATACGTCTGTCTTCCCCCCCCCCAGTCTATGATGAGTCTGGAATCTTGTTGATTTTTTCACGGCTTCCTTAATGTTACTTGCATCACGAATGCAGTAACTTTAGTGGAGTTGTAGAGTTTACTTAATTTTTGCAAATATTTAAAAACAATAATTAACAGTGCAATTTAGGTGAAATTGCAGTGGTAAGTTTCCAATTTATAATTATTACTATATTCAACGTCTCTAAAAACAATATGTTAAAAGCCTAAAGCAGTAAAATCAATATGTCATTTAAGCGGTAAGAAGACGGAAATTGTTGTGTGTGTTAGGTTGGGAATACTGAATGTGGAATTTTAGACTTTCCGGGGATTGGTTTTGTGCGGAAACCAAGCAAACTATATTACAATACGGGATTATAGGATGGGGTAGTGCTTATAGAACCTCCCTCATCCTAATAAATCTACTACAGAAAAGAATAATAAAAAATGTCTTAATAAACCTTTTGATTATCCCTCAGAACTGCTGTATTCAGAATTTAAAGTATTTGATATCCATCAAATTTATAACAATGTCTTATTGAATTTTGTACATGAAAATCGAAATATATGTAATTTGTATTGACATAATTATAAAACTCAAAGATCATAAACATATGCTAGACACAACCTAAATGTATCACAATTGTAGCTTATAATCACAATAGAAACTTCGGTTCAAGGCTTTATAACGAGATAATAGCTAAAATACCAAACATTCAATTTGCTAATGTTCCTTATTTTAAAAGTCAATTACAATTCTTATTTCACTCGCTGTTATTTATACTCGCTTTAACATCTTTGGTCATATCGCGAGTTAATCTTTTAAGTGAAATCCGAAGGCCTGTGTACTATTGTTGAGATTGGTTCTATTGTTGTGAACTAGATGGCGACTGTATATGTATTACTAAAAATTATTGTTTAGAGAGGAAATACACAATAATTGCAATAACTGTAATATGCATTTTTCTTTGTTTTTTACTTTTTAATATGTTAATTAATAACATGTCTTAACATTTTGTAGAATGCCCCCTTGATCACGAATATGTACTCGTTCTGGGGGTGTTAGCATGATTTTTATATGTAAAGAAATATGTAATTTATCTTAGTACTAGCAATGAAATATTACTACTACTATTATTATTATTATTATTATTATTATTATTATTATTATTATTATTATTATTATTATTATTCAAGAATTCTAAATCTCTCTCTCCGGTCTGCAGATGCATTAAATATGCTAATTTGCATGGATTCAACTTGGATCCATTTAATGTGTAGTATATCTTTGAGTTTTTAACTCACTGATCTTATTTTAATAATTATTTGTCCATTTTATTTCTTGCATTTGGTCAATTGATTAATGTAGACTATTCCATTATTTCAATTATCTCATTGTACTAATTTTGTAATTTTATAATTATTATTTGATCATTGATTATTTAGACCATTATATTGTTTGTATTTCATCTCATTGCCATTTTCTATCATTCATTCTCATCATCATTTGTTGTTTTGTTCTGTTTTGTATCGTGCAAAACTGTAATTGGCCTTGTGCTGTTGTTTTTGCACGTTAATATTCTAAATAAATAAATAAATAAAATAAATAAATTATTATTATTATTATTATTATTTACTGGCTTTTAAGGAACCCGGAGGTTCATTGCCGTCCTCACATAAGCCCGCCATTGGTCCCTATCCTGAGCAAGATTAATCCAGTCTCTATCATCATATCCCACCTCCCTCGAAACCAGTTTAATATTATCTCCCCATCTACGTCTCGGCCTCCCTAAAGGTCTTTTTCCCACCGGCCTCCCAACTAACACTTTATATGCATTTCTGGATTCGCCCATACGTACTACATGCCCTGCCCATCTCAAACGTCTGGATTTAAGAAGAATTGGACGTTATCGCATGCAAAGCAATGGTAAAAATAGCCTATCTCAAGCAGTCATAGATGTAATACTATTTATCACAGTTATTTCATTTTTTTAGTGATATATGTATACACATTAAACTTTAAAAAGAAAAAAGAATGGTTAATCTAGTGTAAATCTTACCCTTAAATTAATTTTTGAATTTAGACATATGTTTTATATAAATTCACTACATATCTGTGATTAGATACACTCTATTCACTTATCATAGCACACATTGAATTAAAATTTTGGCCACTTACTGCTAACAGATACTAAAACATACCCTACTAAAATTATTAAAATATCTGTAATATTATGGGCATAGGGCTTATACTAATCTTCAATTTTTTTTTTTAATTTATTGACGGTGATGATTTCTATAAGTCCTATGCCCATAATATTACAGACACATGAATAATTTTAGTAGGGTATGTTTTAGTATCTATTAGTAGTAAGTGGTCAAATTTTCAATTCAATATGTGTTATAATAAGTGAATAGAGTGTACCTAATCACAGACATATAGTGAATTTATAAAAAAAAATTGTGCTTAATTAAAAAAATTAATTTAAGGATACAGATTTACTCTAGAGTCACCATTTTTTTTTCATTTTAAAGCTTAATATGTACACACACATAGCTAACAAAAATGAAAGACCACTGATAAATAGTAGACTATTATATTCGACTGCTAGAAGATAGGCTATTTTTACCATTATTTTGCAAGCGATAATGACCAACTCCCCTTAATGTTCCTAATTATGTCAGGTGAAGAATACAATGAGTGAAGTTCTGTGTTGTGTAACTTTCTCCATTCTCCTGTAACTTTATTCCTCTTAGCCCCAAATATTTTCCTAAGCACCTTATTCTCAAACACCCTTAACCTATGTTCCTCTCTCAAAGTGCGAGTCCAAGTTTCACAACTATAAAGAACAACCGATAATATAACTGTTTTATAAATTCTAACTTTCAGATTTTTTGACAGCAGACTGGATGATAAAAGCTTCTCAACCGAATAATAACACGCATTTCCCATATTTATTCTGCGTTTAATTTCCTCCCGAGTATCATTTAGTCCACACCTGTGGAGTAACGGTCAGCGCGTCTGGCTGCGAAACCAGGTGGCCCGGGTTCGAATCCCGGTCGGGGCAAGTTACCTGGTTGAGGTTTTTTCCGGGGTTTTCCCTCAACCCAATACGAGCAAATGCTGGGTAACTTTCGGTGCTGGACCCCGGACTCATTTCACCGGCATTATCACCTTCATCTCATTCAGACGCTAAATAACCTAGATGTTGATACAGCGTCGTAAAATAACCCAATAAAATAAAATAAAAAGTATCATTTATATTTGTTACTGTTGCTCCCAGATATCTCAACTTCTCCACCTCTTCAAAGGATAAATCTCCAATTTTTATATTTCCATTTCGTACAATATTCTCGTCACGAGACATAATCATATACTTTGTCTTTTCGGGATTTACTTCCAAACGTATCTCTTTACTTGCTTCAAGTGAAATTCCCGTGTTTTCCCTAATCGTCTGTGGATTTTCTCCTAACATATTCACGTCATCCGCATAGACAAGCAGCTGATGTAACCCGTTCAATTCCAAACCCTGTCTGTTATCCTGGATTTTCCTAATGGCATACTCCAGAACAAAGTTAAAAAGTAAAGGTGAAAGTGCAATTATTAATATTATTATTATTATTATTATTATTATTATTATTATTATATTATTATTTATTAACACGAAAATAAAATGTGGAGCTCCCTTATTATTTTTCACTTAAAACACATTGCGCATGCGCGGTAAACAAGAGTCCCTGTATATATGCTACTTGTGGACAGTCGTGCGAAATTGTTGCCTACATACAGGTGGACTGCCATCAAGACTCGCTCCACATTTCAGTTCCGTATCTGTACAATGCGTCTACTCGTACACTGTTCTGAGATTGCCTAACCTCCAGGCGCTCTTCACTTTCTTGTCGCTGAACTCTGTTATTGACAACTAAAGATTCGTAGTAAGTCAAGTTGTATAAAAACAGAGCTTTTGTGAGTCAGTTACAGTATGGCTAGCACAATTGATATTAAACGACACTTGGTCTCAATTGAATACTTTGTGGGGAAATGATCCGAACTATCTCCATGGCGACAAACATTGGATAAACGTATAGGTCCTAATGCATTAGGCCTATTTCATTATGAGATATCTTTCTTTGCTTTATTTTAATTTCTTTTTCAAAGAAGTATTTCTTTACTTTGAGTTCTCTTTAGGCCTAAGTTAGTTGACATTTTATGTCCATTGTATGTAGGCTATTTAAAATTAAAGAAACATGCCAAGAATATACGTAAATAATTTAATTGCATAAATTACTAAAGCTACTTATATCTCTCTGCATCATCGAAACAACTAGTTTAATGTATAACAAATCCTCACATATGGTGCGGTTTCGGCTGACACCAGGTTCTGCGTGCATGAAATATGCATATCGTTTTCGCGTTGCACAGTTTATGCACGTAGTGCAAGAATCGAGTCGAAAGAGGAGAATTGGGAGAACAAATTTAAAAGGTATGCAAAACGCGTCGTTGCAAGGGGTTCGGGGCTGTAAGAAACTAAATATGTGAGCTCCAAGCCTGTTGGCCACTGGTCTCACTCCGTGTTACGCTGCTCCACTGAAGGAGCTCTTGAAAATTTTGAAGGGGAAGCCGAAATTGGACGTAACCTCTTAGGTACCACATACGTGAGGGGGACGGAAATGTGATCAAGTGATCACAGGACGGGACGAGGAGGAAATGGCTGGTGTAAATCTGCACATTGAAATGAACTGTGTCATATCGCAGTCCAGGAGGAGTCGAGAAGACTCGTGTCTTTTCCGTTAGGATGGCAGGTGTTATCTTGCACATTGAAAGGGGCTTAGCCATTTCGCAGTGCAAGTGGAGTCGTGAAGACTCTGTCATCTGCTTTTCGATGACAAGGCAGGTGAAGGCCGTCAGAAGAAGTGCCGCGAAATCTAAATCTGCAATTTGAGAGGTTCCTGTCCTTTCAAATTGCGACTAAATGAGTGACCTCGCTCATTTAATAGGCAATTTATAGGTTCTGAACTAGGGTATTACGTCGTTAGCTAGAAAAGGGGTATATATGGGGAAGGGCATATAGGTCCGTGGCCCATTTCTTATAGGGCTCATCCCGACATTTGTCTTACGCCTTAGGAAAACCACGGAATACATTAGGCAGGATGACTTGTCTCATATAAGAGACTACCCAATTTGGCTATTAGGTAGGAGGTGATTGTTGTCATGAGCCTTGTTGAATCGTCTCAATTTTGAGACCAGCCATTTGGCTATATGATGGCTCAATTACGAAGAGGGGGGAGAGATGTAATTATTGATTAATTAATTTAGTGCAAGAATCTACCCGTCACTGTTTTATACCTTCAAGAATTCGCGTCTTTTTAATTGGTTATTTTACGACGCTTTATCAACTGCTGTGGTCATCTAGCGTCTGAATAAGACGATGGTGATTAGTACCTCCGAAATGAGTCCAGGGTCCAGCCCTGAAATTACCCAGAATTTGCTTTTTAATTGGTTGAGGGAAAACCCCGGAAAAACCTCAACCAGGTAACTTGTCCCAACCAGGATTTGAGCCCGAGTTCTTTAACCGGCGTTTACCCGCTTTCAGTTTCCTTGTCCACATAGTCATGAACATATAGACTGAAAATGGCAAAAGAGAAATATGATTTATTATGCAAATCTAGTCTTTCAGGTAAAGCTCCCTGTAAAGCAGATTTTAATAATTTCAAGCGAAAAATTGTTCCGGGGCCGGGTATCGATCCCGGGACCTCTGGTTGCACGTACCAGCGCTCTACCAACTGAGCTACCCGGGAACTCCACCCGACACCGTCTCAACTTTTCCCTTTATATCCACACAACTCGCGTGGGCTGACGAAACGCCAGAGACCCACATCGAGTGCACACAAACGCTGTGTGACTTGGAATTGTGGTTTTCTGTTAACATACACAGTAACGTATATATTATGCAAATCTAGTCTTTCAGGTGAAGCTCCCTGTAACGCAGATTTGAATAATTTCAAGGGAAAAATTGTTCAGGGGCCGGGAAATTATTCATGATTTATTATATTTTTTAAATCTTCTAAATTCCGTCATGTAAAATTATCGCCATGTAGCGTACAATTACGTTGCACCTAAACCTTCAATGCCTAAATTTACGTTTAGAAATACGGAAATCTAACATAATACTATCGTCATACGCTACGTCACAGCCTCCAAGGATTGCACAACAACGGTGTGATCAGTAGACAGTGTGGCCAGGGTCGAAACTTGTGCATTACGAGGTACCTGTTCCGCGAACTGGAACAAGGAGTAGATACCGGAATTTATGTCTGCGGAACTCGAGTTTTGCGCCTCAGTCGCTGGTTTTTACATCCCCATGAGAGTCATCCATAACCCTATGAACGCCATTTTCCTGTGACGTCATGTAAAAAAGTTTTCCCATTATTCACAAATGGTCAGAAGTGTAGGGCAGGCGAATGTGTATGCGTCATGTGCGTGTGTCTGGGATCAACTACACGTGTCATAAATAACATTCACTACATCCCTCGCATTTGCACTTGTGTTTATTTTTGTGTTTTTCAGTTACAAAGTAAAAAAAAAAAAGACTACAAATCTAAATACACGTGTTGTTATAATACTTCTGTTGCACAGCAACGTGGAGCGTCGTTATTCTTTTTTTATTCTCTCAACCCGCTCATCATTTGTTCTCAGAAGCTCGTTAAGCCATAAAACTGTTTTGCTCTAGGATTTTCTTGCTGGAGGTTATCGATGATACCAAGAATTGAGTTATAACTTAATATTAAATAAGTCTAAGCCTATGCCTTTTTGTGCTACATGCCATTGTTCTGGGAAAGTATGCGGTTAAATTTTGAACAGAGTGGAATACGTGGAAATTAACAGAATGAAGTAGAACTCAATACAGTAGTAAAAAATACAATAGAATAGAAAATAATGAAAGAGAACATAATGGTATGAATATGGAATAAGAGAATAGAAGTTGAAGAGAACTGAAAAGAATAAAATAGAAGGGGAAGGAGAAAATTATACTTACTTACTTACTGGCTTTTAAGGAACCCGGAGGTTCATTGCCGCCCTCACATAAGCCCGCCATAGGTCCCTATCCTGTGCAAGATTAATCCAGTCTCTACCATCATATCCCACCTCCCTCAAATCCATTTTAATACTACCTTCCCATCTACGTCTCGGCCTCCCCAAAGGTCTTTTTCCCCTCTGGCCTCCCAACTAACACTCTATATGCATTTCCGCATTCGACCATACGTGCTACATGCCCTGCCCATCTCAAACGTCTGGATTTAATGTTCCTAATTATGTCAGGTGAAGAATACAATGCGTGCAGTTCTGTGTTGTGTAACTTTCTCCATTCTCCTGTAACTTCATCCCTCTTAGCCCCAAATATTTTCCTAAGAACCTTATTCTCAAACACCCTTAATCTCTGTTCCTCTCTCAAAGTGAGAGTTCAAGTTTCATAACCATACAGAACAACCGGTAATATAACTGTTTTATAAATTCTAACTTTCAGATTTTTTGACAGCAGACTGGATGATAAAAGCTTCTCAACCGAATAATAACACGCATTTCCCATATTTATTCTGCGTTTAATTTCCTCCCGAGTATCATTTATATTTGTTACTGTTGCTCCAAGATATCTGAATTTTTCCACCCCTTCAAAGAATAAATTTTCAATTTTTATATTTCCATTTTGTACAATATTCTGGTCACGAAAAGTAAAATTTCCATGTTTTCCCTAGTCCTTTGTGGATTTTCTCCTAACATATTCACGTCATCCGCAAAGACAAGGTAACATATAGACTACTTTATCATAATTCAGATTTGTTTCAGTAATGTCTTGTGACGTAGAACGAATATTTTCAAATATTGTTTTTTTTTTTTTTCCTGAACATAAAAGGAGTATTTCTTTTGATAAAATCAAAATGTTCATTGTTATTTGTTACAATGATGCTAGAATCATAATTGTATCCTTTGTTGTATGTTATTTTATACGTATGGATAAATTATTTTAGTTTCAAAATTACGAAGTTTATAATTACAAATTATTTTTTTATATTATTCGTTTATTATTTTCTTGTTCTAAGGCTGTGGACGATTGGAGCATATGTTTAGTTACACCCAGCTGTACTTGTTTGTCGTTCTGGTTCACTGACATTGAGAGATACGCTATTATTTTTTATTCGGTAGAGATATAGTCCAAGCTCACATAACTTAACAGTTTTGTTACCAACTTCCTAGCTCTGCCAATGACATTTCTCTCCAGTTGTACCAATCCATAGCATAATGAGATATGTTATTGCTTTTTAATTGCAGGAAACAATTCATTTTAAACTGGGTTATATCTGAAAACTTGTTTCACGGTACAGTGAATGAGGTATGTGTATATCAATGCGTAAATACCGGAAGTGGAGACTTCGATCCGAAGGTCACCTTTGGAATTCCAAGGCAGGATAAAGCTATTTGAAGAGTCCACTGCAAGAATGATGGATGTCACTTTCTTGTCGAAAATGAACCAAGACTGTCAATGCATAGCTTAAGACATATAGAATGTACGTAGAGAGTTATATGGCATTAACACTGATAGTCACTGTCCAGTAATGATCGGAAAATCACAGTTAAGCTTTGAGCGCTAAGCATTTCAAACTTTCAATCGCTTCTCCTGCAAAATGCATTCCAAATGACATCCATCATTCTTGCAGTGGACTCTTCATTTGTTAGACATGATTTAGAGGTTAGAATAGATTTCATTATTTGCTCTTCTGTATAGATCTGAAAGAGTGATAAAGCTTCTCCATACTGAAGAAACATTTTTACTTTCTCATCATATGAAGTATAAAGAAAAAAAAAAAGACATTTTTGTAGAAATATACATTCCAACATCGCTGATACTGAAAAATGGTTTCGGACATGCCCTTTGTTTGTAATCTGCACTATTCCACAAGGGAAGAAAGAGACAATGCTACAATGAAAGTGGCTATAGCTATGTAGGTATTAATACTATTACTATTTAATACTGACAACTATCTCTGCTACTGTCGCGTGGTAACAAGAAATTTGCCAATGCCCAAGGGTACTGAAAGTGAGTGACATGATTACGTAACAATGATGGAGTTCCCCCCCCTCGCTGTTATTTATACTCGCTTTAACATCTTTGGTCATATCGCGAGTTAATCTTTGGTTGAAATCCGAAGGCCTGTGTATATATTACTGATTTGTTATGAATATGATTTCGGTGACGAATGAGGCCGGTGATATTCAGGGATGTTGAGGCCCGAATTTCCTGGCATTTGCCTTACGGTTGAGGAAAAACCCTGAAAAACCTCAACCAAGAAATTCAACCCTACCGGGAATCGAACCCGGGCCCTCTGCGTAAGGGACCAGCATGCTGATCCCTACACCACAGAGGTGATCAAATGATGGAGTTAAAATCGCAATATAAACTGAAATAATGGGGATCATATTTTGGCCATTACAATTCTAGAATTGTCTGGCGAGGCTCGAAGTCCGGTCCCTAAAGTATCATAATTCATTTAAACAATTCTCTTAGTGTATGTAAGTAGTAAATTTATGAACAACATTGAGTGAATGTCAATAACATTATAATACGAATAAATTTTGGTTCATCTGCGGTGTTTTGGGTACTGTACGCCGGTCAAAGGTCTGTTTCAAGGTATTTGGAACTCCAGTTTATGAGTATAAAATGAACTTGCATAAAAATGAATAACATTGTACAATTACGTTTATAATTAAAAAAAACAGTGTCAGATAAATGGCACATTTGTCACTATATCTTCTGCGAGATTATCAGTGAGATGGTATTTGGCGAGGTAAGGCCAAAGATTCGCCACAGAATTACAAGCAGCTGAGCAATCAAGCGGGATTCGAACCCACTCCCGAGAGAGAAGTCTCGAAATAAGAAACATGTTCGCTAATTTCTGAATTACGCAGTGACCAAACACATTTTCCCTTCCATTTTATACAGTGACCTATAAAACATTGATTTTCTGTAAAGCTATATGAAATGAATAAATTATCGATGATCATTTTATATCCAATACATTTTATAGCAATAGTTGTGTCCCAGAACAAGAAGAGGCAAATATTCGGGTTTTTGGAGGACTGATACAATGATTACACTTCTGTAAAATTAGTTACGCCATAACAGTAGGCCTATTCATAACATAGAAAACTGAAAAATGAATACATTTATTGACTACTTGGTTTACAAAACAAAAACTTCCTCCCTCCTTACGAAACAAATCGCATTTGAGGGGACTGTATAATTAAGAAGGCGTTATTTGGTTCTCTGTGGTATGTACTAAATACGGTATGCAGCAAAACATAATTTGTATAACCTACAACAATGCACAAAAATAGCTAAAAAAATAGCAGCGATAAGTTCAGACATGTGTCACGGAAATATAACATCCATCGTAACAGTTTATCACGCATGAGGTAATTCCGAGTTTCCAGAAGGCCATGGAACTGTAGCAGGAATACCTCCATGATAAAATAAACTGATTACTACTCCACATTTCCTGAACTGACCAGGTATGACGAAGAGGCCATGAATCGGTATCCGGGAGTTGTAACATGTGAACGAACGACCTGTCCCACGGTAGTACATGGCTCGACGGTAAGAGTCTGAAGTTCAATCTCAGGGACGATAATAGATTGTGGACAAAACTCTAGACCAGCAAATCTCATTGCAAGCCATGATACAACAATGAAAACTTCGTTATCAAAAATTCTATCGACGCTAGTTAATCTTTTTGTTGGACAGAGTCATTAAATAAGCAATTAAAACACTTCATATGCTCTACAAAGACCTTCATACACAATTAAAAAAATAGACACATCGCCTGTATTACGTCACGGTGAATCTTCACGTCACAATTATCCAGGTTTTTTTTTTATGTCTTTACAGCACAACTTCCAGCTAAACCATATCTCGAATTCTGTTTTATGTGTTCTAACAGATTATTTTAATGTTCTTGTATTTCATCACCAGTAATCTCACTAGAGGTTTCGATTTATCTAGACAAAATCAAAACTCGAGTGGGATTTAATTGACTATTACACGATTAGAAGAAAGTTAGAAGAAATAAAGTACTCTAATACAATAATAGTACATTTTGCAACGAGCCTATAATGGTAGTAATTAAGACGCAAGTATGTCTATCAAACGAGCGCAAGCGAGTTTCATAATTTTCATACGAGCGTCTTAATTACCGTTATAGGCAAGTTTCATACGACTTTTTATGCTCGACCATATTTCTAACTTGAAATTATTCATAAGTATTCATGTTATTCTTATCTGACTGGGGAGCGGAACTGACCTTGTGCAATATCTCGTAAATTGTGAGATGTGCGCAGACGCAAAAGTATTGATTTTTTCCGACAAGCAATGTCATTGACCTTGATATAATCTAGAGAGTAAAATAAACATTAATCTTGATATAACCTTGAAATTGATTTAGACATTGAAAAACGAGATGACAAATTGTATTTATTTGAATATTATTTACAATTAACGCTAATTATTATAGTAAGAGAACATAACCTTCTGCGACAGTATTGGATTTCCAGCCTCCGTGACGTTTCGCTAGTTGTCTTTCGATTGCATATCCGAGAATAATCGATACTTGCGCTTTCATATTGCTACAATGGTGTTTTCTGATTGGTGGAACACCTGGACTTTAATGAATAGGTGTACTTTAATGAGGTCCATTAAAGGGCTGCTACCAGGTGTATAATTACTACATTTCGGCATGGTCGAGCATAAAATATTAATTGACTTACTAAAATTCTATTTCAGTAAACGTTTGAACGGAGCCGCCATTTTCGTTGACTGTCTATGCGGTAAACAACTGACGATCGCAAAGCATGTTTTATAGTACCGTAAAGAATTTGCAGTTTAAAATGTTGGCAAACAAAGAAACAAATGATGACGTGATAAAAATTGAAGAAAGTGTATAAAGATTATTACAAATAAAATGCTCTGATACAATGAAATAGATATTAATTGACTTACTAATATTCTATTTCACTAATGTTACCTTCACCAAAACGTTTGAACGGGTCCGCCATTCTCAGTAGACTATCTATGCGGGATACAAATGACGATTGCAAAGCATGTTTTATAGTACTGTAAAGAATTTGCAGTTTGAAATGTTGGCAAATAAATAAATTCTAGGAAAGTTATAAAAACAAACAAATGATAGGGAAATTATAAAAATAAATACATGCTAGGGAAGTGATAAAATTGTGCGATAAGCAGCCATGATTGGTTGACAAACGTCCTTTCGTGCCATTTTATTGGTCAAAAGTAGTATGACGTAGTAACAGTCACTAATAAAATATGTTTGTAGCTCTATTATTACTTACAAATGGCTTCTAAAAACCCTGAGGTTCATTGCCATCCTCACATAAGCCGTCATTGGTCCCTATCCTGAGCAAGATTAATCCAGTCCCTACCATCATATTCCACCTCCCTCAAATCTATTACAATACTATCCTCCCATCTACGTCTCGGCCTCCCCAAACGTCTTTTTCACTCAGGTCTTCCAACTAACACTCTACATGCATTTCTGGATTCACCCATACGTGCTACATGCCCTACTCATCTCAAACGTCTGGATTTAATGTTCCTAATTATGTCAGGGGAATTTTAGTTGCAGCAAGTAAAGAGATAGGTTTGGAAGTAAATCCCGAAAAGATAAAGTATATGATTATGTCTCATAACGAGAATATTGTACGAAATGGAAATATAAAAATTGGAAATTTATCTTTCGAAGAGGTGGAGAAGTTCAGATATCTGGGAGCAACTGTAACAAATATAAATGATAATCGGGAGGAAATTAAACACAGAATAAATATGGGAAATGCCTGTTATTATTCGGTTGAGAAGCTTTTATCATCCAGTCTGCTGTCAAAAAATCTGAAAGTTAGAATTTATAAAACAGTTATATTACCTGTTGTTTTTTATGTTTGTGAAACTTGGACTCTCACTTTGAGAGAGGAACATAGGTTAAGGGTGTTTGAGAATAAGGTGCTTAGGAAAATATTTGGGGCTAAGAGGGATGAAGTTACAGGAGAATGGAGAAAGTTACACAACACAGAACTGCACGCTTTGTATTCTTCACCTGACATAATTAGGAACATTAAATCCAGACGTTTGAGATGGGCAGGGCATGTAGCACCTATGGGCGAATACAGAAATGCATATAGAGTGTTAGTTGGGAGGCCAGAGGGAAAAAGACATTTAGGGAGACCGAGACGTAGATGGGAAGATAATATTAAAATGGATTTCAGGGAGGTGGGATATGATGATAGAGAATGGATTAATCTTGCTCAGGATAGGGACCAATGGCGGGCTTATGTGAGGGCGGCAATGAACCTCCGGGTTCCTTAAAAGCCAGTAAGTAAGTAAGTAAGTAAGTAAGTAAGTAAGCAATTATGTCAGGTGAAGAATACAATGAGTACAGTTCTGTGTTGTGTAACTTTCTGCAATCTCCTGTAACTTTATCTCTCTTAGCTCCAAATATTTTCCTAAGCATCTTATTCTCAAACATCCTTAACCTCTGTTCCTCTCTCAAAGTGAGATTCCAAGTTTCACAACCATAAAGAGCAACAAGCTGTATTAATATGTATAATTATTATGCTGTCCAGTCTTATGCAGATTTTTGCTGTTGTCAAGGCACTCATTTCTTTTAATTTATTGAAATTGTTTCCCATTGGTATCTATGTTTGCAACTTCACAGAAGGGTGAACGAAGCAATTACATTATAAAATTTTATTCGCCTTTCCTTTCGCGCTTCACTTTTTTTTAATTACGTGATTGATATCACACATTATCTAAATTATTTACACTTTTATTTGAATTAAATTCTGTTTCATTTATAGCTTCTGCTCGTATTTCACAACGTAAATAACTAAATGACATTATTTGTTCTAGAGGAATTCCGTAATCATAGTTTATGTTACCTGTAATGTTGTCAAATCATACTGTTCACATAAATCAAGTCACAAATATTAATTTGACGACGATAATTTTTAATAGGTTATTTAACGATGCTGTATCAACTACTGGGTTATATAGCGTCGATGGAAATGGTGATAGCGAAATAATATTTACCGAGGTAAGGCCGAAAATTAGTCATAGATTACCTGACATTCACTTTCCGGTTGGGAAAACCACGAGGAAAAAACCCAACCAAGTAATCAGCGCAAGCGGGAATCGAACCCAGATAAGAAGGCAAGCATCTACGTCGGTGGTTTAATAACCATAATTTTTATCTTTAAGTACATCGTGAGCATATAGTTTCACGCTTATAGGAATTGTAGAAAAATAATGCGACAATCACACGACAAACGAAGTTCGTTTGCGAAAAAAAAAATCATTAATATTTAAGACAAAAAATATATATTCGGAATATGTATGATAAGAACTTTGACTCTACACTACGAATGCACCCACACAGGAAACGAGAGGCGCCAAGACCAACAACGACCAGTTCCGAAGATGACCGAAAATAGGTCGAAACATGTTAACAAGGTACGTTAAAATTTAACACAAGAAAGTTCTTATCATACATATTCCGAAGTGATACGGTGTTAAAAGTTGTGTAATCAAAATGTATAAAATATAGGCCTATATTATTTTTCAGTGCATAGAAACACTACAGATATTACGTCGAAATTCAAAGCGTTCCATTCATTGCCCATAATATTTTAATGTATTATTTAACAACGTGTTATCAACTGCAACGCTATCTAGAATCGATGGAATTGGTGATAGCGAGATAGTATTTTGGACTATATAAACCAAGGATACGGCATGGGATTACCTGATATTCGCTTAACATTTGGAAAAATCCTCAGAAAAAAAAACCAAGTAGTCAGCCAAGAGGGATTCAAACCCACACCCAAGCACAGTCTCGAATCAGAGTCAAGCTTATTACATTCGAGATACAATGGCGATTTTTTTCCCATCATTACTCTTTTTTTTTCCCTAACATTCTATATATGGATTTCGTAACTGACGTGTAACAATATTTTGTAAGGGAAAATAGTATGTATACCATTTTCATTTTACACCTTTAATTTATAAGACCAAGGTAAGTATTACAATTATAGTTGCAACTATGTAATTTTTTAAGACTAACACTGGATATTTTCAATGTGATCCTAATTCATGACTCGACAAATGTCCAGTCTTATAATCCAACTCACCCTCTCACACATTTACCCATATGTCCCTGTCGATTATCTCCATAGCTGGATAGCTGAAATAATTCTCAACTTTATTTTAAATAATAATAAATAAATTTAGCTTCCCTTATGAAAAGGTTGCCAGATTTGACAAAGCGTATTACATGTAATTTGGAAATACACTTATTTACATTTGAAACGGTTAGGGAATCGAATATACAAAATGTCAGAAAAATTTACACCTAAGTAGCGTTTGTGCTCATTTACAGTTAAGAAAGGGGGGGGGGGGATCATCAGATAGGTTAGAATGATTTGAATGCCATATACCGCGAGAAAAATAATAGTACGGATTTACTGGCGTTGATATCTAAACCAATCAACAGCCATCGGTTAAGATAACTTGAAATTTCCATTATCACTCCCATACAAGTGATTTCTCGATATGTGAACCGATCCTTTGAGGGCACTAATGGATATTCCCTTCACAATGCTGTGTGTTAGGCCCAGGTTTTTACATTTGTTGGCAAAGAAGGAGGGTATGGTACCTCGTGCTCCCACCATCAGACCCATTACATCAATGTGGGACAGGCTATATTTATCTTTATAGAACGGGAAGTCATATAGATTGAGATCGGGGGAGCGAGAAGACCACTTATTTCACTATCTGCACCTTCCAATTCAATAGTTTGATAGCGTGGCATTCAGGAATTTGTGAGCACGCCGGTGAAAATGTGGAGGTGGCCCATGTTGTTGAAAGATTAACGTGTTGTTATGTTCTGTTAGCTACGGCGCCATAATGGAAACAAATCACAAACGTGGACAAGCCTTCGGGATTATTACATGTCACCAACATCTCTCAGTCCCAGATAATCGAATCCGGCAAGTCGCGGAGCCTGGTGGTATAGATTATAATAGGGAGCTGTACCATTAATTTTTAAATCTATAAAAGTTTAACTTTCCACTGTTCTCAGTTATTTTTATATGTTTTGTAGTTTCCGTCTTATTTTAACTCCGAAAGTATAGCTACTAATAATAATTTGTAAGATACTATTATAATGAAACTGAAAATAATGTATGGGGTTTGTGACTATAAAAACAAAACGATTATGATAATGATAATGATGATAATCCAATTCAATTCAATTCAGTTTATTTGGCCATTAGACATACAGTTTTAGGCTTCGTCAGAATACACTGAAAAACATATAAATACATTCTTAAAAAATACTAATAAAAGAAACAGTAAAATTTAAATAATACAATGAAAACACGAAATAATTTGAAACTTTTAAATTAAAGAAAACTAACTAAATTGCAATTGATCTTATTTATTACAAATTTGTGTTGAAGAACTCAGCAACAGAATAAAAAGGATTATTTAATAACCAATTGTAAAATCTAATTTTGAAGCTATCGATTGGTAATTTATAATATTGACTTGGGAGCTTATTATATAATTCCATCCCCATAATTAAAAAGTTTGTGTTGTGTAATCTACAATATGGAATATTAATTTGTTCAATATTTCTAATTTCATGATCATGTATATTGGCCACTAATGAGTAATTGTCGATATTTTGTCGAGTATAAAGTACTAGATCATATATATACAAATTTATGATTGTTAAAATCCGTGATTGTCTGAAAAGTGGCCGACAATGTTTCAGATAGTTTGATTTACATAAAATTCTAATGGCTTTCTTTTGTAAAATCAAGACGCTTCCAATTTTGGTTCCATTTCCCCAGAAAATTAGGGTTCATCGGATTATCGACTGAAAGGATGATGGTGATGATGATGATGATGATGATGACGATGGTGATGATGATACAACGACGACACTAATGATATGTCTTGAAGAGTCTTTCGCATTTCCAATATATTTACACCGCACCGTTTTCGAGGAATGTAACAGGGCGGGTTTGCCTACGTTTTAGGTCCGTTGAATACCGTCCGATTACACGAAAGATAAACTTCATTACCTTCTATTCTGTTCCGCCTACGTAGTAACAAGATACGGCACTGGCCGAGCGTGCAGACCTAGGAGGAAAACGAAGGCCGTCTGATTAGTGTTAATTTATTGTTTAACAGGCAGTACATTTTAGTTCTTATGAGGAAAGCAACGCAGAAGAACGTGAGAGGAAAAAGACACCTTATAGCCTGGTGGTATTGTGTGTTCAAATAAAAATCGGTTTATATTTTAAATTTACTTTAGGATGTTTACACGTTTTTACAGCTGCAAATTAAAGACATTGAAATACTACTAGGTTCAAAAAGTTCCCGGAATTTTACTACCATTTTTCGTATTAATACATAACAAGGGATATTATACATTTGTTTTGTTGGTAACATTCATGATGTCATTTCCTTAAAGTTTGTTGATAATGGCAATTATTGGTTTTGAGTTGTAGGCAATTGTTTATCATAGTGTTTCGTTTGTTCGTCGCATTTTGTAATTATGTCCACAGAGCAAAGTACAAACATCAAGTTCTGTGTTTTGCTGGGGACATGATCAGTATGGCTGATGAAGATGGTGATTTCTTAAACAAAATGAAACTGGTGCTACTTGTACGACCCAGTCCCTAAACGACAGTCATCTGAGTGGAAATCGAAAACATCTCCTCGGAAGCAAAAATTTCCTAGGGACACTTCCAAAGGCAAAGTTATTTTAAATGTTATGTTTTATTTAACGACGCTCGCAACTGCAGAGGTTATATCAGCATCGCCGGATGTGCCGGAATTTTGTCCCGCAGGAGTTCTTTTTCATGCCAGTAAATCTACTGACATGAGCCTGTCGCATTTAAGCACACTTAAAGCAAAGTTATGTTGGAAGTTTTCTTCGACTCTCAGGGTCTCATGCACCATGAGTTCATTCCAGAAGGTCGTACTGTAACGAAAGAATTGTACGTAGAAACCCTCCGTCGCCTCTGGGACGCAGTGAGAAGGAAACGTCCAGAAAAGTGGGTAGAAAACAACTGGTTCCTTATGCATGACAATGCACCTGCTCATCGCGCAATTATTGTAAAGAATTTTCTTGCCAGGCACAACATAACTGCTTTGGATCACCCACCATACTCTCCTGATCTCTCACCACCTGATTACTTTGTGTTTCCCCGTCTGAAAAGTCATCTGAAAGGACGGAGATTCAATGCTGAAGAGGTTATCGCAAACGCGACGAGAGCACTAAGACGGGTTTCACAAAATGGCTTCCAGGCCTGCTTCCAGGAACTCTACACGCGTTGGCAAAAGTGTGTTGTTGCGGAAGGCAACTATTTTGAAGGGAATGCTGTAGAATAGTGTTTAAGGTACGTTGTTTCTATGATGCTAGCAAATTCCGGGAACGTTTTGAACCTAGCATGTATAATTATTTCAAGTTGAATCTTTCGTACATACTTTTAACACTTGAATATAAATAATTGATTAAATGGTGATCTTACTCGTGTTAATTGTGTAAGCATGTGTGGCTTACAGCTGTTTCGGTGCTTCTTCACACCATCCTCAGAGCCTACTAGATCTCGGCGTCATCTCGAACTTCGCTACCTGTTGTGTGAGTGCGTTCGATTGTTGAAAAGTGATGAAATGTGGAGTCAAATAGTGTGTGTGTTCTGAATTTGATCTGTGTGTTGAGAATTTCATCACGATGTGTTTTAGTATGTTTATATATTTCATATTGTTCTAGTGTGTTGAGTTTTTGGTTTTTGGGTTGTATGTATATGATTTCCATGTCTGTATTTATGTTATTGTATGTGTGGTTAGCATTAGTTGTGTGTTCGGCATATGTAGATGTATTGTGTCCTCTGGTTATTGCTTTAATGTGTTCTTTGTACCGAGTTTGGAATGATCTGCCTGTCTGTCCAATGTAGAAACTGTCGCAACTATTGCATGTGAGTTTGTATAAGCCTGTGTAGTTGTATTTATTTGTTTGTGTTGTTTGTGTGTTGAGATGTCTTTGTAGTGTGTTTTCTGTTCTGTATGTTATGTTTTATTTCTGTTTTCTGAATGAGGATGCGATCTTGTGCGTTATTTTGTTTTCGTATGATTAGTGTGATTATTTATATAATTATTTATTTCTTTACAGATAAAAAATCGACATAAAAATTTATTTAAACAGCGGACCATTATTAGCGTATGAACAAGAGGATTTATCGAATCATTCTAACTGCGTGAAACGTTTATGCTGTTCGTGACTGTTATTGTAAGCATGAATGGGAGCTGGGACTGATTTCAGAATGTCGCTTCATATGCAGAGGAATTACTGGATATCTTTCTTTAGTTACTTCTATCGTAGACCCACATGAGGTCACGTAATTTTAAGGCTCATTCACAATGAAAATTAAACATAACGTAAGCGTTAACTTAAGAATATAAACGTTACGGTAAAATCAAGAAGTCATACCATCATTCACGATGGAAACATAAATATAACAGCAAACATACTTGGTAACCATGGAAACATAACGACGCCATTTCCTCATATTCTGTCGTATACTCAAGCGCTCCACGATTGTGTTCTGTTTGCAAATCACGTAAGCATAAGCATGAAAGTTTGGAGTTTGCAAACTTTCATGTTAACATCTTACGGCAAAGTTTATGTCAGTGTTTATGTGAATCATTGTGAATGATCCCATTTGGTAGCCTGGGCGCAAACTTCTGTGTTTATGTTTCGGTTATGTTTAATTTTCATTGTGAATGGGCCTTTACACTTCGTACTCAGTCCGGAAGCAGTTGGAAAACGCATTAGATAAAGATGCTTTCTTCACGATCTCGTGCGAATGTGCAATAAGAGTCAAGCTCGTGCTGACTTCTTGGGTTCGACCTTCATCGCCACGCAAAATGCATTCTGCAAACCTCAGCAGCTGACAGTGGGAAGGTATTGCTTCGGCGAATAGTTCTACGTCGTTGTACACAGAACATGAGAGCAGGATCAAGCTGAAGGTGACTCTGTCAAGGGAAGACGCGCGGACTGCAGGCTGCGATTGGTTTGTCGTGTATTGCGATTCTGAAAAGGAGAATCGGATACAAATGCCACATTTTTGTACAGGAAAGTGATCTCTCGCGTTGTATAGCCTAGGCGCCTAGAGGAACTTCAACAGAGTTGAACTGTAATTTACTTTTTCTTTGACTAAAACCTATCGTAAGAGTACATTATTGTATTGTATTTATTAACTTTCCATGATATTCATACATTTCTTCACAGCTAGAATATGGAACAAGTAAAAAAACTTAATACTATTATTATAAAGCCTTAATTTATAGTCACAGTCTAGATGAAATATATATATACGAGTTTACAATATAGTCTACTAGTACAACACACAGTTTTAGTATCAATTTCATGAAGTGTTACTGAATGTCATGAATTCACCTACAGAATAGAAGACGTGAGAAATTAGGCACTTCTTTAATTTGGCCCTAAATAATTTTATGTTTTGAGTTTCATTTTTTATATCGATAGGGAGGCTATTAAAAACTTTTACTGCCATATAACGCACTCCTTTTTGATAGCACGATAGACTTGCCGATGGAGTATGAAAGTCATTTTTTGACGTGTATTTATGCTATGAACTGTTGAATTAGTTACAAAGTTTTCACGATACATAAGAGGAAGATTATTAATGAAAAGATATATAGACAAGCCATGGACATTATTTGTAGTTTTTTTTAAATAGTCCTACACGATTCCGTAGATTTGGCACTTACTATTATTCTAATTACTCTTTTTTGTAATAGGAATACACTGTTACTATCTGTGGAATTTCCCCAGAATATTATTCCAAAACTCATTACCGAGTGGAAGTAGGCAAAGTATATTGTTTTTAAGGTATTGATATTTATTATCTTTTGCATAGATCTAATAGCAAAACAAGCTGAATTTAGTTTGGGGGTAATTTCTTTAATATGATTGTTCCACTTTAGCACATCGATTTTTAAGCCAATAAATTTGGTTGTTGTTCTTTCTAATAGGGATCTATTGTTAATTATTGCGCTAGAAATTTGCGAGGTTGAATTTGGACAGGATTTAAATTGAATTATGTTAGTTTTGTTACACTTTAATACCAATTTATTGACTGAGAACCAGTCACATATGTTGAAGAGAATTTCCTCTGTTGAAGATTGGAATGTGTTGGAGTCATTGGCTGTAATTACTATACTTGTGCCATCTGCAAATAATATGGGATGACCTACATCTTTTATTAGGGGGGCCAGATCATTTATGAACACTAGAAAAAGTAGGGGACCTAATATTGATCCTTGAGGAATTCCATTATTAATAGTTCCCCATGCCAAGACTTATGCATCCTTTCATCAAATTAGCCAGGAATCAATCCCCTGCTCGTTCTGTGAACATTGTGAATAGAAAAAGCGACTAAAAAATTTTCTTCCTCCTCATATTATCAGTTTCGCTAGCTATATTAGTTTCAGAATTGTTCCATCATCAAAATCTTCGCCATCTTCGTCTTCATTATTTTGGCATTATAGTTGCCATCTTTCTCATCACCATCATAGTTATTGTCGTCTTCATCATTATTGTCTTATAGTCATTATTTTCAGTTTTCTAAATGGTTTTGCTGTTTATACTCGACCTACGAACTCAGAAAATGTGTAACACTTTGTGTAAGATGAAGTTCCTAGAAGTTTGAAAAGTTGATTATTGGACAGCTTCACCGCTTTTGTTATTACTTCAGCCGAACAGGCTGTGGTACGAACAAGGCCTGAAACCTGTGAACTTCCATGAATGAAAACATTTCACGCAATCTAAGGGATTTCATAATTAATCATTTGTCACTCTTTTTTAAACAAACAGTAATTTTATTTTCAAGAATAAGATAATAATTGTGATTTCCTGAACATCTTACAAACTAACTTACTAATAGCTTTTAAGGAACCCGTAGGCTCATTGCCGCCCTCACATAAGCCCGCCATCGGTCCTTATCCTGAGCAATATTAATCCAGTCTCTATCATCATATCCCACTGCCATCAAATCCATTTTAATATTATCTTCCCATTTACGACTCGGCCATCCCAAAGTCTCTTTCCCTCCTGCCTGCCAACTAACACTCTATATGCATTTCTGGATTCGCTCATACGTGCTACATGTCCTGCCCATCTCAAACGTCTAGATTTTATGTTCCTAATTATGTCAGGTGAAGAATACAATGCGTGCAGTTCTGTGTTGTGTGACTTTCTCCATTCTCCTGTAACTTCATCCCTCTTAGCCCCAAATATTTTCCTAAGCACCTTATTCTCAAACACCCTTGACCTATGTTCCTCTCTCAAGGTGAGAGTCCAAGTTTCACAACCATATAGAACAACCGGTAATATAACTGTTTTATAAATTCTAACTTTCAGATTTTTTGACAGCAGAGTAGATGACAAAAGCTTCTCAACCGAATAATAACACGCATTTCCCATATTTATTCTGCGTTTAATTTCCTCCCGAGTGTCATTTATATTTGTTACTGTTGCTCCAAGATATTTGAATTTTTCCACCTTTTATGTTTCCATTTCGTACAATATTCTGGTCACGAGACATAATCATAAACTTTGTCTTTTTGGGATTTACTTCCAAACCTATCGCTTTATTTGCTACAAATAAAATTTCCGTATTTTCCCTAATCATTTGTGTATTTTCTCCTAACATATTCACGTCATCCGCATAGACAAGAAGCTGTTGTAACCCATTAAATTCCAAACCCTCTCTGTTATCCTGGACTTTCCTAATGGCATATTCTAGAGAAAAGCTGAGAAGTAAAGTTGATAGTGCATCTCCTTGCTTTAGCCCGCAGTGAATTGGAAAAGCATAAGATAGAAACTGACCTATACGGACTCTGCTGTAAGTTTCACTGAGACACATTTTAATTAATCGAACTAGTTTCTTGGGAATATCAAATTCAATAAAAACATTATATAAAACTTCTCTCTTAACCGAGTCCTGAACAACAGATTCATCTAATTTTAGCGGCCCACAGATATCGAAACTTCTAGACTGAAGCCAATTTCTTTACCCAGCGATCATCTCAGTTTCTTATCGAGCGATATAAGGTCGAATATACGGAGACAGTAATAAATTGCAACTCATACAAAAAGAAACATTTTTAAGCTGTGCAGCCCACACGGTTAAGGAAACCTCACTCTAGTTATATATGATACCAGAAAGAACTTTCGGATACATGTTCAAAAATAGATAAAATCGATCTTAAGAGAGCACTGGGCAGAAGACATATTACTTGAAGCCATTTTATCTTTTGGCCTAATGGAGAAAGAGAAGTCAGTCTTCTACAAAAACGACCAACATAAACCGGAACAAGCTTTTAGTCTGGCCTTTAAATGCGAAAAAAAAGCATTGTTTCCTCCTCCCTTTTCTTGTAAAGAAGACTTGTACGACTCTGCACAAATGGGAAATTCTGTAAAACTCAAATGTACTCCAATCCGTTCTTAATGACCAACAGCATTCGAAAAATTCCTTCCGCTATCACTCAAGAAAATACTAGTGGAAACACTAGTAATGCCCCACTTCGATTATTGTGATTCTCTACTGACTGACCTCAATGTCAACCAGTCGCAAAGATTACAACGTGTTCATAATTCTTGTGTTCGCTTCGTCTGCGATGTCCGTCGCGCTGACCACATTACCCCATCCTTCCAAACTCTAAACTAACTACGGCTTAACGAACGTAGAAATTTTCATTCTCTTGTTCTCCTTTTCCAAGTCCTTCACACCTCTACACCTACCTACCTTGCCTCCCGTTTCAGTTACCTGTCATCATATCATAATCTCTTCACACGCACGCAAAATAGCCGCATACTAGCCATACCAACACATAAGACATCATCAGTATTCATCATCATACACAATCTCGCTCTCGCGCTTGTGGAATACCCTACCCAGTGACATCAGAGACTGTCGGAATTTAGTAGCAAACTTATTAGGCATTTTCTTACTGCGTAGAGTAGGTTTAATCAATAAAAGAAATGCTTCTCTCTTCTTAACTTTTACAATAAACTGTCTAGCTTTTATTAGTCAGTTAATCTTTTAGTACTTTGATCTTTATTGTATCTGTAAATTGAATATAAATTGTAATTATAATTGTAATTGTATTCTTAATATTGTAGTTGTAATCCTCTGGTAGAGGGGAAGAGAAGGCCTGATGGTCTTATCTCAGCCAGGTTAAATAAATAAATAAATAAATAAATACATAAATAAATAAATAAATAAATAAATAAATAAATAAAAATGTTCGCTTCGCCCTTCATTCAGACTGCATGGAAGAAAGGTATGAAATTACATTAAAGGTTTAAAAATGTCCAAACCATTTCGTTTCGCGTTCAGGTAGGACATTTTTATTCCAAGATACATAGTCAAGATTAAGCAAAATAAATTGTAACATTTTCATATTGTGATCATGTCAGTCACCGGCCTAGGAGTAATCTTTGAAGTCTTGCAGTTGTTTGAACGACTTCCTTTCTAAAAACTGTTTCCATTGATCACGTAATCAGTACAAACAGTTGCTTTTTCACCATAAATATGGGTATGAAAATTTGGTACTAAAAATATACAGATAACAGTTCTTTTTCAAATTTGTGCATATTTTTTCTCAGTCGCTGACAAAACTTTTGAATCCATAACGAATATATCCCATTGCCTACGCCATGTTCTAATAGAAGACCTCCCCGGACATAATTTCAGGGGGATGCAAAATTGAACTGTAAAGAATCAAGTTGCTAGAAGTCATGTGATGTGTAATAATATAATTGTTGCGACTACTTCGTTTATATGACGTCATTCCATTTTCGACCAATGAAGTGTAATGAAATTTTGAATTCCAACCAATCACAGTCACACTTTGCGATAATTTTTGCAGCTAGATTTATCGCTATCAATTTATCGCATGGTCGTTCATTTGTCTAGTCGTTGTCGCCAACTGTTTCCCCGTAAATTGATGATCATGAATACATTAAGATGCAACTACACGGTTAAACATTTCTTTCAACGTTAAAGCAAAGAATGCAAGATTGATTTTTAATATTAATTAATATATTTACGCAGTGAAGACGACGTTCAAAACGGCGCACCATGTAGACACAAAATCTTCATGCATCTTAATTGAACGTACCTTTTAAACTTGATTTTTTCAATATTCTTCCCAGATTGCACACATACGCGATTGGAATATTGAAATGTGTAGATGCAGCTTTAGTTCCGTTACACACTACAGCGAGAATGCGTTTGTCGAGCTATAAAAATGCTTTCCTGTAGCACGAGTAACGGTCGAAATAAGGCACAGCTGACATTGGTCCTGTTCCCACAGGTAACTTAACCTATAATTGTAGCCTATAAGATTTGTATTTTGTGAATGAAATTTAACAATTAATAGAAAGTCATATGTTCAAATTTATGTAACATCATCGCATATCAAACACAAAGACCTTGTATAGTAATATATGCAAGTTCTTTGATCAAAGTGCCTTCCGTATGGCGTAATAAAATTCGTGTTTTAATTAGGCCTATCTATACAGAGATGGCTTCACTGTGTAGCAACATGTCTCGCTGTGAATACATAAGCATTCCTATATAGCTGTCCCCACACAGTTCTTAGTTTCTCGGTGTAGTGTGTAATGTAACGATGAAGTACTAAATAAAGTGTGAAATTCTACTTTCACATCTATTTCTTCATCTTCTAATTCCATGTCCATTGTAGGCTATCTGAAAAAAATTACTTCATTCAGATTTGATAACTGCGTTTTTAACAATTCTTCATTTAATTAATGTATTAATCAGATTACGCTGCTTGTCTATGCAGATGACGTGAATATGTTAGGAGAAAATCCACAAACGATTAGGGAAAACACGGGAATCTTACTGGAAGCAAGTAAAGAGATAAGTTTGGAAGTAAATCCCGAAAAGACAAAGTATACGATTATGTCTCGTGACCAGAATATTGTACGAAATGGAAATATAAAAATTGGAAATTTATCTTTTGAAGAGGTGGAGAAGTTCAAATATCTTGGACCAACAGTAACAAATATAAATGATATTCGGGAGGACATTAAACACAGAATAAATATGGGAAATGACTGTTATTATTCGGTTGAGAAGCTTTTATCATCCATTCTGCTGTCAAAAAATCTGAAAGTTAGAATTTATAAAACCATTATATTACCGGTTGTTCTTTATGGTTGTGAAACTTGGACTCTCACTTTGAGAGAGGAACATAGGTTAAGGGTGTTTGAGAATAAGATGCTTAGGAAAATATTTGGGGCTAAGCGCGATGAAGTTACAGGAGAATGGAGAAAGTTACATAACACAGAACTGCACGCATTGTATTCTTCACCTGACATAATTAGGAACATTAAATCCAGACGTTTGAGATGGGCAAGGCATGTAGCACGTATGGGCGAATCCAGAAATGCATACAGAGCGTTAGTTGGGAGGCCGGAGGGAAAAAGACCTTTGGGAATGCCGAGACGTAGATGGGAGGATAATATTAAAATGAATTTGAGGGAGATGGGATATGATGATAGAGACTGGATTAATCTTGCTCATGATAGGGACCAATGGCGGGCTTATGTGAGGGCGGTAATGAAACTCCGGGTTCCTTAAAAGCCAGTAAGTAAGTAAGTAAGTATTAATCAGGTTACTGTAACTTAATTATATTATAATATTTTAAATTATATTATGATTTCAGCAGATAATGAAAATGTAATTATGTTATAATAATAAGAGAAAAGTGCAGTACATGTAATTAACATTGTTAAACCTGTATTTCGCTTTTCGCAATTGGCATTACTGAATAATAACATCGAATTTCTTTATTGCAGTAATCGATATTCATCTATTTCAACTTCACAATGTCTGAATAGGTTAAGTATTCGTAAATATACAACATTTTGTGATCGAATTTTAGGGATATATTATTTACATTTTTATTTTATTCACGGAATAGTCCTAATAAATGAGGGGCTTAGAACAAAAAGCAGGTAAGTGATAGTATTAAAAAAAATTGAGGTAAGTGCGTGTTGTGATAGCCCAAAAGGATGTTTCTTTGGGATAAAATCAGGTAAGAGATCACACTGTGCAGGGCTGCTATATGGGCATCATTTCACCAAACTAGTGTATAATATTCCATTGCATGTAGAACTTTATCTCTAATTTCCTCAAAACTAGGTTTGCGTCACTTACCTGCTTTTTGTTCTAAGCCCCTCAAATGTCACTCGAGGTCTGAGATTTCCCAGATAAATCTCAGACCTCTCGTGACATTACCACAGATAAATAGTGTGCCAGAGAGCATGTTTCAGAGATGATAGATATACCTGATGACAACGAGGTAGGTAACAGTGAAGAACTGATGGAGTGACGACTCGGAAAGTGTGCTCACCCATCTTCGTCCACCAGAAACTATTCGCACTCACCGAGATTTGAAACCGGATTCTTAGCATGGAAAATTGATGCATTGGGAAAAGAACTAACGGCAAGCCAGTCGGAATTCGTAACTGTAAAATGAAATACGTACGATCATGCATTTTTATGGTAACATTTATATTATGTTGTTAAAAAGCGAGCCAGAAAAATAACACTTGGAAACAGTTTTAAAACAGAACGTTGCATACTGTAGATGAAAAATACGATCATATTCACAGAAAAGAAATTAAACCGACGAAACCATGTGGCATGTGCAGATACAGATCAGCTGTTGCATTCATAACAGTGCTACCAACTGTGTTGACGCAAGTTGCAAGTGTTTGTAACACGTGTGACATAAAAAGAGAGTTAAGCTAATTCGTATTGTACTGTACTGTGTATGAAAAAAATACAGCTGTTAGTTTTAACGGTTACAACTTAGTCATAAAAAAGTTATAACACAGTCATGTGAAGCGTTGCCTAGCAACAATGCAAATCACGAGTAACGTGTCTTTCGCCAGATGGCATCACAGGAGGCCCTGAACACGTTCGGTGTGAAGGAGCAAACCGCATTCAGCAAGCCACGACGCCGTGGTGCTCTATTACCTGAGAAGCGGCTGCACTCAGTCTGACCACAACACTTGAGGTCGCATTACTGCATAATCTGAAGGGCGGTTCCCATGTTAAATGTCAGCACTCATCAGAATTCGATTACACTGAAGTCCAAGTGGCAGTTTTTCCGCCTGGCGCAATGCTAACCATACCACTCCAGATACAAGCTCGTGTTGCCGAAGGAAAATCCTGCAAGTATCTGGTAACACGCTCGTACAATTGCCCAACATGACAACTAATGCTATGGTTTCGTTTGCATCATTGTGAGCAATTATGAGGAAGAAAAGGACACTCATATCTGTTATGTTTAAACAGCTGTTTCTTGGAAACCACTGAGAATAAGAATTTTATGAATAATTTCAAGGGAAAAATTGTTCCGGGGCCGGGTATCGATGCCGGGACCTCTGGTTGAACGTACCAGCGCTCTCCCAACTTAGCTACCCGGGAACTCCACCCGACACCGTCTCAACTTTTCCCTTTATATCCACACAACTCGCGTGGGCTGACGAAATGCCAGAGACCCACATCGAGTGCACACAAACTTTGTGTGACTTGGAATTGTGGTTTTCTGTTTACGTAAACAGTGACGTATATATTATGCAAATCTAGTCTCTCAGGTGAAGCTTCCTGTACAGCAGATTTGAATAATTTCAAGGGAAAAAATTGTTCCGGGGCCGGGTATCGATCCCGGGACCTCTGGTTGAATGTACCAGCGCTCTCCCAACTGAGCTACCCGGGAACTCCACCCGACACCGTCTCAACTTCTCCCTTTATATCCACATAACTCGCGTGGGCTGACGAAACGCCAGAGACCCACATCGAGTGCACACAAACTTTGTGTGACTTGGAATTGTGGTTTTCTGTTAACGTACACAGTGACGTATATATTATGCAAATCTAGTCTTTCAGGTGAAGCTTCCTGTAAAGCAGATTTTAATAATTTCAAGGGAAAAATTGTTCCGGGGCCGGGTATCGATCCCGGGACCTCTGGTTGAACGTTCAGTTGAAACGTTGAAATTATTCAAATCTGCTTTACAGGAAGCTTCACCTGAAAGATTAGATTTGCAAGAATTTTATGCTTTTTCCTTTAAAATCACCGATACTATTTCTCCTCAAGGTATGGTTATTTTATCCTGAATCACCCTGTATAAAAAATATGAACAATAGGGGAACCAATTAAAAAGCATTACTTATAAACCAATATTAATTCTTAGGAGCTACTAAAATATGTTTTAAATGTTTCTATAAAAACCATAATCTCATAATTATGATATGAACTCGAAACACTTTCTTAACTCTAATTATTAGATAATGCTGACAATGATGAATTAATAATAATAATAATAATAATATAATAACACTAATAATAATAATTATTATTATTATTATTATTATTATTATTATTATTATTATTAGAGAAGTTTTATACATACTAGGTTCAAAAAGTTCCCGGAATTTGCTAGCATCATAGAAACAACGTACCTTAAACACTATTCTACAGCATTCCCTTCAAAATAGTTGCCTTCCGCAACAACACACTTTTGCCAACGCGTGTAGAGTTCCTGGAAGCAGGCCTGGAAGCCATTTTGTGAAACCCGTCTTAGTGCTCTCGTCGCGTTTGCGATAACCTCTTCAGCATTGAATCTCCGTCCTTTCAGATGACTTTTCAGACGGGGAAACACAAAGTAATCAGGTGGTGAGAGATCAGGAGAGTATGGTGGGTGATCCAAAGCAGTTATGTTGTGCCTGGCAAGAAAATTCTTTACAATAATTGCGCGATGAGCAGGTGCATTGTCATGCATAAGGAACCAGTTGTTTTCTACCCACTTTTCTGGACGTTTCCTTCTCACTGCGTCCCAGAGGCGACGGAGGGTTTCTACGTACAATTCTTTCGTTACAGTACGACCTTCTGGAATGAACTCATGGTGCATGAGACCCTGAGAGTCGAAGAAAACTTCCAACATAACTTTGCTTTAAGTGTGCTTAAATGCGACAGGCTCACGTCAGTAGATTTACTGGCATGAAAAAGAACTCCTGCGGGACAAAATTCCGGCACATCCGGCGATGCTGATATAACCTCTGCAGTTGCGAGCGTCGTTAAATAAAACATAACATTTAAAATAACTTTGCCTTTGGAAGTGTCCCTAGGAAATTTTTGCTTCCGAGGAGATGTTTTCGATTTCCACTCAGATGACTGTCGTTTAGGGACTGGGTCGTACAAGTAGCACCAGTTTCATTTTGTTTAAGAAATCACCATCTTCATCAGCCATACTGATCATGTCCCCAGCAAAACACAGAACTTGATGTTTGTACTTTGCTCTGTGGACATAATTACAAAATGCGACGAACAAACAAAACACTATGATAAACAATTGCCTACAACTCAAAACCAATAATTGCCATTATCAGCAAACTTTAAGGAAATGACATCATGAATGTTACCAACAAAACAAATGTATAATATCCCTTGTTATATATTAATACGAAAAATGGTAGTACAATTCCGGGAACTTTTTGAACCTAGTAGTATGATATTCTTATTGAATTTGGTACTCCCAAGAAACTAGTTCGATTAATTAAAATGTGTCTCAGTGAAACGTACAGCAGAGTTCGTATAGGTCAGTTTCTGTTAGATGCGTTTCCAATTCACTGTGGGCTAAAGCAAGGAGATGCACTATCACCTTTACTTTTTAACTTTGCTCTAGAGTATGCCATTAGGAAACTCCAGGATAACAGAGAGGGTTTGGAATTGAACGGGTTACATCAGCTGCTTGTCTATGCGGATGACGTGAATAAGTTAGGAGAAAATCCACTAACGGTTAGGGAAAACACGGGAACTTTACTGGAAGAAAGTAAAGAGATAGGTTTGGAAGTAAATCCCGAACAGACAAAGTATATGATTATGTCTCGTGACCAGAATATTGTACGAAATGGGAATATAAAAATTGGAAAAATTCAAATATCTTGCAGCAACAGTAACAAATATAAATGACACTCGGGAGGATTAAACACAGAATAAATATGGGAAATGCCTGTTATTATTCGGTTGAGAAGCTTTTATCATCCAGTCTGCTGTCAAAAAATCTGAAAGTTGGAATTTATAAAACAGTTATATTACCGGTTGTTCTTTATGATTGTGAAACTTGGGCTCTCACTTTGAGAGGGGAACATAGGTTAAGGGTGTATGAGAATAAGGTGCTTAGGAAAATATTTGTGGCTAAGAGGGATGAAGTTACAGGAGAATGGAGAAAGTTACACAACACAGAACTGCACGCATTGTATTCTTCACCTGACATAATTAGGAACATTAAATCCAGACATTTGAGATGGGCAGGGCATGTAGCACGTATGGGCGAAATCCAGAAATGCATATAGTTTGTTAGTTGGGAGGCCGGAGGGAAAAACACCTTTAGAGAGGCCGAGACGTAGATGGGAAGATAATATTAAAATGGATTTTAGAGAGGTGGGATATGATGATAGAGACTGGATTAATCTTGCTCAGGATAGGGACCAATGGCGGGCTTATGTGAGGGCGGCAATGAACCTCCGGGTTCCTTAAAAGCCAGTAAGTAAGTAAGTAAGTAAGTAAGTAAGTAAGTAAGTAAGTAAGTAAGTAAGAATCTTATAAAATGTCTTCTTAATGCCATATTTGAAAAAGTCGCCAATATGAAGTATAAAATTTTAAGCCTGTAGCTATAGTGAAATACGTTTGCACACATTCAAGGTAGTTTCCTGTTACGTAGAGCCGATAGCAGGCATATCCCTTTAAAAGCTCATTCAAAACTGTCAAGGAAGTGGCTATATCGTGACATAACTGTGCCATCCATATCAAGAACTCCAATTGTCAGGGGAGGAGGTGACTCACCTTGCATTCTACCGTGGCCGTTGCTCCTAGCAACACGACTGACTGCCATATCTGTTGGACGCTGTAATGGTATGACAGGGAGCTACGCCTTATCAGTGGTGCTGAATTAACTTCAGAATGTTTTATTATAGCACTACAGGGTAGAACAAGAAATCACGGTCAAATATCTGGAGTATCAGCCAAGGACAATTGCTTTAATAAACAACTTCTATTAATATTTGAGGAGAAAAATTCGCTCCGGCGTCGAGGATCGAACCCGGGTCCTTGGTTCTACGTACCAAGCGCTCTGACCACTGAGCTACGCCGAATTCAATCCACAGCACCAGATCGAACTTTCGACGTTTATATTTCAAGTCAACTGCCATTATACAAGGACATCATTTTATTTTTACTAATATTTTTAATATTAACTTGCCTATATCTCTGGATCAACGCCGTTTGCTACCCCCTTCCACGACTGGAGTTCGATGATATTGGCGTAATATACAAACAAATCACTTTACGAGGTACAGGAGGGAAGAAAAGTAGTTCATCCATTTACGTAAACTAGGAAATATTGCGCTTTTGAGTTTGATAATTTTCATTAGGTTTTTGTTTAATCAAAATACAGTACAGTATTAACAATGAGTGTTTTTACTCACGAACTGAGCTGTCCATGTGGACGTATTCATTATGCAGTGTATATTATACTGTCTAGAGCACATTAGCGTACAATATAGAGAATGAAGTTAAATTTAAAAATAATCATAATATGGATATATAAACACATTTTTTAAAATGGTGGCCGTTGATTTCGATACAGTCTTCAGTTCTTTTGTGCACATTATCGCACTATAGACTATTGTCCTTAATTCAGGTACCAGTTTCGTCCTTCGTACTAGTAACTCATGTTGAAATAATTCTGTACCTACTTTATAAAAGAGTACTTTACGTACTGTAAATTCAATCTTCACTTCTGCCCGATTCGAAAAGATAAAATTACTCAAACATACTATCTACTGTCCGTCCAAGGGGTTTTGTCGTAGGGTCGTAGAAAGGAGGGTAATCACGTGACAGTTAATTACATAACGAGGCCCTTCATTTAAATTATTTTAAATCTATAATATTACGTAGACGTCCAATTCCTAACAGAAATTAATGTTTTCAGAAAAGAGCTAAGACAGCCCAGCCACTAGCTGGCGAATAAAAGTTGGTAGGGGAGACGGGGGTGCGACGTAGGCAAATGGACGACAGCACCTGTCCGAAAATGATACAATATTGAAAGCTCTTTCGTCACTGGAAAACGCGAACATATTTTTGGAACGTACTGTTTACTATGACCGTAAGGCTACTATGACTGTATATGCGGTCTTGGATCTTTGTGGAGGACGGTTGAACTTCGTTAGTAGAAGGGGTGGGAGTGAAGTACATTCAAAAACTCAAGTACAATAAAAATTGAAGTAAAAATAAAATGATGTCCCTGCACTAGGAGCGAACTCGGTTGACTGACTAATGGCCGGGATTCCGCAGTAAAGTGCACTGCAATCTGTACAGAATCATGCACTGCTAGCTAGACGAATTTACTAAATATGTTATTAATTGGTCCAACAGAATAATATCTGTTATAGTGACAATTAATATTTGAGGAGAAAAATTCGCTCCAGCGCCGGGGATCGAACCCGGGTCCTTGGTTCTACGTACCAAGCGCTCTGACCACTGAGCTACGCCGAATTCAATCCACAGCACCGGATTTTTTTCTCCTCAAATCTATACTAATAATAAATCTGTAGCCGAAATTTTTCTGGTAATTTTCGATTTTCCAAAAATAATTCGTCCTAACATATATAATTAACCACCCTGAAACAGAAAATCGCTTTTTTTTATATTTTTGTTTGTATGTCTGTCTGTCTGTTTGTTACCATTTCACGCGATAATGGATGAACGGATTTCGATGAAAATTGGAATATAAATTACGTTCGTTGTAACTTAGATTTTAGGCTATATGGCATTCAAAATACATTATTTAAAAGGGGGGTTATAAGGGGGCCTGAATTAAATAAATCGAAATATCTCGCTTATTATTGATTTTTGTGAAAAATGTTACATAACAAACGTTTCTTTAAAAATAATTTCCGATAAGTTTTATTCTTTGAAAAATTTTGATAGGACTGATATTTAATGAGATAAATGAGTTTTAAAATTAAAATAACTGCCATCTAAGGCCGTGTAATGAATTAAAAAAAAAAATGACTTCGTCTATAAGGGGCCTTGGACAGCAACAATCGAAAGCTATGAAAGATAGCCTGCAGAGAATGTTTCTGTGTTTGTATGAAGTAATATCGGAAGCTACATTAACCGATTTGTATAATTAATTATTATTCCACCATTGGAAAGTGTAGTTTCTCTGGATGGACATAATGCTATAATGTTATTACAGTAACTTCTGATATAATATAATATAATATAATATAATATAATATAATATAATATAATATAATATAATATAATATAATATAATATGTAATATTATATAATATAATTTAAGTTATTTGAAGGGTTCAAAACCATAGTGGGCCTAGCGCCATTTACTGAATACGTAGAAAACAAGGGTTAAAATTAAGTTATTACCATAATTCAATGGAAACCTATAACAAGTAAAATAAAATATACACATTGAATCTAAATGATGTCAATGTTCATTGAACTATGGTTGCATGTAATAAAAATTAAGAAACATGTTAAAGGAATTGTCATTGCACCAAATGAGTGTCTCTGGACCAAAATGATCGCATTTTAATTATTTGGATGCAATTTAAATTAAGTAACACATTAAACGATTTATCCTTCTATCAAAGACGAACGTTCCCTGGATCAAACGTCCTATTTTAATTATGTAATTACTTTATATTTATTTCTAACGGGTGCAGCGGAGCGCACAGGTACGGCTAGTATTGAAAATAAAACATTACAATATTTAATTTTAAAGCCTTATCTATGTCTTTCACTAATAAAAAAGAAATATTTCTGAAAAAGACTTTTTCATTGGAATTCCCCGTTTGCCCTCAATGGCTGAACTTCATGGCTATTCTTGGGTGTTCGTCTTGGAAAACATGGGGGAAGAAAATAAAACATTTCGTGGATCCTCGATGAGGTTAATCTGTCAATTAGTGGTCACCTTGTTAAATATTTCTCAAGGTGTGTGTTTTCATTTATCTATGATTTATCCATTCCTATGGCAACAACTTTCGCGAGCAGGTGTGTAAACTGATCACGTACAAGATGAAACAATCACGTGATAATCAATATCATGAATTGGCAGTGAAAGTTATTTTCCTTTTTTGTCGTGCGAAATGAATCCCGTACCGTAACAACAAGATGGATAACAATAGAAACTCGGTGGGTTCTTCCCAGAGACAAGACAGAGATGGATTTTAGTCTCTCTGCTGAGCAGGTTGCGCAAATTAAAAGTTGGCGGTCAAGGGCGAAGAAGCATACGACGTTACTCGGCAGTTTTATAAGAAAGGCCCAAACCTGTGACATTACACGGCTCTACCCAGCAACCATTAGCGACTTCTCCCACATTAAATCTTCGTGGGCGAGGTACAATCCGCACGAACAAGGCTTTCTATGTTTGTTATTACCACCAATAATTATTTTCACCTGCAGAAAGTCTGTATCTTTGTAACTGATTGGTTACTATTCTCGCTATTTTCTCCGCCGCGTCTGTATCTGAAGTTCTAGCGCGCTGGCCTTTCATCCAGGCGACCCGGGTTCGAACACCATAGGGCAGGAACGGCAACAGGTTTCGATTTTCCACTCATACAAAATGTTTCTAAAAATTTTGTTTTTGCGAGATTTTAAGCTATATAATCATGAATATAAACTACAAATCCCATCCGATTTCTCTAGTTTCTTTAAAAAATGTCAAATTCGTGTGTACGCACGCAATTCAATCCAAAGATTCATGTTGGCGTCCAGAAATATATGTGTTTGTTAGTGTATCGTAAAAAGTTGAAAAATCGTCGTTTCTCGAGCTAGAAATGCGTTTTTTTTGTATATACATTAATAAAACCTACAAATTCCAACCGATTGTGCTAATTCTTTCAGAATGAGTCTATTATTCATATTGAAACAGCATTTTATCACTCGTTTCGATTTTCTACTCATACAAAATTGTTCTAAAAAATTTGTTTTTGCGAGATTTTAAGCTATATAATCATGAATATAAACTACAAATCCCATCCGATTTCTCTAGTTTCTTTAAAAAAATGTCAAATTCGTGTGTAAGAACGCAATTCAATCCAAAGATTCATGTTCGCGTCCAAAAATATATGTGTTTGTTAGTGTATCGTAAAAAGTGGAAAAATCGTCGTTTCTCGAGCTAGAAATGCGTTTTTTTTTGTATATGCAAGCGGTTCATGGATCAGTTCATGTACGGTTCCTGTACCATCTTATGCGCATGCGCTAGTTGAGCTTCTGCTATGGGATTGAAACTGGACTGGACGCTGTTGGAACGCTTTCGTGGATCGTTATGTACTAAATCCAGAGATGTTATGACTGTGATCATCTTTGCTAAAAACGGGATGCTTATTATTATCGTTTCGCAGCTAATTCTAATTGCAGAAAATAGAATTTCGATCATTTTCTATAAAAAGATGACGAAAAGTATGGAAGGCAAGAATTCCGCTAATTCAATGTCGTGTACTGGGGGACTCTCATCTAAAAGTACTTCTTTTTTAATCATCAATGTATGTACATTATTTATTATACTTTTAATCAAAGCTGCATGTTGAAATTGTAATTAACTATTATGGAAATAATCTCCATTCCCTTTCTCGTTGGCGAAAATTTAAATTAAATCTCCAGTTTTATTATTCGTCTGCACTGTCACTTTTCATCTTTAACCTCAATGATGTGAACAGTCGATCCTGTCTTTCTTCAGTATCCAGGAGACGTTGGTGGTCTTATGCGCATGCGCGTCTCGCGTACTCTTCCGTACATGCCTCAATCCGCGGACTATTTCTGACCGTTCCGAACCCGTGTCAAAAGCTTGTTGGAACGCCCGACTGCAGTACATGTTTCCGGTTCAGGACTGGTTCGGATTGTGGTGGAACGCTTTTTCTGTACCGCGCATGCTCACGATAGTTACGGACGGTTCCTGACTGCTGTTGGAACGAACCTATAGTCGCGACGCTGTTATTCCCGGCGTGACTCCTCCTCTTTGCTTACGTCTTAGGAAGTCAAGGCTCTATAAAGGCTAGGTACGTAGTATCGTTCGCCATTTTTGTTCTTTCGTTGCCGAGCTACCAGACGAGGGATCTATTTGCCACACCGTTAAACATTATCATGTCGTAGCTCCTATGATAATAAATCAAACGCACTGTAATTCTGCAAATAATTGAGCGGCAAATAACGTCCTCGTGTGCTTTCTGCGAACGCCAACGAAAGAGCCAAAATGGCGGGCGGTTATATATGTAGTATTTATCCAGCCTTAGGAAATGCTTAACATCTTCAACAGCGAATCACAAGACGCACACGTTTAAATGTAGCCGACCTGCAACGTGATTGGCTGCCGGAAATTAGAGCGACGGCACTATAGTAGTAGTCGTCACTCGCTCCATTGATGCCAAGCGTACCTGTCGAGGGAAAGGAGGGTGTGCATGGAAGGAGAGAATCTTCAAACCCTTTTAACCCCGACTGGGGAGTGATATTTCTTTTTAGGAATGTAAAATGGGGAAATGCCCAATGTATAATATGCAAGAAGCACGGAATGTGCAGAAAACATAATTTAAAACAACACTACGTAAATTTGTAGGTTATGTACTGTCCATGTTTTGTAATACAAATGTTTGTGAAAAGTTTTTCTCCACAATGAAGTCAAGACTGAAAGTAAAGATAAAGGATATAAAATTAAGCGCTAATTTTCAGTTTGCAGCATTAAAATATTTTAATCCGGATATTGCGAAAATAAATTAAGAAAGAACGAAAGCCGATTATTCCAGAAAATAAGTCCTGAAGATACACAGGCCTTCTTCTTATATTGTTTCTTATTATTATTATTATTATTATTATTATTATTATTATTATTATTATTATTACTTCGTGAGATGAAACCAAAAACTTATGTATTAATTACACTTTTACTACGTCACACTACTTTTGACCAATAAAACGGTACGAAAGGACATCTTTCAACCAATCATGGCTGCTTATCGCACAATTTTATCGCGTCCCTAGCATTTGTTTAATTTTATCGCGTCCCTAGCATTTGTTTATTTTTATCACTACCCCAGCATTTGCTTCTTTGTTTGCCAACATTTCAAACTGCACTGGTCTGGACGTCAAAAAACAGAAAATTACAAACCACTCCAGTCGATGTACAGCACTTTCAAATATGACTCGCATTGGCATTCAAGAACAAGAATTAATAAAGATCACTGGTCATATATGAAGAGCACCATTCGGAAACCCTGAATAAGTTGAGGGATACACCATGTACATCAACGAGTTCACTTCTTTTACGCACACGTCCAATATAACATCAACTGAACCACGAACCTCTAAAACATTCAAATTTGAAAATTGTACTTTCAATAATTGTTTCTTTTTAAATTATTCATGTTTATTTTTTATTTCATGATCGTTAATTAAAATGTTTCTTGTTTATTTCATCATCCCTAATTAAAACTTTTCTAACGCTTGTTTATATTATTTAGGTTATGTTTGTTATAGCTTCTGCTATAGGATATTATGGATAGTCACTTATCAGAGATTGTTTAATACTAAGATTTATTGAAAATCATCTGTTAAGTGACGTTGATTACTAGGATCCGGATGATTGAAGTGGAATGAAAATGTTTTAATAAAAATGAAACTGAATCAATAAGGCCTTCTTGACTAGTAACCATCCACAGAATTCAATGATGATTCCATAGTTGGCACAACTGATAACAAGAAAACATAATCATAAATCACTACTGCCATCTAGCGTAATGTTGAGATGGTACAATAATACATTTGAAGACAGTTGTATTTTCGTAAGTCAATTAATATTTTATTGTATTGGAGTACTTCGTTACTTCTAATCTTTATATACTTTCTTCTAATCGTGTAATAGTCAATTAAATCCCACTCGAGTTTTGATTTTCTCTAGATAAATTTTCCAGGGGCCAGGAGCTCTGAAGTTTATATGAGCCTATGGTGAATGATTCGGTTACTGATTTTTTAGGTCAGTAATCTATCGCCAAGTAAACATTAAAAGGTGGAACTCCAATCTGCGACTTCTTCATAAATTTTAGCAATGTACAAGTATATCGATAAACATATTAACAAAAAGATAAATCAATGAAACTTTCCTAGAATACAAACTACTTCCAACTCAACGAATAAGAGTACTGATTTTTTTTTTGTCCCACAGCATCTTGTTAGAATGCTCTCTGCAAGTCGCTGATATACTTCACACCGAATGCGTCTCCACGTAAGGAGACTCAAGATATTTCTTTTCTCCTCTTTTTTTTTTTTTTCAACACTGCGAAAATCCCATGGAAGTGTTTGTCTGTCCCAATAGTACAGCCAAGACATCTCCGCAAAGAAGCTGACACACATCCATTCGTCTCGTCCAGATCCCTTTCTCTTTCTTGTTGGCTTTCCCTCGCCATCTCCATTTAATGCTTTTCTGCTTTATTTACTTTTTTCTTCCACGTCTCTCATACTCCAAGAGAATGACATCATCTTTGACACGAGCTTCTAAACACAGAGTACAATCAAGTCAAAACAAAACTTGGCCTTCAATGAGAATTACGATACGATTGTCTTAGCAGTAGAAGCATTAGCAGCAGTGTTGCCAACTGGACGGAAATTCCGTCACAACTGACGGAATTTCAACGTAGCGAACGGGAAAAGAATGACTTTGACGGATGACGGATTTTCTGGCGGAATTTAGATTTACAACGTCCTTTGATTTTTTTAGCTGCTGTCATTTTAATTGTTTAATTTTTGGGGGATTTTATTTTTATTTGAACAGTACCGTGGCATGTTAAAGAATCTCCTGTTTGAGATTTCCTCGTAATCAAGTCGGAGGTTGACGAATTATTATTTTAATCAAGATTGGTAAGTAAATTGTGTTAAAATTTGCTTTTTAGTTATATATAGATAGCCTATATTGAATGGGTCTTTTATATTTTGACGGATTCTGACGGATTTCCGGGTGTTAGACTGACGGGGATACAATTTATACGTTGGCAACACAGATTAGCAGTAGTTCATTTTACGATGTTTCAACAGCAGGAGTTATTCAGCGTCGAAATTAAACGTGGATGACAAATGTTCGACAATATAGTGTGATGTCCAATATCAGGGATACGATTCCTTAAGTTCTGAACTGTCAGTCAAGTTACAGCGAGCTCAGAATATCTGCGTCAGATACGTGTGTAACATCCGACGATATGATCACATATCACCGTCCTTCGCAAGTCTCTCGTGGCTCCGACTTAAAGAACGCAGAACTTTACACTCTTTGTCTTTACTCTTTCGAATTCTGCACACCTCAACACCAAATTACCTTTCGTCTCGTTTCTCTTATCTACACTCTAACCACGACGTAAATACCAGATCACTTATCTGTGGCACGCTAAGTATACGTCTTCATAGAACATCTTGTTATTCATCATCTTTTACAGTATCCACCTCGCGTCAATGGAATTCCTTGCCACAAAGTATTAGGGGCTGCAAGACAATAAACACCTTTAAGAACAGCTTAAAAGGTAACCTTATTAGCATTTCACTCCAATCATACTGATTTAAACAATCACTGACTACATTGTTACTTCTTTCTTTTAGACATCATCCTGATAGTGCTGTATTTTCAAAATTGTCTCATAATAATCTCTTTCTATTATCTAATACTATTTGAAATATATTAACATTCTATGTATTTTAGCTTAATTCTGCTACACAGTTTATTTCAGTGTTTAATTAATAGTTCATAGTATTTTGTTGTTTAATTCGTAAATAACTCTTGTATACATGTAACTCTCACCTAAATGAAATTGTTGAATTTTTTTAAGTTCATGTATATGTATATACTCTTTTTGCTGGTTGAGTGGAAGAGAAGGCCTTACGGCCTTAACTCCTCCAGCTAAAATAAATCATTATTATTATTATTATTATTATTATTATTATTATTATAATTATTATTATTAACGTGCCATAAATACACAACACGGCTTTACTTTCCTCAAAAACAAAGTAATTCTAATAATTTGTCACATTCGGCACTTTTCAACCCGCGAACCCCAAGTCCAACCACGCTTTCAAAGTTTGAAATTATTCAGCGTGGACGACAAATGATGACTTATCTTTTCTGAAGCGCTATATTAGCAGCAGGATTCTTTTACGTGCAATATAAACTCTTAGGAAGGGAAACTAAACGAGAGATGCAATTGGACTGCTATAAACAATCGGCGAAAGATCGTCGAGAAGGTTTTGACAAAGTGGATTGGAATAAACTTATGGGGACCCTGAAGAAAATTGGTGTGGATTGAAAAAAAAGAGAAGGCTATTCAGTGATCTTCAGGCTATAAGAAACAATGTATAAGAATGCCCAATGGTGGTTTTAATTCCTCAAAATTTATAGAATTGATAGAAGTAGTTTGAGTGCCTAAATCTTGTAATATAAGTCGATAAAGAGTATAGTTTTATTATTATTATTATTATTATTATTATTATTATTATTATTATTATTATTATTACTATTATTATTATTCCTTAACTTTACTTTTCAATCACAGAAACTATTAAACAGAAAATAACGGATCAGTACGGAAATGAAAACTGTAAGAGAAACAGAATTAATTCGAAGGCTGTTGCGACACTGTTTTGTCCACACAAATCTCGCCAAGTCTCCTCGGAATCAAATTTTGTCCGAGCTTTGGCCCTACCCAAACACCTGTCAGAAATAGGTTCAAGTATTTTCTTTCACTCTGTCATCAAGAATTATATGACTGTTCAATTCTTGGATTAAGAATTACCAAGACAACAAAATAAACATGACCTATTGCATGTACGTTTATCATTGCTGGATCACCTTCCTGTAAAGCATTAACTCGCCGATTTGATGATTATGTCACCAACGAACTTCCTACCCTGTATGAGCTAACAAAGGTCTCCTTCAAACTGTGAAACCCTGCCCGTTCCGGGAAGAAACCTATAAAAGCCTGTAATTAAATTGTATAAAGGAAATTTCTCGTTTTACAACTAATCTAATGCATAAACATGAGTCCGGAGCACATCGCGTGACGTGTGTGTCCTTACTGAACCCTGCGCGTCGTTTAATGTACTTCGGAGAGCCGCACAACACCCAATAAATCATTTAAATCTTTCAAAATTCGCCTAGCTTTCTGTAACCACCGGCGATACACATTGCAGAGTCATTTTAGAATGTGATTCGTTTCTTGTAAACTGTACGGTAGCTGAGAAGACTTGAAAGAAATTTCACTGAAGTTGCCATGGATACTTGAAGAAAAGAATGGTCATCTCCCTTAGATATGCAAAAATCCTTTTGTTTTTTTTTTTTAATAAATTATACGGCCCATAATGATTGAAAATTACGTACACTACTGAATCAAACTACGTTTTTTTAGCCTACAATAAACCGGAAACGAGAATCAGAAGAAAAACGGGAAGCAGAGGACGTGAACCGGAAAATTTTTTTATTCAGAAAAAACCGAGAATGTAAACGACTATACAAATCGATATGTTAAACACGATATGTAAAGTCGATATTACGCAATCTGATGTTATTTGTGCATAACTGACCAATGGCGTTCTCTCATGAGTACAAGCCAGCCAACATAAATACAGGCTAACCAACTTCAAATGACACAGAATATTTAAGAATTAAGTTCACGTGGTGCTCTGGTCACTTGTAAATAATGTAGCATATAATGAACGTGATTCTACTGATTTTTTTTAGTTATCCAGAAATTTATTTTATTTTGTTATTTTACAACGCTGTATCAACATCTCAGGTTATTTAGCGTCTACTGAAATGAAGGTGATAATGCCGGTGAAATGAGTCCGGGGTCCAGCACCGAAAGTTACCCAGCATTTGCTCGTATTGGATTGGGGGAAAATCCCAGGAAAAAACCTCAACCAGGTAACTTGCCCCGACCGGGATTCGAACCCGGGCCGCCTGGTTTCGCGTCTAGACGCGCTGACCGTTACTCCACAGGTGTGGACGTTATCCAGAAATGATTGATAAAGAATGAGTTACATCACGGCCTCCTTGCTACAAAATATACGATGACCAAATAGCTTCATGACAACAGAGTGAGTCTAATAGGCTGTGATCGGAAACGAGAAGAAACGAGAACGACAAGAGAAAGGGGTAGACTACAAGAATGTTGATTGATTGGGGTTCGACGGAGTATGCAGAGAAAAACGTACAGTAGATTAATGTACGTTAACTATTTATATAATTCCATCTTCTATTAATTTTGTTTAATCATCTGACGATTTGAAAAAGGCAGAAAATTCTGTACCCCAACCGAATCGGAGTAAAGGCTGGTTCACAATAAACCGGGAACGAGAACCAGAATGAAAACGAGAAGCAGAGGACGTGAATATGAAAATTTTTGATTCACAATAAACCAAGAACGTAGACGACTATGCATATCGATATGTATGTCAATAACGATATGTAAAGTCGATATTACGCATTCTGATGTTATTTGTGTTTAATTGACCAATGGCGTTCTCTCACGAGTACAAGGCAGCCAACATAAACACAGGTTAACCAACTTTGAAATTTTAACTCAAACATTTCATTAGGTACGGTACTATAAATATGCCCATGCATCTTTATTATCACAACCTATTTTAAGTCTACCATAACGTAAAATAATTAGAGAAGAAACATTTGTAATAGAATAAAAATGAACACAACAGTAGTTATTGAATTGAAGCATGAATATGTAGTGCGTAATACAACCAATACAGTAATAAAATATGATTCGCTTCCGATCGGTGTTCAAAGACGCAGCTATTGAAAGCCACGTATTCTCCTTCATTTTCTCATCTTTATACGAGGCGCGCCGCTTATCGTAAACGTGAGGATTTTCCTCAACACTCAATATTAGAATCTCATCAAATAAAACTTGCTCCATGATGCACAGCACAGAACAAAATAATGCATAGGTTATGTCACGGTCTTCTTGCTACAAAATAGCTTTTAGATGGCAATGGAATGAATCTAGTGGGCTGTGATCGGAAACGTGAACGCCAAAGTTGAAACTTGGCCAACTCTCCGTTCCCGATCCCGGGCTCCGGCAAGCTTTTCGTTAATTGTGAATGCTCACATTTAAATGTACACATTTTTAACAATTTTACCGTTTTCGTTTTCGTTCCGATTCTCGTTTCCGCTTTATTGTGAACCAGCCTTAAGAAACGTTTTCATTCTATTTCAGGAACACCTTATTTTCTCCCGGACTCAATAGTTATCTGTGTGTGACAATCCTTTTTCTCTCCAGGTTGATGAGTTGCGTTAACCACTCATCTCAACACCACGTCAGGCATAAGTAAGTACACACAACCTTCGTGATCCTCTCAACCTCCTGAAACACGATGTGCAATCACTAGTGAGGGCTTAACCTCTGTGAGTCCTACAAATACACAGTACAGTACATTTTGCGCAAAGTATTGAAGAGAAAGTTTCTCCCAGACAACACCGCATGCCAGTGCGTCCTCGTAGTTCATCACCAACCACAGGCCTAGTGCTGACCTGGTCAGTGCGACATACCGTCCTCCTTCAGCTGTGAGAATGTCACAGTCCCGCCGCAAGGTGCTTGTTGTCGTTCCTGAGTTCATTGCCAGAGGAAAATTTCATTACGTTGAAATAACTGCACTGCAGTAGAAATGAGGGGTCATATGTGATCTCCCGTGCAGAGGAAATCATGGGACACTTACGTCCAGTTCATGCTCACCAAGCTGGTATAAATCATTTTCATTTCTATTTACATTTAAGTCCTTCTTTCACCACCGTCACCAATATTCAAGGACACAGTCCGGTTTCATAAACATTCAAACTGTTCTCCCGTAAGATATGCGAACTGAACCCTAATTCCTTCTCAGCCTCGGTAATTCATTTCTCCCCCTGCATTCCTATTTCTCTCTTTTCTATCCCTCTCCCTTTCTCTCCCCCACTACTCACAATTTTGAGCCTTCTTGCGGGACAGTTTATTTGCACTTGCAGTCCAGTGTTGTCAACTCAACATGAATACTGTAGCACGGAGTGGCGAAAGAAATATTAATAAGCAAGTAATAGCATTTTGCATAAGTCAATCAGCGTCATTAGACCTACCTAAATTAAATTATGAATAAGTAATAATTAACCTTACAGTATTATAAGCAATATTCAAGAGACATGACACTGTTTGACGGAAGTTTGGCAACATCTCTATTCGGCAAGGTTCGTGGCCTGCCGTTTGACGTAGTGGGAGAGAAAAGGGTGGAATGGGGTGAGTAGAGGCGTTAACTTTTCCAAGAACGACGACAGCGCTGAAGGGGCATAGATCCTATGGTCCGACAATAAAGCTATGTCTTTCTCGGTTTCTCTATTATGTTTACTTTGGTAAAACGAAAGTAATGCTTTTTAATGGAAACAGACCAATTTTGTACTCCTTCTTCTGCTTTTCTCCCTTTATAAGTTTTCAGTTTTCAGTTCCCATCTATTCCTATCAATCCAGTCTCCTTCTTTCAATTCTCTGACGTCCATTATAAATCTGACATGGTTTTCCACTTCAATATTGATCTTCCATGTTTATTCTTTCCTAGTTGTGACCATATGAAAATATTTTTGACCACCTTTCGTTCACCATTCTTTGCATATGGTCATACCATTTAAGATTTTGATTTTCCATTCTTTTTGTAAAGGATGTATTAATTTTCATTTCTCTCTCAATTATTTCATTTTTAATTTTATCTTGTCGTGTCTTTTGTAAACTTCTCCTCAAATAGTCAAATTCGACAGTCCTAATTGTATTTCTTTGCTGCAGTTGAAGGTAAAGTTTCATTTCCGTAAAATAAAATATTCTGTATAATACTCTGTTGGAAATTTATCCTTTGAAGAGGTGGAAAAAATTCAGATACCTGCGAGCAACAGTAACAAATATAAATTATACTCGGGAGGAAATTAAACACAGAATAAATATGGAAAATGCCTGTTATTATTCGGTTGAGAAGCTTTTATCATCCAGTCTGCTGTCAAAAAATCTGAAAGTTAGAATTTATAAAACAGTTATATTGCCGATTCCTTTGTATGGTTGTGAAACTTGATCTCTCACTTTGAGAGAGGAACATAGGTTAAGGGTGTTTGAGAATAAGGTGCTTAGGAAAATATTTGGGGCTAAGAGGGATGAAGTTACAGGAGAATGGAGAAAGTTACACAACACAGAACTGCACGCATTGTATTCTTCACCTGACATAATTAGGAACATGAAATCCAGACGTTTGAGATGGGCAGGGCATGTAGCACGTATGGCCGAATCCAGAAATGCATATAGAGTGTTAGTTGGGAGGCCGGAGGGAAAAAGACCTTTAGGGAGGCCGAGACGTAGATGGGAACATAATATTAAAATGGATTTGAGGGAGGTGGGATATGATGGTAGAGACTGGATTAATCTTGCTTAGGATAGGAACCTATGGCGGGCTTATGTGAGGGCGGCAATGAACCTCCGGGTTCCTTAAAAGCCAGTAAGTAAGTATAATACTCTGATAGATTTTAATTTTGGTTTCTTTTGTAATATTTTTGTTCCAAATTATTCCATGCAGGCATCTGGTTGCATTTTTTGCCTACTTATCCTTCTAAATATATCTTCCAGATCACTTTCCTTGTATTATCCTCTTCCCTTCCCCCTTCTGTCTTGTTTATTTCAGCACAAGTTTGTGCAAGTCTTATCCCTTACTCCTAATGTTTCCAAGCCCATAATATACAAGGCTGCATTATAAAATTTATCTCGTTTCTGATATCAATGTTCAAGATAAAAAAGTGTCGTAATCTTTAAAACGTGAATACATTAGAATGAGTAACTTCAGACCAACACGTGGCCACACACTGTTAATGAAAAAATTGTCTGTTATTCGAAGCTAAGTTATATGGCAAGCATGAAGCTTAAATTCACATACCAACATTTATGAAAGTAATAACATTACAGGTTCGAATATTATTTTGTACTTCAGTTGAACATTTCATGTTATTTTTAAACAAACTGCATGACATTCTCGCATAGTTTGAAAATTACACAAGTGTGATATGGCTGCTAATATATTATATTAACTTAGGTGTAAAACTTTATGAGCATAGTAGCAGACTTGACGTAAAGAAACTACGCATTCTGAACGACAACACATTCTTCTGCTGATATTGACAAATGTTTAATTTTTTCATACATGGGATACAGCTATTTCCTACATTTTCCAGAGTTTTCTCGACATGTTTGTTCCTAGACTTAACATTGGACGATACTTTCTTACCTTTTCCGATAAACAGTGTTTTATATCTTCTACATTCACGACGAACCGTAAGAAATGTCATTAATTTCAGGGGGTTATTCTTTGAGATATTTCAAACAAAAAAAATTAATACAATTTCGCTCGTTTTTGCTTCCTTTTTCAGATAAAATCTTTATCTATGAAACATTTCATAGCGTGTTTTGGGGAAGTCACTGATTGAACTCCCAATATGCTCTGTCAGATTAATTTTTATTTTATTGGGTTATTTTACGACGCTGTATCAAAATCTAGGTTATTTAGCGTCTGAATGACATGAAGGTGATAACGCCGGTGAAATGAGTCCGGGGTCCATCACCGAAAGTTACCCAGCATTTGCTCGTATTGGGTTGAGTGAAAACCCCGGAAAAAACCTCAACCAGGTAACTTGCCCCGACCGGGATTCGAACCAGGGCCGCCTGGTTTCGCGGCCAGACGCGCTGACAGTCAGATTAAGAGAGCAGTGTATTATGATGACTATTACACTTTTACTACGTCACACTACTTTTGACCGATAAAACGGTACGAAAGGACGTATTTCAACCAATCATGGCTGCTTATTGCACAATTTTATCGCGTCCCTAGCATTTGTTTAATTTTATCGCGTCCCTAGCATTTGTTTATTTTTATCACTACCCTAGCATTTGTTTCTTTGTTTGCCAACATTTCAAACTGCACTGGTCTGGACGTCAAAAAACAGAAAATTACAAACCACTCCAGTCGATGCACAGCACTTTCAAATATGACTCGCATTGGCATTCAAGAACAAGAATTAATAAAGATCACTGGTCATAGCTATGCATCTTCCCTGAAATCCTATTTACAAATAAATGAAGAGCACCATTCGAAAATCCTGAATAAACTGAGGGGTACACCATTTACATCAACGAGTTCCACTTCTTTTATGCACACGTCCAATATAACATCAACTGAACCACCAACCACTAAAACATTCAAATTTGAAAATTGTACGTACTTTCAATAATTGTTTCTTTTAAAATTACTCATGTTTATTTTTTATTTCATCGTCGTTAATTAAATTGTTTCTTGTTTATTTCATCATCCCTAATTAAAGCTTTTCTAACACTCGTTTATATTATTTAGGTTATGTTATAGCTTCTGCTATATGATATTATGGATAGTCACGTATCAGAGATTTTTTAATACTAAGATTTATTGAAAATCATCTGTCAAGTGACGTTGATTACTGGGATCGGGATAATTGAAGTGGAATGCAACTGTTTTAATAAAAATGAAACTGAATCAACAAAGCCTTCTTGACCAGTAACCGTCCACAGAGATCAATGAAGATTCCATAGTTGGCAAATCTGATACGAAAACAGCTAACCATAACACACTACTGCCATCTACTAGCGTAATATTTTTAATGTTGAGATGGTACAAATTTGAAGACAGTTGTATTTTCGTACGTCAATTAATATTTTATAGTATTGGAGTACTTCGTTACTTCTAATCTTTATATACTTTCTTCTAATCGTGTAATAGTCAATTAAATCCCACTCGAGTTTTGATTTTCTCTAGATAAATCAAAACCTCTAGTGAGATTACTGTTGATAAATTATTGAAATGATTTTAGTTTTGTCCTTTAAATGTGCAGAAATTCGATACGAATAAAAGTAACATTGTAAAATTCCTTTGTGCGAGATCGTGCGTATTTGCTTGTTTTCCGCACAGAACCAATACGCGGTAAGTGTGAAATACCACATTCAGTATTCCCAACCTAACACACATAACAATTTCCCTCTTCTTACCGCTTAAGCGCGACATTCATTTTACTGCTTTAGGCTTTTAACATATTATTTTTAGAGACGTTTAACATAGTAATAATTATAAATTGGAAACTTACCACTGCAATTTCACCTAAATTGCAATGTTAATTATTGTTTTTAAATATTTGCAAAAATTAAGTAAAGTCTACTACTCCACGAAACTTATTGCATTCCTGATACAAGTAACATTAAGGAAGCCGTGAAAAAATCAACAAGATTCCAGATGCCGATGTTATTACTGCAATATGTTATATAAATAATATTGTTAAAATATTAAAATGAAAAATAAATCATTACATAACCTTACCGTTTCTTTTAAGTTCGCATTTATAGACTGGGGGAAAAAAAAAGATAGACGTATATCACGGCCTTCTGGAGTATAGTAAACACAGAAAACATTTTATAGCAACAATGTTGAAGAAAGATATTTTGGTTTTCCGAAGTTGCCGTCATTAAACAGAAACCAACATGGAGATTTCATTGCAACTAATTAGAAATTCGTCTTTCAGGTATGTAATAAACGATCTTCGCACAAAATAATGTACGATACACGAGCAGTATGTTTGTTTTCATGTTCTCGGAAATTAAAAAAGCTCAACTACGTTTTACTTTTTCAAGGATTTCCACGACCATGAAAACGTCAACATACCGCTCTTGTAACGTATATTACTATTTCAGAATCAAATGTTGCATGAACATCTTATGTGTTTTTGTCAAATGCGTGAAGTTAGAGGATAGATATCAGTCATCTTCTTAGCGCCAAAACTTTTTATTGAATGACGTAAGGAGAAGTAATTGAAATGTAAAACTCCGAACACTTCCAAGACCGACTGAGTTAAAACAAATTATAAATCAGAGAAAGAAATTAATTGCAGATCCCATCTGGGTAGGAAGACGCGGTGCTTGACCTGATCCGGTATCACAACTCAATTTGTAAGGAACGACGCTTGGTGCTGGATGACGACAGAGTGCATATCTCTCCAGTAAATTGCCTTCGGACTACAGCAGAATTTTTCAAAGACTCTTTTCCCCCTCCCCTGCAGTCCTCATCCCACCTTCCCAAGCCCCAGTAAAAGGAGTAGGAGCGTTCTAAAGCTGATAGGTGCAAAAGCGAGCTTTTAGGATTACAGGATTTCAACTTCTTGGTTTCTAAGTTCGATTAATAACTTATGAGACTTAACTTTTAAGAGGAATCTTATAATTTATAGCTATTATCGCGTCACGTATAAGGTACAAAATTTACAGAAGATCCATGAGAATATCTGCTTTATGCATTATCAATCTAAATTACTTTCAAGATTTTAAAGAATAGAATAATTTAACCAGAGCTGCAAACATCATCACAATCATCATCGTTATTGTCGTCCATCGAACTAGGCTTTTGTAGATCTGTTTCGGTCCTATCACAGTCTACTATATACAGTCGCGAAGCTAAATATGTAGTAAAAATGCAAACAGGGGTAGTTGCCCACCACTAGGATCGCTACTATCGCCTCATCATCGCAGATCTCTCTCCTAGCAGACGACAAAATATGTTACACTTTCGTTGTCGTGTTCTTTTGGAAAAATTAACACCTTCCTTCCATTATTGAAATATTAAATGCATAAAGTTAATTTATTATTTTAATGAAGTATATTAAATTCCACCATAAACTCGAAGATACCTGCAAGAAATAAGTAATATAATTTTTGTTTGTGCAAAACGAACTGAAATTTACTATAATAGCTTCACTCATTCAAGATTATAGCGATAATTAACTATGAAACCAATAAATATTAATTTGCATTTCCCTTTACAACAATAATAATGGAAATATGAATTAATGGAGTAACTTACGTGTACCGGTACTTGTAGTGTAGGCTTACGTAGCTAACAAAGTGGGATGAGGTTAAGCAATAATAATCATACCAGAATTGGAAATAAAACGTGATCAATAAATTTTATTGTAACAGATTTTTATACGTCTCTAGTAAAGAAAAAATTAAAATAACAACAAAATTAACAGCTATAATTAAAAACATATCCTTTGAAAAAAAAAGTAGGCCTAAGCAATAATAATCCCACCAGAATTTAAAATAAAACGTGATCAATAAATTTCATTAAAACAAACTTAATTTTTCTACGTCTTTAGTAAAATAACACATAAAAATAATAACAAAATTAATAGCTACAATTAAAAATATATCCTCTGAAAAAAAAAGTAGACCTAACCTTTATTTCTCTGGAAATTTAGCAGAACTTTAACCGGTATCTAATGTCCTTTCGGTTAGACTGAAACATTTCATTGTGAAATTTAAGGATATAATGTATTCTAACAGTCACAAAGAACTTCAAAATTAAGAGTTTTGTTTCTGCACAGCATTCTTGTGGAAACCCAGGAACCTTTCTGAATCTTTCGGAAATCGGAAAAGGATAACTTTGGCCTCTTTCTCTTACTGTTGCTACAATTCATAGTACTACAAACGCCTCCTCCTTGTCCAATATTATTATTCCAATTATTATATTTTAGCCATTAACATTTTCATTACAACCAATAACGAACATTTCACAAGCATCAATGTGAAATACGCAACGAGCTAGCACTCGATAGAAATACGACACAGTCCAAAGTCGACCATGGACAGTCTATTGTTTCTACTTGCTAACCGCTTGGAGCGCTTTATCAAGAGATTTGCAAAAAAAAACACCTCAAGCTTCGCGACTGTATATAGTAGACTGTAATCATTTGAGAGGTCTGTCTGGATTTGTATCTTCCTGGTGTGTAAAACATCATTTAGTCTATCTTTGGGATTCTTGTTCCGTCTTTTCTGGAAATCTGGTTATGTTATAACAGTAAATTTTGTCTTCAACTGATACCAAAATTTAATTTCTCTATCCATTATTTACCTGATAAAATTCATTTCAATCGTTTTCAATATTTAATTTAGAAATCTTCTCACCATTCGTGAGCTTCCATAAGGGGCAAAAAGTACTTAACCATGTAAATATTTACAAGTTCAGTGAACCATTAATTTTGTTTTGACAATGAAACTCCTACAAGTACATAGCTGCAAATACATTTTGAGATTGGTGGAAATATACCTAGTTTTAGAGAGGCAAGTGTTTCAAAAAACTAAAGAATGCTAATGAACTTGGTTTCATTTCGAATATAGGTGATGCTTCAGGAGAGCAATTGATCCTTTCAATGCAGCTAAAGTTACAATCGGAATAATAGATGTAGGTATTCCAAGCCTCTGAAACACATCTTTCATGAAGAGAGTAGCGGTACCTCTTGCTCCAACCAGAAGTCCGATTACTTCAAGCTCTTCTAGCTGGTACTTTTGGAGGTAATAAGGAATGGTAGGATTGTAGATCTTCTTTTTTTCCTTATCCACTTCTGCTGGCTGTTCCTCATTCGTTTCGAAAAGCACAGTGAGATCAATTATGAATCCAGATCTTGTAGATTCCTTGAAAGCTATTATATCTATGCGCCGTGTACTGCCAATGACGGAGAGACCATGTACTTCTTCAAAGGTGTTGTAATCGGCATCTTTAAGGGCACTGGCTATAATTGATCGTACTTGGTGGTGTCTAGCGTTTCGCAGAGCTTCGCCGTTCGGACAGGATCCCAGGACGTGTGCAAGAGTTTCAACCTCGTTGTGGCAATGCTTACAACGGTTGTCCTGAGATCTTCCCGGCACAGCACGTACTGCAGCAACATTTCCAACCATTTTAATGCCATCGCGCCATTCGCTGTTGCAGAGTCCTTCGTGTTTACAAATCCATTTGTTGGCACCAGGATATTGTTTAAATAAAACTACGCCTTTCCCTTTCTGTGGATGACGACACCAAATATCAAATTCTCTGTTTCTCAGAAGGTTACGAATCTTTGTAGCATTTAAGAAATGTTCATTCTGTTAAGTTATGTTATAACAGTTAATTTTGTCTTCAACTGATACCAAAATTTAATTTCTCTATCTATTAATTACCTGATAAAATTCATTTCAACCATTTTCAATATTTCTCTACAGGGTATCTTTATTTTACAGTCCAAATTTTACTTCCATATAACAGAGTTGAAAATTCCTGATTTGAGAGAATATTTTATTGTTAGGATTTAGAGTAGGTCTAACATTTATTATTCCTAAAATTTGGCAACGTTGTCGTTCCTCAAAATGTGATTGATTCTCAGCCAATAAATTAGTATTAAATTGTAACAAAACTAACATAATCCAGTTTAAATTCTCCCTAAATTCAACCTCGCAAATTTCAAGCAATTAACAACAGGTCCCTAATAGAAACAACCAAATTTCTTGGCTTACAAATCGATAATATATGAAACTGAAAAGATCATATTAAAGAAATTACCCCCAAACTAAATCCAGCATATATATTATTTTAATGCACCGAAGTACATATGATATTTCCATGCAGATATTCTGCGTCATCATACGATGAAAGAGTACTGGAACGGAGAAAAATTTTCTCCGGCGCCGGGATTTGAACCCGGGTTTTCAGCTCTACGTGCTGATGCTTTATCCACTAAGCCACACCGGATACCCACCCCGGCGTCGGAAGAATCGTCTCAGTTTTATGTTCCAACTCTTGGGTTCTCTCTAGTGGCCGCCCTCTGCACTACGTCATAGATATCCATGAACCTAGGACCGAAGTCCACACACGTGCTGAGGTGCACTCGCAATGAGTGACTAGTTGGCCGGGATCCGACGGATAAAGCGTCAGCACGTAGAGCTGAAAACCCGGGTTCAAATCCCCGCGCCGGAGAGAATTTTTCTCCGTTCCATTACTCTTTCATCGTATGATGACGCAGAATATCTGCATGGAAATATCATATGTACTTCGGTACATTAAAATAATATATATGATATGCGTAAAATCACTTCGTGATTTAAGACGGCGCTTATTCCGTCGGATCCCGGCCAACTAGTCACTCATTACGAGTGCACCTCAGCACATGTGTGGACTTCGGTCCTAGTTCATAGACATCTATGACGTAGTGCAGAGGGCGGCCACTAGAGGGAACCCAAGAGTTGGAACTTAAAACTGAGACGATTCTTCCGACGCCGGGGTGGAATCCGGTGTGGCTTAGTGGATATAGCGTCAGCACGTGAAAACCCGGGTTCAAATCCCGGCGCCGGAGAGAATTTTTCTCCTTTCCATTAATTACTCTTTCATCGTATAAGTCCAGCATGTTTTGCTAATAGATCTGTGCAACAGATAGTAAATATCAATACCTTAAAAACAATTAACTCTGGAATAATATTCTGGAGAAATTCCACAGATAGTAACAGTATATTCCTACTACAGAAACGAGTAACTAGATTAATAATAGATGTCAAATTTAGGGAATCGTGTAGGAGCATTTTCAAAGAACTACAAATAATGCCCATGGCTTGTCACTATACTTTTTTTTTATTAATAAACTTCCTCGTATGTAATCGTAAAAACTTTGTAATTAATTCAACAGTTCATAGCATAAATACTCGTCAAAAATAACTTTCATAGTCCATCGGCAAGTCTATCGTGCGTTATATGACAGTAAAAATGTTAATAGCCTTCCTATGGATATAAAAAATCAAACTCAAAACATACGATCATTTAAGGCCAAATGAAAAAAGGATCTAATTTCTCACGCCTTCTATTCTGTAGATAAATTTATGACATTTAACTACACTTCATGAATATTTCCGTCTTGTATCAACTGCGAAGCGATGTACGAATACCATGGAATGTAAATAAATACAATACTATACAATATAAGACGGTACTTGCAACATGGAAGGCGAAAAGAAGTAAGAAGACTAGCATTATTTCTGGGAACGGGCATCAGAGACTCGAAACTTAGATGTTGAGGAGAAGAAAAAGAAGATATTAAAATTATAAAGACACGTCACAAGGCACAATACCGCACTTTAATACAAGAAATGAACTTGAAATAAAATCTTCTTTCTGTACCTGAACTGTAAAACTTCCCAGGCCAGAATAAGTTGCAATACGAAACTCTCTGTAGAGATAATCAGATTAAGTCTTGAACCTATCGAAGACGAATGACTTGGTCGATTCGGTTAGTATGCGAAAGCTTTTGTTGCAAGTTCTAAAATACTGGTGCGATCCTTTAAAAGTTTTAATCTTTTGTGCTCCGCGAAAGTAATCCTATTTCCCTCACAGGAGAAGAAGAAGAGAAGATTCGCCCTGATTGATGATATTCTTACGAAAAGAAGAAATATCGAATCTTTGAAAATGCTAGAGAAACAGACGACGTCAACTAACGGGCACACATTTCAAACTATTGTAGGTTCGTGCCCAGTAAAAAAGATATCCCGAGTTTACGAACCGTGTACTGTTCGTGTTTAAACAAGACGCCAGGCACTCGAGTCCTGACGGGAATCCAATTTCTCTGTTTGCCAACCACTGCATTGTCAGGCGACACAACGTACACAAACAAGCTTGACAATTGGGTGAGTGAACAATGGCAGTAGTGCCACATGTGTAGTGGGCTTATAGGCCTAATAGAAAATGTCTGTGAGTACTCTTACGTAATCAGTTCTTCAATATGTAAACTAGTAATATGCGTTACAAGAGCGGTATGTTGAAGTTTTCATGTTCGAGGAAAAGTTTGAAAAAGCGAAACGTAGTTGAGCTTTTTTAATTTCCGAGATTTGAAAGAAAACATACCGCTGGTGTATCGTACATTATTTTGCGCGAAGATCGTTTATTACACACCTCAAAGAGGAATTTCTAATTAGTTGCAATGAAATCTCCATCTTGGTTTCTGTTCAATGACGGCAAATTTGCAAAACAAAAATATCTGTCTTCAACATTGTTGCTTTAAAATGTTTTCTGTGTTTACTATACTCCAGCAGGCCGTGATATTACGTCTGTCTTTTTTTCCCCCCCCCCAGTCTATGATGAGTCTGGAATCTTGTTGATTTTTTCACGGCTTCCTTAATGTTACTTGCATCACGAATGCAGTAACTTTAGTGGAGCTGTAGAGTTTACTTAATTTTTGCAAATATTTAAAAACAATAATTAACAGTGCAATTTAGGTGAAATTGCAGTGGTAAGTTTCCAATTTATAATTATTACTATATTGAACGTCTCTGAAAATAATATGTTAAAAGAATAAAAAATTAAAATCAATATGTCACTTAAGCGGTAAGAAGAGGGAAATTGTTATGTGTGTCAGGTTGGGAATACTGAATGTGGAATTTTAGACTTTCCGCGGATTGGTTTTGTGCGGAAACCAAGCAAATACGCACGATCTCGCACAAAATGATTTTTTTTTTTTTATAAATTACAGTGTCAGCATTTCACCTTTATTAAGTTTATGCCGGATGGAATATTCTTTTCAGAAGATTAACTCCATATGTAGATGAAATTACTGGGGACCATCAGTGCGGTTTTAGGCGTAATAGATCAACTATAGATTAGATTTTTTGTATTCGACAGATATTGGAGAAAAAATGGGAGTATAAGGGTACAGTACATCAGTTATTCATAGATTTCAAAAAGGCATATGAGTAGGTTAAGAGAGAAGATTTATATAATATTCTTATTGAATTTGGTATTCCCAAGAAACTAGTTCGATTAATTAAAATGTGTCTCAGTGAAACATACAGCAGAGTCCGTATAGGTCAGTTTCTATCTGATGCTTTTCCAATTCACTGCGGGCTAAAGCAGGGAGATGCACTATCACCTTTACTTTTTAACTTCGCTCTAGAATATGCCATTAGGAAAGTTCAGGATAACAGAGAGGGTTTGGAATTGAACGGGTTACATCAGCTGCTTGTCTATGCGGATGACGTGAATATGTTAGGAGAAAATCCACAAACGATTAGGGAAAACACGGAAATTTTACTTGAAGCAAGTAAAGAGATAGGTTTGGAAGTAAATCCCGAAAAGACAAAGTATATGATTATGTCTCGTGACCAGAACATAGTACGAAATGGAAATATAAAAATTGTGAATTTATCCTTTGAAATGGTGGAAAAATTCAAGTACCTTGGAGCAACAGTAACAAATATAAATGACACTCAAGATGAATTTAAACGCAGAATAAATATGAGAAACGCCTGTAATTATTCAGTTGAGAACTTTTTGTCATCCAGTCAGCTAAAAAAAATGAAAGTTAGAATTTATAAAAAAATAAAAGTTATATTACCGGTTGTTCTGTATGGTTGTGTAACTTGGACTCTCACTTTGAGAGAGGAACAGAGGATAAGGGTGTTCGAGAATAAGATGCTCAGGAAAATATTTGGGGCTAAGAGGGATGAAGTCACAGGAGAATGGAGAAAGTTACACAACGCAAAACTGTATCTAACATATTTAGAAACATTAAATCCAGAAGTTTGAGATGGGCAGGGTATGTAGCACGTATGGGTGAATCCAGAAATATTAAATCGTGTTCCACTCGCAGATTTATCGATAAAATCTAAAACCTCTAGTGAGATTGCTGTTATTAAAATAAGTAATTATTCATAAACTGCACGGATTAGTTCTCCTAGCCTCATCCACCTTTACATAATTTTGTTTGTAAAATAAATATTTTTGAGACCATCAGAACCAGAGTGATCTAAGTAGCATGGGATTCTGAGATATTTATTTTGAAAGTTGGGAGATCGCATAGCTTCAGTTCGCATATATATATATATATATATATATATATATATATATATATATATATATATATATTCTAAATTATAGACATCAACTCAAAGCATTTGAGTGACCACAAGGGTCCTGAATACAATAAACATGTACAATATAATGTGATGTGATACATTAAAGAAAAAAGAAAGTTAATTGTTGAAGGCAAATATAAGTTGATTAATTGAAATAGAGATGATGATGTAATATTTGAAGAGAATCCTTGGTAATACTTATAAGAACAGACATTACATAATCAAAAGGAATGTGAAGTTCCTTAAGATAATTCCATGTGAATTTTGTAATAGAACCTCTACTGACAAACAGCAAACCAATGACAGACCATTGTTTAAGAGGGACGTTGTACTTTTGAGAAAGATACGGCAGACAAGGTTCATATATGGACTTCTTCTCAATATCAACTTCGGTGGCCTGATTTAGGTTTCTTTCGAAACGGATAGTAGGGTCAAGAACAAGAGCCCGTTTTAAGCGACCGTTAATAGCAATAATGTCTGCCCGCCTAAAAGAACCATCTAATGATACACAATGTACTTCCTCATGAATCTCCCAATTTAAAGTTTTTAACGATATCGCCAAAGCATATCGTACACGATGATGTCTAGCATTGATCAGCAGCTCGCCTTTGGGGCATTGTCCAAGCACGTGTCCAAGTGTTTCAAGCTCACTACAGTCTGGTGCTTAGAGTTCTGTCCTTCTTGCTCAACTTGATGCAATACCGTAGCTGCTAGAATTCATGTATATCACTCCTTCCTCTGTAGATACAACATTTAGGTATACGTCAATACATTTTTCTCATTATTCGTATATTTGTTACTAAGATTAATGTGATTCTAACGACCTCTTTTACGGGCCCCATTCTGTAAAAGTATAAAATAGGATTTACTTGTAAATAGCCATTCAATACGTGTTTCATATTCTTAAAAAAACAGTAGGCAGAAAAATGTTTTCACTCTGTAACGACACAGGTCGGTCTGCTTTAATTTAAACTGCCGTTATTTAAGAATTTCTCGGCCGTACTGTACTTGAAATATGATCACACTATTGAAACATCCGTCTGTAAAATTATGAGAATTCTGTAAGAATAGAAGAAGTAATAAGATACTCGCAGCTAAAAACTATTCAAGGACGTTTGCAGTAACGCTAATTAAAAAACATTTTGGCGTTCTCTGTAGAAAGGGATAGAAGAATTGTGCAAATAAAGATCCGACAACTTCTTGAGCATAAATAAATAGTTTACTTATCGATAAATCTAAAACAGCGTAATGAATTGAGATAGGTTTACAAATGTACAAAAACTTCTTGCAGACTAAAGAAGTAGCTATATCGCCTCAAGCAGACAACAAACTTCAACTGTCCTTTTTATGTTGCAGTGATGTAATGAAATAAAGATAACTTAGGACCAGGGTTGCCAGACGTCCTGGATTTCCCGCGTTTTCTGGATTTTAATGGTGGGTCCTGTGTCCTGGATTAAGATATATTTGTCCCGGAAGTAAAAAATTGAATAAATGTAATTTTTTGCTCATTTAAAATTTTTTATCAATTGTTGCAAGACCCTGCCCAACCTACATTCAACGCTGTGGTATAGGCAACACCGCCAGGTGTCTACTATCAGGATGTATTGAAATAAAAACGGTAATACTATAGTATGTGTTATGTACAGGGACATCATTTTATTTTTACTAACATTTCTAATATTAACCTGGCTATACCTTTGGATCAACGGTTGAGAACCGGAAACACCGTTTGCTACTTCCACGACTGGAGTTCGATGATACTCACGTAATATACAAACAAATCACTTTACTAGGTAGAGGAGGGAAGAAAAGTAGTTCATCCATTTACGTAAACTAAGAAATATCACGCTTTAGAATTTGATATTTATCATTAGGTTTAATCAAAATACAGTACAGTATTAACAATAACTGTTTTTACTCACCAACTGAGCTGTCCATGCGGACGTATTCATTATGCAGTGTATATTATACTGTGTACAGCACATTAGCGTACAATATAGAGAATGAAGTTAAATTGAAAAATAATTATAATATGGATATTTAAACCTTTTTTTTAATGTTGGCCGTTCATTTCGATACAGGCTTCAGTTCTTTTGTGCATATTATCGCACTATAGACTATTGTACCTAATTCCAATTACCAGTTTCGTCCTTCGTACTAGTAACTCATGTTGAAATAATTCTGTACCTACTCTATAAAAGAGTACCTTACGTACTGTGAATTCAATCTTCACTTCTGCCCAATTCGAAAAGATAAAATTACTCAGACATGCTATCTACTGTCCGTCCAAGTGGTTACGTCGCAGGGTCATAGAAAGGGGGGAAATCACGTGGCAATGAGACCCTTTTATTCAAGTTATTTTAAATAGTTCTATAATATTACGCAGACGTCCAATTCCTAACAGAAAATAATGTTTTCAGAAAAGAACTAAGACAGCCAGCCACTAACCTTTACATAGGGGCGAGCAGAAGCGGGTGGGGGAAACCGGGATGCGACGTAGGCAAACGGACAGTACCTGTGCGAAAATATGATTCAATATTGAAAGCTCTTTCGTCACTGCAGAACAGGAACATATTTCTGGAACGCACTATACTCACAAACTCAGTACTGTTTACAATGACCGTTAGGCTACTATGACTGTATATGCGGCCTTAGTTCTGTGTGGAGGACGTTTGAACTTCATTAGTAGAAGGGGTGAGAGTAAAGTACATTAAAAAACTCAGTACAATAAAGATTGAAGTAAAAATAATTTGATGTCCCTGTATAATATCTTTATTTTTAATTCCCTTTGGAGAAAACCTAGTGGGATACTCTTCGAGACTAAATGTAGCCGAATGGGGCCGATTTCAACAGAGAATTAAGAACCACAATCCATAGCAGATAACAGTAGAACGAATGCTGAAGTTGGTTTATTATTAATACGATTTAAACACTGCGACATAAATTTTTTCTGTATAGATCAGGCAGGGGGAATAAGACATTACTTTTCTAGACTTGATCAGTAATTCAAAATAAACTTCATAATCTAGAAAAAATAATGTTCTAGTTCATATAAATTAGTTAAAATACATAAAACCAATAAAATCAGATGTATTGCAAATTTAATTAGGTCAAATGTGTAGTCACATCAAGTACGCAGTACTATCACCTGTTCTGGACTCCCGATAATAAAATCTGGCAACTCTGCTTAGGACATTTGGCAAAAACGATTTCGCACTTCTCTTACATAAAAAATTACAAACAATGATAGAGAGGTTTTTATATAAATTATCATGAAGATGAGAAGGTGAATTGTTACGTAAGAGATTCAAGTCATGCCGGTCTTACGTAACGTGGGTTCGCGTACAGGAGAAACAGTATAATTAATCATGTTTTTCTTTTTATATGATATTCTTATTGAATTTGGTATTCCCAAGAAACTAGTACGATTAATTAAAATGTGTCTCAGTGAAAAGTACAGCAGAGTTCGTATAGGTCAGTTTCTGTCAGATGTTTTTCCAATTCACTGCGGGCTAAAGCAAGGAGATGCACTATCACCTTTACTTTTTAACTTTGCTCTAGAGTATGCCATTAGGAAAGTCCAGGATAACAGACAGGGTTTGGAATTGAACGGGTTACATCAGCTGCTTGTCTATGCGGATGACGTGAGCATGTTAAGAGAAAATCCATAAACGATTAGGGAAAACGCGGGAATTTTACTGGAAGCAAGTAAAGATATAGGTTTGGAAGTAAATCCCGAAAAGACAAAATATGATTATGTCTCGTGACCAGAATATTGTACGAAATGGAAATATAAAAATTGGAAATATATCCTTCGAAGTGGTGGAAAAATTCAAATATCTTGGAGCAACAGTAAGAAATATAAATGACACTCGGGAGGACATTAAACATAGAATAAATATGGGAAATGCCTGTTATTATTCGGTTGAGAAGCTTCTGTCATCCAGTCTGCTGTCGAAAAATCTGAAAGTTAGAATTTATAAAACAGTTATATTACCGGTTGTTCTGTATGGTTGTGAAACATGGACTCTCACTTTGAGAGAAGAACAGAGATTGAGGGTTTTTGAGAATAAGATGCTTTGGAAAATATTTGGGGCTAAGAGGGATGAAGTTACAGGAGAATGGAGGAAGTTACACAACACAGAACTGCACGCATTGTATTCTTCACCTGACATAATTAGGAACATTAAATCCGGACGTTTGAGATGGGCAGGGCATGTAGCACGTATGGGCGAATCCAAAAATGCATATAGACTGTTAGTTGGGAGACCGGAGGGAAAAAGACCTTTAGGAAGGCCTAGACGTAGATGGGAAGATAATATTAAAATGGATTTGAGGTAGGTGGGATATGATGATGGAGAATGGATTGATCTTGCTCAGGATAGGGACCTATGGCGGGCTTATGTGAGTGCGGCAATGAACCTCCGGGTTCCTTAAAGGCCAGTAAGTAAGTAGGTTATTTTACGACGCTTTATCAACAGCTTGGGTTATTTAGCGTCTGAATGAGATGAAGGTAATAATGCCGGTGAAATGAGTCCGGGATCCAACACCGAAAGTTACCCAACATTTGCTTAAATGGGGTTGAGGGAAAACCCCGGAAAAAACCTCAACCGAGTAACTTGCCCCGACTGGGAAAATTAATCATGTTGAGAGACTTAATCGGCAGATGATGAATTTGTGTTGATGCTACACATTTCTGTCCAAATTGCTATGTCTGAAATCCTCAATTATTTCAACAACGGGATACAAATTAGGACGCGGTAAGGGAAGACAGCCTCCCTCCACACCACCAACGACTCGGGAGAACGCGGGTTGAGCTGCTGAACGTGCACATTCTTGGGGTCGTCCGTCTTTATTCACGTAATTGCACCTCGCTACAACACATCAGCAAAATTGTTGCTCTCTCTATTTACTGTACAAAGCTTCCTTCACTCCTAACTTGCAGAGTCATGCCATGTGGTATAGCGGTTACACTTCTTGCCGGTGAATGTGAAGTTTCAGAGTTCGAATTCGGAAGTGGTAAGAATTCTTGAAGTACGATGAAAGAGTAATGGAACGGAGAAAAATTCTCTCCGGCGCCGGGATTTGAACACGGGTTTTCAGCTCTACGTGCTGATGCTTTATCCACTAAGCCACACCGGATACCCACCCCGGCGTCGGACAGAATCGTCTCAGTTTAAGTTCCAATTCTTGGGTTCCCTCTAGTGGCCGCCCTCTGCACTACGTCATAGACGTCTATGAACGTAGGACCGAAGTCCACACATGTGCTGAGGTGCACTCGATATGAGTGACTAGTTGGCCGGGATCCGACGGAATAAGCGCCGTCTTAAATCACGAAGTGACTTACGCATATCATATATATTATTTTATGCTCGACCACGCCGAAATGTAGTAATTATACACCTGGTAGCAGACCTTTAATGCATGTCATTAAAGTACAACTACTCATTAAAGGTCAGGTCTTTCAGCCAATGACGACTCAGGTTACAACCGTTCATCCAATGACAGGTCAGCTTTCTGCCGTTATAAAACCGCAAGTATCGATTATTCTCGGATATGCAATCGAAAGAGAATTAGCGAAATGTCACGGAGGCTGGAAATCCAATACTGTCGCAGAAGGTTATGTTCTGTTACTATAATAATTAGCGTTAATTGTAAATAATATTCAAATAAATTCAATTTGTCATCTTGTTTTTCAATGACTAATTTTATTTCAATGTTATCTCTATAGGTTCTTATGGCCTAGCAAGGTCAATGTGCACATCTGTTCCTCGGAAAAAATCAATACTTTCGCGTCTGCGCACATCTCACAACATAGGGGACATTGCTCCAGGTCAGATGCAATAAAATTAATAATATCAAGTTAGAAATATGGTCGAGCATAAAAAGTCGTATGAAACTCGCCAATAATGGTAATTAAGAAGCTCGTATGAAAATTATGAAACTCGCTTGCGCTCGTTTCATAAATATCCATACTCACTTCTTAATTACCTTCATTATAGGCTCGTTGCATAATGTACTATTAATGTACCGAAGTACATATGATATATCCATGCAGATATTCTGCGTCATCATACGATGAAAGAGTAATGGAACGGAGAAAAATTCTCTCCGGCGCCGGGAGGTACAGAGGACGGCCACTAGAGGGAACCCAAGAGTTGGAACTTAATCTGAGACGATTCTGTCCGACGCCGGGGTGGGTATCCGGTGTGGCTTAACGGATGAAGCATCAGCAAGTAGAGCTGAAAACCCGGGTTCTAATTTCGGCGCCGGAGAGAATTTTTCTCCGTCCCATTACTCTTTCATCGTATGATGACGCAGAATATCTGCATGGAAATATCATATGTACTTCGGTACATTAAAATAATATCATGAAGTAAGTGATACAGTACGGAAAAATGAATGTAAAGAAATATTTCTTTCGGATCTTTTGAAGTACGAGAAAAATATGTGAAAAACTTGGGAATAAAAGCTACTATTGGTTGTCAAAAAGTCTGACGGTCTTTCAAAGAGCCAGAAAATGGACAGAATCTTACTGATCTTGAAATATCTGCCGTTATGAAGGTCCATAAAACTTCAGGACTCACATAATTTTTTAAAAAGTACCGTAAATAATAACTCAAATTAGAAAATATAAAATTGGACCACAACAAAAAGGGTAGTTAGCAAATAAAGTGGTGGTTGTAAGAATACTAAACTGTAGACTATAACATCCGTTCATATATAAAACAAATAATTACTCGTAGAATGGTAGTGTATCACATTGGGAGCTTATTTTCAAAAAGACTCTTGTCCATTCCTATAATATTTACTTACAAATGGCTTTTAAGGAACCCGGAGGTTCATTGCCGCCCTCACAAAAGCCCGCCATTGGTCCCTATCCTGAGCAAGATTAATCCAGTCTCTATCATCATATCCCATCTCCCTCAAATCCATTTTAATATTATCCTCCCATCTACGTCTCGGCCTCCCAGCTAACACTCTATATAGATTTAAGTATTCGCCCATACGTGCTACATGCCCCGCCCATCTCAAACGTCTGGATTTAATGTTCCTAATTATGTCAGGTGAAGAATACAATGTGTGTAGTTCTGTGTTGTGTAACTTTCTCCACTTCCCTGTAACTTCATCCCTTTTAGCCCTAAATATTTTCCTAAGAACTTATTCTCAAACACTCTTAATCTATGTTCCTCCCTCAAAGTGAGAGTCAAAGTTTCACAACTATAAAGAACAACCGGTAATATAACTGTTTTATAAATTCTAACTTCCAGATTTTTTGACACCAGACTAGATGACGAAAGCTTCTCAACCGAATAATAACAGGCATTTCCCATATTTATTCTGAGTTTCATTTCCTCCCGAGTGTCATTAATATTTGTTACTGTTGCTTCAAGATATTTGAATTTTTCCACCTTTTCGAAATATAAATCTCCAATTTTTATACAGAAATTGACTACAGACTTGATGTGTGTCGTGTGACACAAGGAGCTCACATTGAGCACATGTGACTTACTTCCGGTTGTGAACCAAATGTTTCTCTTTCTGTTTCATGTTTTCCAGTGAAAAAAAAAATTAAAAATTGTTGGAGTTTCTGTTGATACAAATTTCATGTTTTCCAATTTTTGCTCATTTAAGAGTAGCACACGTGATTTAACCGAATGGGTAACAAAAATATTTGAATTTCTCTTTCCATTGATACCAATATCATGTTTCTAAGTGTCTCCTAACGATAGTTATTCAAGTTTGTAATCGAAAAGATCATTTATAGTAATACTGTATACTCATAGTTTCCTGCTAGTCATAACTCATGTTTCAAGTTTCGAATTTCACAACTAGAGTTACAAATCAGAATTTTTTATTCATTCTTTGATTATCCTTCATCCCTCCAGTTCCTATTTTGTTTCAATGGTTAATGCACCTATCAAAGGACACATATTGCAGATTCCAGTGCTATTTAGCAACGCTAATATTTCTACCGTCTTCATTAATAGTACATTATGCAACGAGCCTATAATGAAGGTAATTAAGAAGTGAGTATGGATATTTATGAAACGAGCGCAAGCGAGTTTCATAATTTTCATACGAGCTTTTTAATTACCATTATATGCGAGTTCCATACGACTTTTTATGCTCGACCATATTTCTAACTTGATATTATTAATTTTATTGTATCTGACCTGGAGCAATGTACCGTATGTTGTGAGATGTGCGCAGACTCGAAATATTGATTTTTTCCGACACATTGACCTTGCTACGCCATAAGAACCTACAGAGATAACATTGAAATAAAATTAGACATTGAAAAACGAGATGACAAATTGAATTTATTTGATTATTATTTACAATTAACGCTAATTATTATAGTAACAGAACACAACCTTCTGCGATATTATTGGATTTCCAGCTAATTCTCTTTCGATTGCATATCCGAGAATAATCGATACTTGCGGTTTTATAATGGTAGAAAGCTGACCTGTCATTGGCTGAACAGTTGTAACCTGAGTCGTCATTGGTTGAAAGACCTGACCTTTAATGAGTAGGTATACTTTAATGACATGCATTAAAGGTCTGCTACCAGGTGTATAATCACTACATTTCGGCATGGTCGAGCATAAAATAATTTAATCAACGTAAATTGCGTAACTGGAGAAGAAGTCGTCGATAACAGATATTATAGTCATGTGTACTTACTGCACTCCAGAACAAGTGGCCACCGCGATAGCAGTACTTGAAGTAGTCGCACACTCACCTGAAAAGAAACAATTAACTTCAGAACACATTTATCGTAACAATTCCTGATAAACTGGAGTGATAACCACGTGACTAAGTCATTCTTATGACTGTAAACGCATACTGAAATAGTTTTATATATTAGCATTGTAAACAGTTTTTATCGTCACTGAAAATCGTGCATAATATGCCACATTATTGTACCATACTTACATACAAATGGCTTTTAAGGAACCCGGAAGTTCATTGCCGCCCTCACATAAGCCCGCCATCGGTCCCATCTTGAGCAAGATTAATCCAGTCTCTACCATCATTTCCCACCTCCCTTAAATATATTTTAATATTATCCTCCCATCTACGCCTCGGCCTCCCCAAAGTTCTTTTTCCCTCCGGTCTTCCCAACTAACATTCTATAAATGCTTTTCTGGAAATTTACATGCAATCATTCATCACCATCTCAGTCACCAATATTATAAACATTAATCAAAATCTAAAATCAGTTACATGAACACAAGCCATCTAATAATAAAAATAATAATAATAATAATAGTAATAATAATAAAAGTAATAATAATAATACTTACTTACAAATGGCTTTTAAGGAACCCGAAGGTTCATTGCCGCCCTCACATAAGCCCGCCATCGGTCCCTATCCTGTACAAGATTAATCCAGTCTCTATCATCATATCCCACCTCCCTCAAATCAATTTTAATATTATCCTCCCATCTACGTCTCGGCCTCCCCAAAGTTCTTTTTCCCTCCGGTCTTCCCAACTAACATTCTATAAATGCTTTTCTGGAAATTTACATGCAATCATTCATCACCATCTAAGTCACCAATATCATAAACATTAATCAAAATCTAAAATCAGTTACATGAACACAAGCCATCTAATAATAAAAATAATAATAATAATAATAATAGTAATAATAATAAAAGTAATAATAATAATAATACTAACTTACTCACAAATGGCTTTTAAGGAACCCGAAGGTTCATTGCCGCCCTCACATAAGCCCGCCATCGGTCCCTATCCTGTACAAGATTAATCCAGTCTCTATCATCATATCCCACCTCCCTCAAATCCATTTTAATATTATCCTCCCATCTACGTCTCGGCGTCCCTAAAGGTCTTTTTCCCTCCGGTCTCCCAACTAACACTCTATATGCATTTCTGGATTCGCCCATACGTGCTACATGCCCTGCCCATCTCAAACGTCTGGATTTAATGTTCCTAATTATGTCAGGTGAAGAATACAATGCGTGCAGTTCTGTGTTGTGTAACTTTCTCCATTCTTCTGTAACTTCATCCCGCTTAGCTCCAAATATTTTCCTAAGCACCTTATTCTCAAACACCTTTAACATAATAATAATAATATTAATAATAATAATAATAATTCTTTATTTATACTGGCAGAGTTAAGGCCATAGGGCCTTCTCTTACACTCTACCAGGTCACAAAGTATACAAGGAGTTAAAATTTAACAATAAGTTACAGAACAGAATACTAACATATTACAAAAAAAAAATAATAGCATAATAAAAATGATAGTAAACAACATGAAAATAATACCATAACAGAAAAAAGAAAGTAAAACACATTGGAATATAGCAAAAAGCAACTCATTTAGTACAAATGGTTAATACGAAAACGTAAGGAAGAATATATCAAAATGGAATGTAATAAAATAATAATAATAATAAAAAAGCAAAAAAAAAATTAAATAAAATTCACAATAAAAAGGCTATGATAATAAATTCATCGGCTGATAAAGAGAACAAAATTGGGAAAGGAAGGAAAGAAATGTATAGCCTATATTTTTACAAAACTAAGGCTGAGAAAAGGGCTTATAACTGAAAGGAATCTGAATTGAAAAAGTGCAATTAACAGGGACAGGAACTCAACAATAGTCAAAACGGCCTACTGGTAAACTAACAGATCCCTTTTTTTTTTAGTAGGTTATGTTACGATGCTTTATCAACAGCTTAGGTTATTTAGCTTCTGAATGGAATGAAGATGATAATGTCGGTGAAATGAATCCGGGATCCAACACCGATAGTTACCCAGCATTTGCTCATATTGGATTTAGGGAAAACTTCGAAAAAAACCTCAATCAGGTAACTCGCCCCAACCGGGAATCGAACCCGGACCACCTGGTTTCGCGGCCTGACGCTCTAGCCGTTACTCCACAGGTGTGGACCTCACAGATCCTAACACGCGATATGACCACATGTTTGAATTCATAATGTGGTCGATTATGTTAACTTTTGTTATGTATTTCTAGGTGAGGAGTCAAATTATCTGTGCCTTTGCAGACGTCTGGTAAATATTTAGTTTTTCTCTCCTCTTCGATCGCAGTGAAGGACAGATTGCATTTAAAAATAATATTCCTACTACATAACACCAGATAAAAGACCCAGCACGTCAGTGAAGTGTGTTTACGAGTTATTTTGACTCTGTAGTGTCAAACGTCGATGGCGGATGTCAGAGAGTATTATGTAATAATGCCACACGTATAGATTAGTGAATTTGTTGCAGGTATTGCAGAAACGAAGTACTGGGAAAATACAAATGCATAACACAGCGGGCATTCCATTCGTAAAGTGCAACAACCAGTCATAAAAACTGCACACCTGATCGCGAGCAAATGATTGATTATACAAATGTCATGATTATTCTCCAGAATTACATGAACATATATTATATCTCAAATTTTTTTCTCTCGCCCAAAATATACATGGCTGATCTGTACGCGGTAGTACATGCATAGAAAAGGTTGATAAATGTAAACGCACTATCCATTATTATTATTATTATTATTATTATTATTATTATTATTATTATTATTATTATTATTATTATTAATTTAATCAGGTGGAGTTAAGACCATCAGGCCTCCTCTACCACACCACCAGAATACAAATAGACATATACAAGAAACAAATGCATATAGAAGAACTAAATAAGAAATAGGAATGCAATTACAAATACAAATACAAAAAAAAAACAAATGCGAAAATACAAAAAAAAAACATAAATGCAAACATACAAAAAAGGGGAGTAAAAACAAGTACAAGTACAAAGATAAGATTATACTAATACTATACAAAGGGACGTGTCTAAGTGAAACGTACAGCAGAGTTCGAATAGGTCAGTTTCTGTCAGATGCGTTTCCAATTCACTGTGGGCTAAAGCAAGGAGATGCACTATCACCTTTACTTTTTAACTTTGCTCTAGAATATACCATTAGGAAAGTCCAGGATAACATAGAGGATTTGGAATTGAACGGGTTACATCAGCTGCTTGTCTATGCGGATGACGTGAATATGTTAGGAGAAAATCCAAAAACGATTAGGGAAAACACGGGAATTCTGCTTGAAGCAAGTAAAGCGATAGGGTTGGAAGTAAATCCCGAAAAGACTAAGTAATGATTATGTCTCGTGACCAGAATATTGTACGAAATGGAAATATAAAAATTGGAGATTTATCCTTCGAAGAGGTGGAAAAATTCAAATATCTCGGAGCAACAGTAACAAATATCAATGACACTCGAGAGGAAATTAAACGCAGAATAAATATGGGAAATGCCTGTTATTATTCGGTTGAGAAGCTTTTATCATCCAGTCTGCTGTCAAAAAATCTGAAAGTTAGAATTTATAAAACAGTTATACTACCGGTTGTTCTGTATGGTTGTGAAACTTGGACTCTCACTTTAAGAGAGGAACAGAGATTAAGGGTGTTTCAGAGTAAGGTTCTTAGGAAATATTTGGGGCTAAGAGGGATGAAGTTACAGGAGAATGGAGAAAGTCACACAACACAGAACTGCACGCATTGTATTCTTCACCTGACATAATTAGGAACATTAAATCCAGACGTTTGAGATGGACAGGGCATGTAGCACGTATGGACGAATCCAGAAATGCATACGGAGTGTTAGTTGGGAGGCCGGAGGGAAAAAGACCTTTAGGGAGGCCGAGACGTAGATGGGAAGATAATATTAAAATGGATTTGAGGGAGGTGGGATAAGACGATAGAGACTGGATTAATATTGATCAGGATAGGGACCAATGGCGGGCTTATGTGAGGGCGGCAATGAACCTCCGGGTTCCTTAAAAGCCAGTAAGTAAGTATTATTATTAATTTAATCTTGTGGAGTTAAGGCCATCAGACAAATGCTGGGTGTTGGACCCCGGACTCATTTCACCGGCATTATCACCTTCATGTAATTCAGACGCTAAATAACCTAGATGTTGATACAGCGTCGTAAAATAACCCAATAAATCCATTTTCCTGTGCTTTGTATTTGATAGTGTGTATTTCTTCCTCATAGTCTTGTTGATTCATAGGAATTTTGACGAGTCTGTGTACCATGGATCGGAATTCTGCGTGTTTGTGTTGAACTGGTAATGGAAATTATGGAAAAACGGCTGAACGGATTTTAATGAATGACTCCTCATTTTGACTCTTTGAACCCAAAGATTTTCAGAAGAATAGTAGTTTTCAGTGAAATGTCAATTTTCCTACATAATTTTCCTATTTTCCAAAATCCATCTGTCGTCAGTTTTGAGACACAATGACTTTTCAGAATAAAACAAAACACACACACTACAATAAGCAATATTACACGAAGGCCATTCATGACCTCCAGGATTGCTGATATATTCAGAGCAAATTCTGCGACATCATAATGATAACAATATGTCGATCTTCATTTGTGTAATTTTAATAACGTCTCTTTAAATGATTATTAAAAACTTTCAAGACTTACTAAAAACAAATCACTAATATACATATTAATGATATAGCCTATTGATGATATGAAACTGAAACCTTTTGGGGTTATATACAGTAAGTGGACGTAGAGAATATCTTAAATTAACTCTTCATTTCTATAATTTACTGAGGGACGGCTGTATAATGTATACTGTATGTGTTACTGAAAACTACAAAACTTATGTAAGTTAAAATTATTGTTATTAAAAACTATAAAGTTTTATAGTTATTAATCAAGTGGTGTGGGTCTTTTTCATATATTTAATGGCGGTGTGGTGTGGATATTTATATGCGTGATTCTCTCCAGTATTGTCTGGAGAGAGCGCAAAGATTAGAGTTCCTAAGGAAAGACCAAAAGGTATTACTTACTAATAAAATAAGAAGCCTATAAAATGTTGTAGTCTCCCGATCATTTCAGCAAGATCTCTTAGCAGGATAAAATGATTCCACCCTCTACATTTCGAGGTAGTTCACGAAATATGCAGCAGCTATACCATTGTGCTATGTCTATTGTTCGAAAGCATTGCAAATCTGACATTTTCTTAACTCTCACCTACAATCCACAGTGACCTGAAATAGCTACTACTGCTTTACTCCTACATGAAAAATCCACTGATCGTCCTGACATTGTTACTTGCGTTTTCGCTTTTAAACTCAAAAACTGAAGATGGATAGACTCAAGAAAAAGTATTTGGCATAAAAAAACCATTCAGAGAGAATATGTTTCATTATTATGGAAGCAAACAACATTTGAAATGACTGATAGACCTATTCTTCATTGAAAATAAATCTGAAAAAGTTTTATTTGAACTTCTGATTAATTTAGTTTGCAGCATTTGCTGCACAAGCCACTGGTGTTAATTAAATATTAACAGGCTTACATTGATCTACAATGATGTCATCATATTTACCAACGTTTTTTTTTTCAAATTATCTAATATTCTTCTGTAGGTCTATTGAAATTTAATTACTGTACCTTTTTCTTCCTCCTGAAAAAATTATGCTATGTACTGTCACATAGGAGGTTTCATAAAATCAACGTCGATTTACATCGATTTATCATCCGTATAACGCCCGTCAGTTGCTATGGGAAACTGTTAACAGAGCCATCTTTCCAGAAATCCAATTCCATGCAAGCTACATAGCGATTATACTACGTAGCTAATAATCATGAAAATCCCGGATCTGTGTATGATTTGAGGCTTTCTCGGCGTTGGTTCGCTAATATGTTTTCGCGGGATATCAGCCGAGTTAAGATTTTGGAATGTTCCAAGCTTTCGACTGCTATCTCTGCAGCCATCTTCAGGGAAGTGATGTCCGAACAGAAAGTCGAAAGGTTATATAGATGTTAGGCTGTCTCAGGTGAAACGGGATTGGTTGGCGGATCGGCCAATCCGGGGCCGGGAATTGTCATCGCTCGTAAGCTCCGCCCCTCCCGGGATTACTGCGTGAAGTTTGGCGGGCGGCGAGCCCTGTTCCGCCGGTTGGAATCGGTTGCCGTCCTCGGTCCGTGATCTTCATGACCTTGATTGTAAGAGGGCCTGAGTTGGTCTAAGGCCGGTATCCATGCCTGACTGAGCTGGAGTCCACTGTCTCTGTTAAAGTTGTTTTTCTCCAGCTTGATCTCTATGGCCTCCTTGATTGTACGATCCCAGTAGTGGCTTGATTTGTTAATGACCTTGGTGTGGTCAAACAGTATTTTATGCCTGAGACAGCCTAACATCTATATAACCTTTCGACTTTCTGTTCGGACATCACTTCCCTGAAGATGGCTGCAGAGATAGCAGTCGAAAGCTTGGAACATTCCAAAATCTTAACTCGGCTGATATCCCGTGAAAACATATTAGCATCCCGGATCTGGCTTCAGCACCTTAATATTCTGATATGCTGACGCAAATCTACATTTCTAGAGGAACCAACATGTATAAAATATAATTCTAGAAACTGTTACGCTTTTCCTTTTACAGGAATTGGGTCTAAAAATTCACTGTGTTAAAACGTTGTTTGCAGTAGATGTAACATGTGTCATACGATAGCGCTATCTCACAGAATCTTTATACACATTAAAACGTTTCTGCGAGCAATAGAAGGTTGAGAAATATGTTTATGGGTTCTAAGTTCTGTTTATGAGGTTCACAACTGTGTTTATGAGTTTCTCAAACTGTTTATCGCTGCATATTAGTCCAAAGTGTAGGTAATTCTATGGATTCCTGCAGAGTACAGCTAATTTTGCGGACAAGCTATAAAGTTTAATACATACTGTGGATTCCAAATACGTGTTACAATTAAAACAGAATATATATATATATATATATATATATATATATATATATATATATATATATATATATATATATAATTTGAAATGGTAATGGAAATTACGAGAAAACGGCTAAATGCATTTTAATGAATTACCCGTCATTTTGAAGCTTGGTATCCAAGAATTTTCAGAAAAATAGTAATTTTCAGTGAAGCGTTAGTTTTCCTACATAATTTTCCTATTTTCCAAAATCCATCTTTCGTCAGTTTTGAGAACTAATTGCATTTCAGAATAAAACAAACACATACTACAATAAACAATAAGCTATTACACGAAGGCCATGAGCTGCAGCATTGCTGACATACGGTTCAAATTCAATTGGTTATTAAAAACTTCAAAACTTATTAAAAATAATTCACAGGTCTGATTCTGCGGTGTGTAATTTTCTGAGTACAGCTGTGTATTGGATATTAAAATCTACAAAACTTGAGGTGGTTTGATGACATTATTACCATCATAAATGAAATATTATTATTGTTAATGCGTAAGATTATAATGTTGTTATTAAAATTCAAATAGGCCTATTTTCATAGTTATTAATCAAGTGGGGTTGGGTCTTTTTCATATACTTAATGGCGGTGTGGTGTAGATATTTATATGCGTCATTCTCTTCAGTATTGGCTCGAGAAAGCGCAAAAATTACAGTTCCTAAGGAAAGACGGTATTACTTTATCCTCTACATTTCAAGCTCTCCATGCAGCAGCTATACGAAGATGCTATGTCTATTGTTCGAAAGCATAGCAAACCTGACGTTTTTTAACTTTCACCTACAATCCACAATGACCTGAAATAGCTATTGCTTTACTCCCATATGAAAAACCCACTGATCGTCCTGACATTGTTACTTGCGTTTTCGTATTAAAACTCAAAAACTGAAGGTGGATAGGTTCAAGAAAAAGTATTTGGCATAAAAAAAACCATTCAGAAGGAGTATGTTTCATTATTATGGAAGCAAAGAACTTTCAAAATATCTGGTATTTTTCATTGAAATAAATCTGAAAAATGTTTATTTGAACGACTAATGAACTTAGTTTGCAGCATTTGCTGAACAAGCCACTAGTTCTTTATATTAAAAACAGATGCGATGGAAAATAGGTTTCTTAGTTATGGTTATTATTATTATTATTATTATTATTATTATTATTATTATTATTATTATTATCATTATCATTATCATCATTATCATTTACATTTGTGCGATCGAAATTCGAATATGCATCTGTAATACGGAACTCAATTACAACTACTGATTCGGCTAAATTATAAAATATACGAAGCAAATTTATATCCTTATGTTTATTCAGATTTCTGCCATTAATTCCGGTTATAGTTATGTAAGAAAATTCGAATACTTTAACTATCGAAGTCTGTATGTTAGACGCCATGAGTTCGATTATCTGTTCTTTTGCAAGGTCCTCAAAAGGTGATAATTATATCCTGTAACTCTTTCTTACATAACATTAGCTTACGTATTTCGACGAAAGATAGTAAAACAATACAAACGTACATAAATACATACACATAAACACACATTGTCGGCCTGAATGGTGCAGTCAGTAGAGTTTGGCCTTCTGTGTCCGAGGTTTCGGGTTCGATCCCGGTCCAAGTCGATGGTATTAATTATGCTTAAATGCTACAGGCTCATGTCAGTAGATTTACTGGCATGTAAAAGAGCTACTGCGAGACAAAATTCTGGCTTACGGCGACGCTGATAAATAACCTCGGCAGTTGCTAGCGTCGTTAAAAATGAAATTTACATTCATTTATCGGTATAGCTGAAATGGTAGCAAGCTGGACTCGTGCCTCGAGACTGTATCGGGCGCGGTTTTCGAATGAGGCTATGGCCGATTACCTCATTGAATTTTTACGAAGATTTCCCAACTATAAAGCGAATATCAGGTAATACAGTGGCGAATCTTCAGATTCATCACTCCAAAATACCATCTGGCTCACTAAACAACACATTTTTACTTTTTGTCTTGTTCCGAAATAAAAATAGGTGAATGTCACTAATATGTGTGCCCTGAATCTGAATTTAAAATCCAAATTGCCTCATCACTTACCATTGTCCGGGGAAAATGAATTGAATTTTTTTATGACAAAACTTATTTGTTTTTAATTTTTCACTTCTATTCATAAAATTACAACAAATTAGGGATTCAAAATTCCTCGTAATACTTGAAAAATGTGTACTGGATACAAAAATTATGGTATATAGTTTAAAACACAACAATAATAAAAAATCTTTCATGCGTATAATGATAAAAATCTCGGAATTTGAAATTTAAAATAATTTTCAGTATGACTTCTGTTTATAATAACTAGACCCGGAACTGTATTTTACAAGCAACCAACAAGAGTCTACAAGCATGCTGGATGATTATCTTCCTTTATATCGCCTTTCCATTTCAGATATTTCTCGATGAATCTTTCCCCATGTTCGTCGCTTACCGCTCCAAAGTTAGGAGGAAAGAAATCCAAATTAGAATGTAAAAAGTGTATTTTGAGAGACATATTACACTCCATTTTGTCATATGCACTTAACATGGTTTCCACAAAAAGTTCCATGTAGTTCTCTGCCCTAAAATTTCGAAGGAAATTTGAGCAAACGCCTTTGAAAGCGCCCTATGCCATTCTTTCTGTAACGGAAAGTTTTTGTTCAAACAAAGGATCAGCCGTAACTTTGTGAATCTGTGGACCGATAAAAATGTCCTTTTTTTAATTTTCCTTCACTCAAACTGGTAAACTTATCCTTTAAATACTGAAAACCATATCTCGTATGTTCATTGCATAGACCTCACTTTGAACTGTTATGAAATTTACTTAGGGGACAGTTGGGTAGTATCGGACATCGGGTAGTATCGGACAGTGCGTTTCTTTCATCTACCACCATATGGTAGTACCTGCATGACATGGTTACGTTTCTCTATGCGACATCACAGAAACGTAACCGTGTCAATCAGGTACTATCATCGTGTGGTAGATGAAAGAAACTCACTGTCCGATATTACCCGATGTCCGATACTACCCGACTCTCCCCTAATAGAAGGTACCAATATCTCTTTATTTATTAGAAGTACAAAAAGAACATGCCAACAACCATAAGAAACCGGAAATAAGTCAAATCATAAAATTCATTAGCTTTTGTTTTGGTTTATACCCCCAACACGCGCCAGATGTTGCCTGAGGGAACGCTTATCGAAGAGTGAAATCATAGTATATCTTAAAAACCTTACGTGATACGAAGAAAAGAGATGCATTTTCGGATTGAGCGCACATAAAACCATAAGCTAATAAGTTCGTATTTGATAAAGCGTCATTAAATAACTGATTTAACTACGATAAAAATATATTTGTCCCCACTAAAATATAAGTGAAAGTAATCTATACCAATAATAAATCTGTAGCCGAAGTTTTTCTGGTAATTTTCGATTTTCCAAAAATAATTGGTCCTAACATATATAATTAACCACCCTGAAACCGAAAATCGCATTTTTGACATTTTTGTTTGTATGTCTGTCTATGTTTGTTACCTTTTCACGCGATAATGGCTGCACGGATTTCGATGAAAATTGGAATATAAATTAAGTTCGTTGTAACTTAGATTTTAGGCTATATGGCATTCAAATTACGTTACTTAAAAGGGGGGTTATATGGGGGCCTGAATTAAATAAATCGAAATATCTCGCTTATTATTGATTTTTGTGAAATATGTTACATAAAAAAAGTTTCTATAAAAATAATTTCTGATAAGTTTTATTCTCTGCAAAATTTTGATAGGACTGATATTTAATGAGATAAATGAGTTTTACAATTAAAATAACTGCCATCTAAGGCGGTGTATTGAAATAAAAAACAAATGACTTCGTCTATAAGGGACCTTGGACACAACAATCGAAAGCTATGAAACATAGCCTACAGACAATGTTTCTGTGTTTGTATGGTAATATCGAAAGCTAAATTAACCGATTTGTATAATTAATTATTATTTCATCATTGGAAAGTGTAGTTTCTCTGGATGGACATAATGCTATAATGTTATTACAGTAACTTGTGAGTGGATTGAGGACAGGTAAGATTAAAATAGCTTCTTATGCACAGAAAACTTGATAGGTTATTCTGTATATTCATTTCCTGTATTTCTTATAATAATGTTTATGAACATATTCATTTTTATCTCAGAGAATTAACGAACAACGAGAGTGTATTGATTTAGTATGCAGTAATAGTACGTTAGCTTAGCAATCCATTATTTTATAATTCAAATTTTAACTATGCTCAATTGAATCGTGTTAAAATACATAAAATACATATGCAATAAATGCAATGCAAAAAAATTGGGTAATGAGCCAAGCAGATTATGTTGCGCTGTTGTAAAAGTTGTTCCTCCTGAGATTCAAGAGCTCCCACAACAAATTAAAAACTTTCTAATTCGAGTATATCCGTTATCAACACACTTTTTCATAATATAATATAATATAATATAATATAATATAATATAATATAATATAATATAATATAATATAATATAATATAATATAACATAAACATAATAATAAATCTGTAGCCAAAATCTTTCTGTTAATTTTCGCTTTTCCAAAAATAATTGGTAATAACAATTAAGAAACATGTTAAAGGAATTGTCATTGCACCAAATGAGTGTCTCTGGATCAAAATGATCGCATTTTAATATTTTAAATACAATTTAAATTAAGTAACATATTGAACGATTTATCCTTCTATCAAACACGAATGTTCCCTGGATCAAACGTCCTATTTTAATTATGTAATTACTTTATATTTATTTCTAACAGGTGCAGCGGAGCGCACGGGTACGGCTAGTAGTAATAATAAGTTAGTAACTGAATCAGAATAATCTCTTTTATTCGTTATAGTTCACTGGGTATGAACTTATGTTTATTCTTGTTATATTGCAAATGATGGCAGCACTGCTGTCTGTCATTTGCAGACCTTGGACGCAATTTTGGAAGAGAAGATATTCCCATTGTATATTTTTATTCCCAGTGTGATTACTTAATGTGGTGATGTAACCTACAATACCCATCAATTCATTAACAGTGGGTATTGGGTTTTAATCCTATTGAACGTAGAATTTCACCGAATAATTAGCGCACATCAGAAAAAGTTGGGACTTAATGAAAATGGAAATGTTGAATCTCTGGTAATGGAAATGGCAGATTTTCCCTTCGTATTTTGGTAAAAAAAATGCAGCTTGGTTGACTACAAATCCAGCATAATACAGGGCTCATTTCTCGCTACTGTAATACGGCAACAAACGGTCTCAGTAATGCAATGTTACGTGAGACATAAATCCGTATTTTAAGAAAATATGGCTTGTTAGTTGTTTGTTTAGTTAGCAGTCCAGTACGAAGACAGGTCTGCACCCCATAAGTGATACCAATAATAAATCACTCATGAGGCAACTAGACCAGGAGATAATGGGGTAGGATGGCCAGTTCCTTTCACTCTCCATTGCATACATCAGTGATGTCAAAGCAAGCGCATTTTTCTGACCTTCACGTCGTGCGCGGGCATCAAGCGCTAATTATGGAAAGAGGAAGGGTTGTGTATATGAATAAGCAACCTGTTGGATTAAGAAAACAATGCACGAACTTCAAACGGAATGTGAAATTTTATGTCGTTATTTTTATATGGCTTCTTTCTGTTTGACATTATCTATATTGTCTGTAAAACAAAAGTACTAACACTGATTTCTTAATATTGCACTTGTGTTTTAAATCTTAATAACATAATAGAGAGTTAAGAAGGAATATTCACTTAAATTCCATAGTAATACAACTATATTGTACTAAATGGATGAAACACATCATTCATAAAGAAAGTGATATTCCAAAAAAGAGACTGAGTATGACATGATAAATTGGAATTGATATTGATGGTAATTTTAGCTTTATAAAAGTAATCAATAAACTAATCAAAACAATATTACAGTACAAAGCAAAGTTACCTAGGTGCTATATATGTTTTAAGTGTAACTAATATTACATAACAAAACTCTTATCGCATTATGCTTTTAAGGTGATATTGGTGAGCAACTTCCTATCATCACAATATTAAATTATTTTCTCGAAATGTGCTGAAGCTATAGAGCTGACATTTTTACAACACATGGGCACATATCTTTTGCTTATAATGTAACAGTAGTTGCTCTGTTAATTCATTTCCTTACAAACAATTTCCATGCGAATATTTTCAAAATTTTTAATACAATATCTTCAGTAATACGTATTTACGGTATATTAGATTTACGAAAACATTCTGTAAGGCTACTAAATAAATAGGCCTATACCTGAAAATTTCACTTTTCTAAAAAAAAAAAAAAAAAAGAAGTTGAGAAAATATTTCTTTTGAACAAAAAAATCAAACTTGTGAAAAATGAACATTAAAATTAAAACTTACATTCTTATAATGCACTTATACTTCTCAGGTAAATCTAAAAATTACCATGGATACAGTTTTAATAAGTTCTCTTCCCTTTATCTATTGAATCAGTGCTGGCCATCCCTGAATACAGCTCGACCAAGCGGCATATACTACCTCTTTCGGCTGTCTCTTTCCTTTCCGCTGTAAAGCGCTCAGGCTCTCCTGTGCTCTAAAGCGCGCGCTTGCTCCTATGGGCATCAATTGACATGCCTCGCCGATTAGTTACACACCGCTATTACATTAATCAGACTTCAGATGTATACAAACAATTGTTCTTCCTCTGACACATCTATTACACAGGAAATATTGGAAGTGATTTATATTAATAATCTGAATGATAACACCCACAAATATAATTTATCACTCAGCCATCCCTCTGGTCTTACCTATTTGACCTGATGATGGCTGTAGGTTGTTCCGAAACGTTGGAAAATTTAAGTTTCAGTACACGGTAGAATATACAAAAAGATTATTTCCATCACATCCACCGTGAAAGCCTAAATTAGTATTAAATTCTAACAAAACTAACATAATCGAAATTAAATCCTCCCCAAATTCAACTTTCTAATAGGCCTAATTAACAACATGCTAGTTCGCACCTGTGCGTCTGGCCGTGAAACCAGGTGGCCCGGGTTCGAATCCCGGTCGGGGCAAGTTACCTGGTTGAGGTTTTTTCCGGGGTTTTCCCTCAACCCAATACGAGCAAATGCTGGGTAACTTTCGGTGCTGCACCCCGGACTCATTTCACCGGCATTATCACCTTCATTTCATTCAGACGCTAAATAACCTGAGATGTTGATACAGCGTCGTAAAATAATCCAATTAAAAAAACAACATGCTCCTAATAGAAAAAAAAGAACCCCATTTCTTGGCTTACAAATCAATAATATGTTAAATTGGAAAAAAAAAAACATATTAAAGAAATTACCCCTAAACCAAATTCCGCATGTTTTACTATTAGATCTACGGAAAAAATAGTAAATATCAATACCTTAAAAAGAATATACTTTGCATACTTCCACTCGGTAATGAGTTTTGGAATAACATTCTGTGCAAATTCTATAGGTAGTAACAGTATATTACCAGTAAAAAAAAAGAGTAATTAGAATTATAGTGGGTCCAAAATCTAGTGAATCGTGACGGACCATTTAAAAAAAATACAAATAATGCCAATCACTTGTGAGTATATTTTTTCATTAATAAACTTCCTCGTATGTAATCGTGAAAACTTCGCAACTAATTCAATAGATTATAGCAGAAATACTCGTAAAAATGACTTTCAGACTCCTTCGGCAAATCTAACGTGCTATCAAAAAGGAGTGCGTTATATGCCAGTAAACATTTTATAGCCTCCATATGGATATAAAAAATCAAATTAAAAACAGAAGATTATTTTCAAATTGTTTTCAAACTTATCCATCTGTTTTTAAATTTTCAAACTTTTCAAAATTGTCAAATTGTTTTCAATTACCATCTCACTATCACGAATTTAATCAAGTTAAATAACCGAGTAGATGATACAGCGCCATTAAATAAGCTACTAAAATAAAACATAAATATTGTTAACCCAACTATACGCAATATATTTTCAGTGATGGCTATATTCGTTTTCACGGGTTATAACTCTATGACGTAAGCAGACCTAAAAGTAACTTCGTATTCAATATGAAAGTGTTAAAGTAAAAATAGAGCAAAGAATGACCTTCCAATGATAAAAAGAAAGCTTATTCTCTGGAAATATTCATTGCACACATCGCTGCGTTTCATACATCACTTTATTTAGAATCCATCATTTTGTCACTAGCACTGTATCATGGCTCTTTCATAAAAGAGAATTCTATCTATATTACGAGTGAAAAAGAAGGCAATAAACGTCTCTGAGTATAAAATGAAATGTTCCAACTCATAAGAAATACTGCAGAATGAAATTATATGAACTTCTCTTTGTTATAAGTGAGACATTATTACGCAGCATTTCGAGGATATTACAGCAATTTCTCTTGGAGCGCGAGATTATATGGAGAATAAATGGTATAACCTCTGCATACTATATTCTGAAACTTATGAAGAATCATACTATACTATCTATATTTATTATAGATACTTCAATGATTCTGCGTCTATCCATTTGTGCACAATTCCATGGCAAATATTTTTCAGGTATAGTGTGGGTTGGGATAATTTCGATATAAAACAGCGCTTTTTAAGTTTAGAAACCCATAGTCAGTTACCATGACAAAATTTTCCAGTAAGTTTTATATGTTAGCACTAGCCGTACCCGTGCGCTCCGCTGCACCCGTTAGAAATAAATATAAACTAATTACATAATTAAAATAGGACATTTTATCCAGGGAAGATTCGTGTTTGATAGAACGATAAATCGTTTAATATGTTACTTAATTTAAATTGTATTCAAATAATTAAAATGCGATCATTTTGGTCCAGAGACCACTCATCTGGTGCAATGACAATTCCTTTAACATGTTTCTTAATTTTTATTGCATGCATCCATACTTTAATGAAGACTGACATATCATTTAGATTTAATGTGTATACTTTATTTTACTTGCTATATGTTTCCATTGAATTATGATAATAATTTAATTTTAACCCTTGTTTTCTACATATTCAGTAAATTGCGCTTGGGCCACTATGGTTCTGAACCTTTCAAATAACTTAAATTATATATTATATTATATTATATTATATTATATTATATTATATTATATTATATTATATTATATTATATTATATTATATAAAAAATGTGTTGATAACGGATGTACACCGATAAGTAAGTTTTTAATTTGTTATGGGGGCTCTTGAATCTCAGGAGGAACAAATTTTATTTTACAACAGCGCAACATAATCTGCTTGGCTCATTACCCAATTTTTTTGTATTGCATTTAATGCATATGTATTTTATGTATTTTAACACGATTCAATTGAGCATAGTTAAAATTTGGATTATAAAATAATGGAATGCTAAGCTAACATTATTACTGCATACTAAATCAATACACTCTTGTGGTTCGTTAATTCTCTGAGATAAACATTATTTTAGCAAATACAGGAAACGAATATACAGAATAGCCTATCAAGTTGTTTGTGCATAAGAAGCTATTTTAATCTTACCTGTCCTCAATTCACTCCGAAGTTACTGTAATAACATTATAGCATTATGGCCATATAAATAAACTACAGTTTCCAATGGTGAAATAATAATTAATTACACAAATCGGTTAATTTAGCTTCCGATATTACTTCATACAAACACAGAAACATTCTCTGTAGGCTATGATCCATAGCTTTCGATTGTTGTTGACCAAGGCCCCTTATAGACGAATTCATTTGTTTATTTCATTACACCGCCTTAGATGGCAGTTATTTTAATTTTGAAACTCATTTATCTCATTAAATATCAGTCCTATCAAAATTTTTCAAAGAATAAAACTTATCGGAAGTGATTTTTAAAGAAATGTTTGTTATGTAACTTTTTCACAAAAATCAATAATAAGCGAGATATTTCGACCCCCTTATAACCCCCCTTTTAAATAATGTATTTTGAATGCCATATAGCCTAAAATCTAAGTTACAACGAACTTAATTTATATTCCAATTTTCATCGAAATCGGTTCAGCCATTATCGCGTGAAAAGGTAACAAACATACAGACAGACAGACAGACATACAAACAAAAATTTCAAAAAAGCGATTTTCGGTTTCAGGGTGGTTAATTATATATGTTAGGACCAATTATTACTGGAAAATCGAAAATTACCAGAAAAATTTCGGCTACAGATTTGTTATTAGTATAGATTGTGACCTTCTAGATTGATTCTATTGCATTGTCAAATATGTTGACTTCATCTTATCATAACAATATCGCTAAGTTTAATTATAATCAATTTACCCCCTGGATGGGGTAATTTGGGTGTAATGTGTATTACTGAAGTAAAACATGTTTTAAAGTCCTTATAAGATCAAATTATCCCAACCATAGATTAGTGTATGTATCCTAGAAAAGAATCCAAAGATTAGATAGACATTTAAAAATTTTAATTAGACTAACAAGATTAAGAAAATTCAGCCAATAACTTAAGTTCTTGTTAAGGCGTATTTTGTTAAATTAAAATATCTACCATTAAAATCAGGGACAGAAAACACTTCGGATATTTATGTGTCTTTCACCAACCCATAATTTCTGTATCTGGCTTCATCTCGTATGAAAACTAGTTTAGTTATCAATTAAGCTAGAATTATACCTAAATTACCCCACGTTTGTAAATTACAATTGGCTAACAAACTATTAGTGATATACTTCTATATTTATTAAAAACATGTTCCAAACATATGTAACGTACACATGTATGAATTTGGTTACTATATCACAGCTGGTTCCCCAACAGTATTACTTTGAATGTGATGGACCATTTCATAGACTGATAAATAAAAAAAAAAAGTTTATTTTTTTTTACCAGGCAATATCAGTGTGATCAACACAAATTTTGACACTCCATGATAGGTAATTTTCAAAAGGAGATTATACATTAAATTGGCATGTGTTTGAACTTTGGGTAAAGTTTTATCCAATAAATTGTACCTTACTTATTTACTTACTGGCTTTTAAGGAACCAGGAGGTTCATTGCCGCCCTCGCATAAGCCCGCCATTGGTCCCTATACTGAGCAAGATTAATCCAGTCTCTACCATCATATCCCACCTCCCTCAAAACCATTTTAATATTATCTTCCCATCTATCGTGAATCACCCTGTATAGTAGACCTCTTAGCAAACGCACAAATTGCCTTTTTCCATATTTTATTTTACTGTAGCCTATTCACTGAACAGGATTTTCTTGCAAGTTTTACATGATAGACCTTCCAGAAAGAATGCTTCGGTTATAAAACAAGGAAGAACATAACAAACTCTACTTTGTATAAAAATATGTGTTCACTGTCATAAAATACATTCCAAAACAAAATTCGACGAATTCCTCTTCCGCAAAAGAGTCACTTTTTCTATGAAGTACAATTTCAAGCATAGAGATATTAAGGCAAGTTCTTTCAATGAATTATTACAACTACAGAGTGATTTATATAGAACTGACACATTTCTTTCATTAATTGTTTCAAAACGAATTGTGCTAGCGACAACTTATTATACCTAAAATGTAGAGGAATTGTGGGAGATTATTTACCTCTATAGCAAATGTTGTCCGGCGTTGTCAAATCCGGAGATCTCGGTGGCCACAGGTTCCTGGAAATTATTCGGCCGTTACATAACCGGATAAATGGAACCATGCTTCATCTGTGAACCATGTGATGGACAATATGGCAGGATTTTGCTCAATGAACGTCTGACACCAACGACAATAATTCAATCTTTTATCCTTATCTGGTTCCTGTAGCTGATGAACAACCGTGACCCTATATGGCTTTAGGCTCTCTGACACATTGAGTAGGTGTACCCTGTCTCCTGCGACAAACGTCTTAATGATTTTTTGGGTGACTGCTCCAGTCGTGCTCTTACGTCAACAACAACCGTGGGAAGCCTAGATGAACGATGCTTGCCCTTTTCACTCACCAGAGATCCAGTTGTTTCCAATTTGTTTACCAGTCCCAGTATTGTGTTTCTTTTGGGAGGATTACGAACACCAAATTCTCTCTGGTATGCCCTTTGAGTAGCTGTAATTGAATTCGTAATCCAGTATTGCTTCAGAAGGAAGAGTCGTTGATTTAATGTGTACTGCATTTTCACGTTGACACAAAATGTCGAAAACAGCTGCCAACAATAGGAATAAAACATAAACATCTGTGCATCTAGTGACACGGAATCGAAACTCCAGAATATTTTGCTGTTGGTTTCAGACGTTCATTGTGCAAAATCCTGCCATATTGTCCATCACATGGTTCACAGACGAAGCATGGTTCCATTTATCCGGTTACGTGACGACCGAATAATTTCCAGAAACCTGTGGCCACCGAGATCTCCGGATTTGACAACGCCGGACAACATTTGCTATAGAGGTAAATAATCTCCCAAAATTCCTCTACATTTTAGGTATAATAAGTTGTCGCTAGCACAATTCGTTTTGAAACAATTAATGAAAGAAATGTGTCAGTTCTATATAAATCATTCTGTATTTCAATAATTACAACAGTATGGATATTATAAACATATTTCACTGCCTGTCTGTTTGAAACGATAATACAAAAACAAAAGCATCAAACCAAACTGGGAGAGTTCTATAAAGAGCTGAATCCTATTGAGCTTTAGGTTTTATTGCAGTTTTAAGCACACTTTGAAGTTAGGAATGCTTTCGACGGAATTTCATTTCATTATTATAGAATGAATTAATTAAATCCATACAGGCTGTATAGGAGAAAGAGCAGTCGAGTTAAATACTGCCCCGTGCTGCTTCAGGCTTGTTACTTAACGGTGTTTTATTTCACACATTCCGAGAGTTATTTAAAGTCTAAAGAGATCACGAAACGTGAAAAGAAAGCTGTTGGCAATGACGGGACCGTGACCCGCTGAGGTCTGCAGGAAAATGATTGGTAGAGCTAAGGAAGGCAACTACGAACAGGTCTAAAGGTGCTACAAACAGGCATACTGTAGTGATCTCAAAGTATTGGTAGATATTATTATTATTATTATTATTATTATTATTATTATTATTATTATTATTATTATTATTATTATTATTATTATTAATGATCAATGGCGAGTAACAACTAGGTCTCGTGTTCTCAACCTGTGATCAGTAGTTGGTTCGAATCCCGTTTACATTCAGTCACCAAATTGATATTTCTCCTCATTTATCACATGTAAATTAAATGTTAGGTAATCCTTTGGCGATTCTCGGGCTGACTTCGTTATATAGTGGCGAAGTTGATATAGCGTTGTTAAATAACAAATGTTATATTCTTATTATTATTACTGTATATTAGTAGTAGTAGCAGTAGCAGTAGTAGTAGTAGTAGTAGTAGTAGTAGTAATAAAAGTAGTAGTAGTAGTAGTACTAGCATTAGTAGTAGTAATAAAAGTAGTAGTAGTAGTACTAGCAGTAGTAGTAATAAAAGTAGTAGTAGTAGTAGTAGTACTAGCAGTAGTAGTAGTAATAAGTAGTAGTAGTAGTAGTAGTAGTACTAGCAGTAGTAGTAGCAGTAATAAAAGTAGTAGTAGTAGTAGTAATAATAATAAAAGTAGTAGTAGTAGTAGTAGTAGTAGTGGTACTAGCAGTAGTAGTAGTAGTAGTAGTAGTAGTAATAAAAGTAGTAGTAGTAGTACTAGCAGTAGTAGTAGTAGTAGTACTAGCAGTAGTAGTAATAAAAGTAGTAGTAGTAGTATTAGCAGTAGTAGTAGTAGTAATAAAAGTAGTAGTAATAGTAATAAAAGTAGTAGTAGTAGTAGTAGTAGTAGCAGTAGTAGTAGTAGTAATAAAAGTAGTAGTAGCAGTAGTAGTAGTAATAAAAGTAGTAGTAGCAGTAGTAGTAGTAATAAAAGTAGTAGTAGTAGTAGTACTAGCAGTAGTAAGTAGTAGTAGTAATAAAAGTAGTAGTAGTAGTAGTACTAGCAGTAGTAGTAGTAATAAAAGTAGTAGTAGTAGTAGTAGTACTAGCAGTAGTAGTAGTAGTAATAAAAGTAGTAGTAGTACTAGCAGTAGTAGTAGTAGTAATAAAAGTAGTAGTAGTAGTAGTAGTAGTAGTAGTAGTAGCAGCCTATTACCAACAGTAGCAGCAAAATTTCATGTAACAAGAATAGTTAAAATTATATTATATTATACTATATTGCATTATATTATATTATATTATATTATATTATATTATATTATATTATATTATACATACTAGGTTCAAAAAGTTCCCGGAATTTGCTAGCATCATAGAAACAACGTACCTTAAACACTATTCTACAGCAGTCCCTTCAAAATAGTTGCCTTCCGCAACAACACACTTTTGCCAACGCGTGTAGAGTTCCTGGAAGCAGGCCTGGAAGCCATTTTGTGAAACCCGTCTTAGTGCTCTCGTCGCGTTTGCGATAACCTCTTCAGCATTGAATCTCCGTCCTTTCAGATGACTTTTCAGAAGGGGAAACAGAAAGTAATCAGGTGGTGAGAGATCAGGAGAGTATGGTGGGTGATCCAAAGCAGTTATGTTGTGCCTGGCAAGAAAATTCTTTACAATAATTGCGCGATGAGCAGGTGCATTGTCATGCATAAGGAACCAGTTGTTTTCTACCCACTTTTCTGGACGTTTCCTTCTCACTGCGTCCCAGAGGCGACGGAGGGTTTCTACGTACAATTCTTTCGTTACAGTACGACCTTCTGGAATGAACTCATGGTGCATGAGACCCTGAGAGTCGAAGAAAACTTCCAACATAACTTTGCTTTAAGTGTGCTTAAATGCGACAGGCTCATGTCAGTAGATTTACTGGCATGTGAAAGAACTCCTGCGGGACAAAATTCCGGCACATCCGGCGATGCTGATATAACCTCTGCAGTTGCGAGCGTCGTTAAATAAAACATAACATTTAAAATAACTTTGCCTTTGGAAGTGTCCCTAGGAAATTTTTGCTTCCGAGGAGATGTTTTCGATTTCCACTCAGATGACTGTCGTTTAGGGACTGGGTCGTACAAGTAGCACCAGTTTCATTTTGTTTAAGAAATCACCATCTTCATCAGCCATACTGATCATGTCCCCAGCAAAACACAGAACTTGATGTTTCTACTTTGCTCTGTGGACATAATTACAAAATGCGACGAACAAACAAAACACTATGATAAACAATTGCCTACAACTCAAAACCAATAATTGCCATTATCAGCAAACTTCAAGGAAATGACATCATGAATGTTACCAACAAAACAAATGTATAATATCCCTTGTTATATATTAATACGAAAAATGGTAGTAAAATTCCGGGAACTTTTTGAACCTAGTAGTATTATATTATATTATATTATATTATATTATATTATATTATATTATATTATATTATATATTATATTGCACTATATTATATTATATTATATTATATTATATTATATTATATTATAACTTATTATATTATATTATATTATATTATATTATATTATATTATATTATATTATATTATATTATATTATATTATATTATATTATATTATATTATACATACACATTTGAAATAAGCAGGTCTGCAATATCTCTGATTCTTCGAAAACGTTTCGTCAGCGAATGATAAGTAGTTCAAACTTTTTCTTGTAAAATTGTCGTCCATCAAAATAATGAGTAGGTGACATTCTAAAGTTCAGGCTTTTAACATCTTCAGCGATCCTCAGCTGTTGCCGTTGTCATGCCTACAATTCTCATGTGGTACCTCTTCTCAGCCCCAATTCCCATTGCAAAGACGAGTTTTCGCGTACTTTTTAAATGTTCCTCCTTCAATTTTTCGATTAATTAAACAATTAATACAATTCCTTTAACAGTTTATATTTCACAGATTCCAGGTTAGCAACATATGTGAGAAACTCGAGACGAGCCAGAAGGCAAACCCTCCATCACGACAAAAGAAGTCTGTCGTATCTCCTACCCTATTTCTATCTCTGTCTTTCTGTTTCATAATTAACGTAATTTACATACACCCAAATAACACGATGTGAGCTGCAAAGAAATTCTGCACGATACAAAATCACCCAGAAGGGAAAAAGCCAAGTATTGGTTATTGAATGCAAGTCATGCTAAGTTCGTACAACGAAACTACATTTCCTTCTAACATGATACTCGTACCGTTTCAGGAAACGTGATTCTGTTGGTTTATTAGTCCACATACCTTTTTAACTACTAAGATCGTAATTGCATACATATGTGCAGGTTTTTCCATGCACTAGTAAAAATTATTTCTACAACTCACCAGCCATTTCTCTTGTGAATTTCGCCTTCCTTTTTTTCAATTTTCAGAAAACTCTGATCGATAGTTTACTTTGTGCCTTTATATTCTCACTGCAGCGACAGTCGTGTGGGCTTATTTTTCAAGTTCGTGTGACAATATGTCATATTACTGAATAAATTAAGTTATTAAGAATTTAAATGTAATGTAAATTACGTAAATCATTATGTTACTTTGTTATTCTAAGAAATATTTTGTCAATTAACTGTTTTCGTATAATTTATTTAGCATTATTTCAATCTATATTTATGTATGGTATCATAAGGTTGGGGTGGAACTTATAAATCCAACATTTATCCGTTAATTTTACTACAGAAAAAAGTATTAATTTGTTTAAAAAAGCAGAAAAATTACCCAACAGAATTGTTGTTTAAACACTTCAAAATTTTCAATATTAAACAAATGAAGGGTACACGGGAATAACGATCAAGTTCCATTTTAGAAAGTTTCGAGAAAAACGAATTTTAAAGTTTAAGCACTTAATACTTTGTTATGTGTGTATTTAATAGAAATTGACGTAGTGGAATGTCAAGAACGATGATTTCTTATTACTAGCTAGACCACATGATAGTACTTCCTTTCCACTATAATATGGCATTATTAACTCAATTTTGATTTTTGGTGGACCTTGATCGTTTTTCCCATGTACCCTTCAAATGTATTATTTTATTTTATTAAAATATTTTTATAGAAATTTTAACAACTTATGAAAAGTATATACATAAATATAGAACTAAAAATATGAATTCTCTGCGTTTGTCTGAACCAAATGTAAAACCAATGCAGCTTTTTATCATAGCATGAGTCAAGGTCCCAGATTATTAAACAAATTTTATTCAAATATTATTTTAACCACGAATCCTCTCCAAATTAATAAAAAAAAAAATAAAAAAAATTGTATTGGATTTATAGTTTGGGTTTTAACATATTAAACACTATCTAATCTGTATTCACTCTCAATTTTAATTTTATTTCTGTCTGTATTGGAATCCCCTCCTGAGCACGAGTCTTACTCATTCAGGGGTGGGCTAGTTTATATTTCTTTATATTTTTAATTTGTATTCATCTCAGACTTACCAGCAATAAAAATAAATAAATAAATAAATAAATTTTTAAAAAGTAAACGTAAATAATGTGTCCTATGACGGTGAACGAAATACGGAGGCAAGGAGTTATAGAGATCAGATGTTTTTTTTTTTTTAACCTTGACATGAGAGGGAGGTGATGTGGATGGACAGTACCATGCTCCGGCCGCCTTACTTCAGAGATTAACAAGCACTCAACTTTAAAGGAGCCTCAATGAACACCGTCACCCATGGAAGTTATGACAAAAAATCTATCTTCAACCGGGCGTGAACCCGGGACCAGTCTCTTGAGTTACTACGGCTTCCATTTGTTTACATCGTTTTGGTGGAGCAATGTTTTTAGTTCTTGTTCGGATTTAGCTCATAGTACTGTTTGTGTTTTGTTTTTTAAAGAATTTTAGATAAGGGCGCAAATAGCTATAGAAGCTGACGCGCCTTTTTAAATCCCATTAACTAACTACGGCTGCAACAACAGCTTCAATAGCGTCACAATCTATGTAGGAGAAAAGAAGCACATAATAATAATAATAATAATAATAATAATAATAATAATAATAATAATAATAATAATAATACTTACTTACAAATGGTTTTTAAGGAACCCGAAGGTTCATTGCCGCCCTCACATAAGCCCGCCATTGGTCCCTAGCCTGTGCAAGATTAATCCAGTCTATCATCATATACCACCTCCCTCAAATCCATTTTAATATTATCTTCCCATCTACGTCTCGGCCTCCCCAAAGGTCTTTTTCCTCCGGCCTCCCAACTAACACTCTATATGCATTTCTGGATTCACCCATACGTGCTACATGCCCTGCTACGTCTGGATTTAATGTTCCTAATTATGTCAGGTGAAGAATACAATGCGTGTAGTTCTGTGTTGTGTAACTTTCTCCATTCTCCTGTAACTTCATCCCTCTTAGCCCCAAATATTTTCCTAAGAACCTTATTCTCAAACACCCTGAATCTCTGTTCCTCTCTCAAAGTGAGAGTCCAAGTTTCACAACCATAAAGAACAACCGGTAATATAACTGTTTTATAAATTCTAACTTTCAGATTTTTTGACAGCAGACTGGATGATAAAAGCTTCTCAACCGAATAATAACACGCATTTCCCATATTTATTCTGTGTTTCATAATAATAATAATAATAATAATAATAATAATAATAATAATAATAATAATAATAATAATAATAATAACAACAACAACAAATAGTAATTACCATATAATTTCAATCACGGATTACATGCCTCTCAATGAAATGAACAGTACACAGCATTATAATACAGTAATTTACGTAGCCTACTTCAAGTCTTCACGCATAATTCAAGTCACTTTCATCGCAGTGGAACGAGCCCATGACGATCAAGTTGCTGTAAAGGGAAGGTTAAATTTTGTTCTCGATATTTGCATTACAGAGACATAATTTCACAGGCACATCTTACCAGCTGGAGTTTGTCGCCTGTCCCTTTCTTATTTTACGCCCAACAGAATAGGTTCGGAAATAGTTTAAACAAGAATGAAGACTATGAGGCTGGAAACGAAAAGTGTTGGTCACTTTTAAAGAGTTGATAAGTCACGCCAGTGGGCAGCCGCGTGAAGTAAATTTCCAGTTGAATAGAGCTCTATTTGCTCACTTTCAAATATACTTCTGAAAACATGTGGATGAAAACAGTGTGTACAGATCAGCAATCATTGCCGTCAGTAAGAAATAAGCTCTTGAAAGGAATGTTTATTTCATGTTTACTTATTAAGCAAGGCGAGTACAAAGAATATTTACTGTCATGTAGAAGTAGAGTATAATTGTTTCTTCGACGTTCTGAAAATGTCCAGAATAAAGGAATAGCTTTTCAGATAGTCATCCCTAAAAGTAGATCTTTTAACGATAAGCATGGGTGTTAAAAATTGAATATCATTATGCGACAGCAGGCGGAAAGTAATTTTAACACTAGTGCGAAAAGTATTTTTAACAGTGGCTTTCAACTGTTTACACCGACTGTCAATTGTTTCCCACCAGATGTCATATGCAGTAATCGCAACCGATCAAGAAAGCGGTTTAAACAATGCCAGACCTAATCATTTCAAGGGATAAATTGACGTGGAATAAATTTTATTTACCCTAAGATATAAGTTCAAGTGACTGGTCAGATATACAGAGTGTTTCCGAGGTGGTGTTTCAAACTTTCAGGGATGATGGCGAAGGGCACATGTATCAATTTGAGATAAGGAACCCTGGTCCGGAAATGACTGAGTCGAAAGTTACAAGCAAAAATAGTTGTGTGGAAATGGAATTGTAATTTGGCACCACGTGCCCTCCTTCCCTTAACCTTTGGAACAGTCATGGAAAGATGGTATGGGCCGGATTTCTCCTACGTGGGTACTTGTCCCGATACAATCTGTGAGCTTGTCTACTGTTCCCATTGGCTCATCCGTATTCGAAAATCAGGTCTGCATATTCCGCTCTCGTGTACTCCTCCATTTCACTAGCACTGATCGACTGGACACTGCAACTTGTACACATACACTGCTGTCTACAGACGTGCATATCAGGACCGACCATGTCCGTTACACATTACGCTATCTGCATTACTTTAGTGTAGTTTCCTGTCCCCATCCCTCAGACAGCGCACTGAATGGAATACTGTAAGTAGACAACGTAAACAACGTCAGATGAATACAGTATGTGTAAGATGTACAGATAAATACACATAAATAAGGTGTACAGAGAAATAAAATTATTTCATTTCCACACAACTATTTTTGCTTGTAACTTTCGACTCGGTCATTTCCGGACCATGATTCCTTATCTCAAATTGATATATGTGCCCTTCGCCATCATCCCTGAAAGTTTGTAACACCACCTCGGAAACACCCTATACAATGAACTCTATTTACCCAAAGATATACTACAGTTCAAGTGATTGGTCTGATATATAATTAACTCTATTTACCAATGATATACTACAGTTCAAATGATTGGTCAGATATATAATAAACTCTATTTACCCAAATATATACTACAGTTCAAGTGATTGGTCAGATAAGTAATAAATCCTATTTACCCAAAGATATACTACAGTTCAAGTGATTGGTCAGATAAGTAATGAACTCTATTTACCCAAATATATACTACAGTTCAAGTGATTGGTCAGATAATTAATTAACTCTATTTACCCAAAGATATACTACAGTTCAAATGAATGGTCAGATATGTAATGAACTCTATTTACCCAAATATATACTACAGTTCAAGTGAGTGGTCAGATAATTAATTAACTCTATTTACCCAAAGATATACTACAGTTCAAATGAATGGTCAGATATGTAATGAACTCTATTTACCCAAATATATACTACAGTTCAAGTGATTGGTCAGATAATTAATTAACTCTATTTACCCAAAGATATACTACAGTTCAAATGAATGGTCAGATATGTAATGAACTCTATTTACCCAAATATATACTACAGTTCAAGTGATTGGTCAGATAATTAATTAACTCTATTTACCCAAAGATATACTACAGTTCAAATGAATGGTCAGATATATAATGAACTCTATTTACCCAAATATATACTACAGTTCAAGTGATTGGTCAGATAATTAATTAATTCTTTTTACCCAAAGATATACTACAGTTCAAATGAATGGTCAGATATGTAATGAACTCTATTTACCCAAATATATACTACAGTTCAAGTGATTGGTCAGATAATTAATTAACTCTATTTACCCAAAGATATACTACAGTTCAAATGAATGGTCAGATATGTAATGAACTCTATTTACCCAAATATATACTACAGTTCAAGTGATTGGTCAGATAATTAATTAACTCTTTTTACCCAAAGATATACTACAGTTCAAATGAATGGTCAGATATGTAATGAACTCTATTTACCCAAATATATACTACAGTTCAAGTGATTGGTCAGATAATTAATTAACTGTTTACCCAAAGATATACTACAGTTCAAATGAATGGTCAGATATGTAGTTAACTCTATTTACCCAAATATATACTACAGTTCAAGTGATTGGTCAGATAATTAATTAACTGTTTACCCAAAGATATACTACAGTTCAAATGAATGGTCAGATATGTAGTTACCTCTATTTACCCAAACATATACTACAGTTCAAGTGATTGGTCAGATATATAATTAACTCTTTACCCAAATATATACTACAGTTCAAATGAATGGTCAGATATGTAATGAACTTTATTTACCCAAACATACTGTAGTTCAAGTGATTGGTCAGATATATAATAAACTATTCACCCTAAGATATATTACAGTTCTAGTGAATGCTCAGATGTGGAACGTACTGTTTACCCAAAGATATACAACAGTTCAAGTGATTGGTCAGATATATAATAAACTATTCACCCTAAGATATATTACAATTCAAGTAATTGTTTAGATATGAAATAAACTCATTTTACTCAAAGACGTACTACGGTTCTGGCAGGCTAAGTGATTTTACCAGGGACGATGACAATCAGGTTATGACAGAGAAATAGTAGATAGACTGATGGCAGGCAAACCGAAGTGCCTTGAAAATATCTGTTCAAAACCTGTCATATTTTGGTCACCACAAATTTCACTTGAACGTGTTGAGATCAAAATCCGAGTTACCGTTTTGAAAGTAGATTTCAGAGCTGTTCGACGTTTGATGCACCATTTAAGAACCTTCAAATAAAGACTAAGACTGTACCAAAGTAAATTCGGAAAGCACACTTTAAAATTGGTCACGAATACCTCTTTCAAATTCGTCTCTTAAGTACCCGTAAAATGGAGGCGAACAATTGGTAAGGTGGAAAGCAGAAAATAAAGGAGTTAAATACTCTGAAAGCGATTACTGCAGTCTTACCGTAACGATACATATATAAAATTACTCTATTTCGTCCTGTACCAGATATTTAAATCATCTTAATGTCGACATTACGAAACAGGTAGTATTACGTAAAATTAGAGGCAATTTGTTCCGTCAGGACAGAAATCGAAGTCCACTATTCAGTGTTTACGAACCTTGAAGTAACAGACTGGACTTCAAACCATGAACTCCTGCTTCGTACTTTGAAATATAATTACACAAATATACCGAATTAACTGCGTGCTGAACGTGGTGAAGCAAAATTCAGAGAACATGGACATATCCGCGACACAAAAATAGCAAGTAGACTGACTGACTTACTTGACTGAATTACTGGCTTTTAAGAAACCTGGAGGTTCATTGCCGTCCTCACATAAGCCCGCCATTGGTCCCTATCCTGAGCAAGATTAATCCATTCTCTATCATCATACCCCACCTCCCTCGAATCCAATTTAATATTATCCTCCCATCTACGTCTCGGCCTCCCTAAAGGTCTTTTTCCCTCCGGCCTCCCAACTAACACTCTATATGCATTTCTGGATTAGCCCATACGTGCTATATGCCATGCCCATCTCAAACGTCTGGATTTAATGTTCCTAATTATGTCAGGTGAAGAATACAATGCGTGCAGTTCTGTGTTGTGTAACTTTCTCCATTCTCCTGTAACTTCATCCCTCTTAGCCCCAAATATTTTCCTAAAAACTTTATTAAGGGTGTTTACCCTTAATCTCAAAGTGAGAGTCCAAGTTTCACAACCATACAGAACAATCGGTAATATAACTGTTTTATAAATTCTAACTTTCAGATTTTTTGACAGCAGACTGGATGATAAAAGCTTCTCAACCGAATAATAACAGGCATTTCCCATATTTATTCTGTGTTTAATTTCCTCCCGAGTATCATTTATATTTGTTACTGTTGCTTCCAGATATTTGAACTTCTCCACCTCTTCAAAAGATAAATTTCCAATTTTTATATTTCCATTTCGTACAATATTCTCGTCACGAGACATAATCATATACTTTGTCTTTTCCGGATTTACTTCCAAACCTATCTCCTTACTTGCTTCAAGTAAAATTCCTGTGTTTTCCCTAATCGTTTGTGGATTTTCTCCTAACATATTCACGTCATCCGCACAGGCAAGCAGCTGATGTAACCCGTTCAATTCCAAACCCTCTCTATTATCCTAGACTTTCCTAATGGCATACTCTAGAGCAAACTTAAAAAGTAAAGGTGATAGTGCATCTCCTTGCTTTAGCCCACAGTGAATTGGAAACGCATCTGACAGAAACTGACTTATACGAACTTTGCTGTACGTTTCACTGAGACACATTTTAAGTAGACTGGCAATGATATATTTGACGGAAAGCTAATGGCTATAGAATATTGCGCGGTACTAAATATCTAAATTTCACCCTTACAAAGTCCAACCCTTGCTGGAGTTAATGGAAGACGACTTTGACAGAAGGTTGGGGTTGATGCTGTCTAAATTTCGCTTCTATGTCACTGACAGTTGACGGAGAAATAGGTGGCCAATTTGGATGAGTTTCATTAAAAAGTGTGCATACCTCTTGTTGTGTAAGCATTCTGTCACAAAATCCTATGTTAAGAATATCTTTTCAATAAAATTGTTACCATGGTAACCATAACATAATAACAGTGGTTATATATATAAAATAAATTAAGTATTGCAAAAAAATATGCTCTTTCAGATAATATGAAAAAAACTATAATGTGTCATTTAAAATGTTTCGATGACGTCATAACTCTCACAATAATAGTCGCAAAAATATTTTCTTTCCATAAAAAAAAATCATTTGTAAACACAAGTTATGAGATGTTTTGAGCTGTTTACCTGAAGTCCCATTATTCGATTTTAATTGCAATTATGCATTATTTTTAAAACAAAATCCTGTATAAACCAAAACCAAAATGTTAGCAAACTTGGAAAACGCTGGAGAGAACAATTTTAAAACGAAACGAAACCGAACGGACCTAATTCATGCAGTTTAAAACTGATTATGCTTATTGTGGTTGGCCTCGGTAGCGTAGTCGGTATAGCGCTGGCCTTCTGTGCTCGAGGTTGCAGGTTCGATCCCTGCCCAGGTCGATGGCATTTAAGTATGCTTAAATGCGACAGGCTGATGTCAGTAGATTTACAGACATGTAAAAGAACTCCTGCGGTACAAAATTCCGGCACATCCGGCGACGCTGATATAACCTTGGCAATTGCGAGCGTCGTTAAATAAAACATAATTTATTTTTTTAAGGGGTGTCCTTAAACTTTTGGTAGAAACTGTATTCGTTATGCTTGTACACTGGATTGAACATTTTCAAAAACACGCGAATGCAAACTTTCATAAAGATATGTCTAAGAAGAAACGAAATAAAAAATACAGGGACATCATTTTATTTTTACTTCAATTTTTATTGTACCTGAGTTTTTGAATGTACTTCACTCCCACCCCTTCTACTAAGGAAGTTCCAACTCCACACAGAACCAAGCAGTAATATAGTAAGCAGTACTGAGTTACTGAGTATAGTACGTTCCAGAAATATGTTCGCGTTTTCCACTGACGAAAGAGCTTTCAATATTGAATCATATTTTCGCACAGGTACTGTCCGTTTGCCTACGTCACATCCCGATTTCCCCCACCTGCTTCTGCTCGCCCCTCTGTATTAGCTGGGCTGTCTTAGCTCTTTTCTGAAAACATTAATTTCTCTTAGGAATTGGACGTTTACGTAATATTATACAGCTGTTTAATTTAACTTAAATAAAAGGGCCTCGTTAAGTAATTAACTGTCACGTGATTTCCTCCCTTTCTACAATCCTGCGGCATAACCACTTGGACGGACAGTAGATAGCATGTCTGAGTAATTTTATATTTTCGGGTCGGGCAGAAGTGAAGATTGAATTTACAATACGTAGAGTAGGTACAGAATTATTTCAACATGAGTTACTAGTACGAAGGACGAAACTGGCAATTGGAATTAGATGCAATAGTCTATAGTGCGATAATATGCACAAAAGAACTGAAGCCTGTATCGAAATGAACGGCCACCATTTTCAAAATTGTGTTTAAATATTCATATTATGATTATTTTTCAATTTAACTTCATTCTCTATATTGTACGCTAATGTGTTATAGACAGCATAATATACACCGCATAATGAATACGTTCGCATGGATAACTCACTTCGTGAGTAAAAACACTTATTCTTAATACAGTACTGTACTTTGATTAAAGAAAAACCTAATGAAAATTATCAAACTCAAAATCGCGATATTTCCTAGTTTACGTAAATGGATGAACTACTTTTCTTCCTTCCTATACCTAGTAGAGTGATTTGTGTTTTACGCCAGTATCATCGAACTCCAGTCTTGGAGGGGGGAGCAAGCGGTGTTTCCGGTTCTCTAAAGGTATAGACAGGTTAATATTAAAAATGTTAGTAAAAATAAAATGATGTCCCTGTATATGACAATAGATATGCACCAATTAAAATATATATAGATATTAATAACCAACACAAAATAAAGCTTCGTGTATCATTTCAAAACCACGTAAGCATTCTACGTGTCATTATTATTTCGGACACGATTCACTGACATGAATTATAGACCAATATAGAAGATAATGACAGTAAATTACTGCAGTGAACTTGAAACATTTCTACAGTTCTGAATATTGCAGTCCACCAGGAAGTTAGAAAATACTTATTGTGCTCGTGAGCTCAGCTCTAAATTCTTTCTTCCATTTATGAACGTAATGTTACATATTATGATAATCACAGGTACCTGGGCTGTAATCGGATATAATAGCGTATAAACCACCCTGCTTAGGTCTTACTGAAGTCAAAATTATCCATTATTACAAGAGCTTCTCGGAAATATTACATGAAGTACAGGGACATCACTTTATTTTTACCAACATTTTTAACATTAACCTGGCTATAATCGGAAACACTGTTGCCCCCTTCCATTACAGGAGTTTGATCTTACTAGTGCAATATGTAAACAAATCATTTTACTAGGTATAGGAGGAGAGAAAAGTAGTGTATCCATTTATGTTGTAGGGAAATACGATATTACGATTTTCAGTTTGATCATCACTTTTACGGAATTTATCAAAATACAGTAGAGTAGTAACATTCTTTTCTCAACTTTTCAGGCCGCTATGTTCGTTATGTAATGTCTACTTTATTTAGCATATTAATTACTGGTGTTAACATACAATATAGAGAGTGCATTTAAATTGAGGGGGTCATAAGTAAAGGACTGTAAGTGTACTTAAGTTACTTTTGAGAAAATGGGGTTCAAATATTTAAGCTTTCGTAAAATCGGTGAAATTTTTATTTAAATTTTAATGTGTGATGCGATTAAAATATCCCTTTGCCACTAAAATTTTAGATACTTTTGCTTACACTGGATGCACTTAACTCATGTTATTACAAATGTCACTAGCATTCCTTTGCTTCTAGCCACCTCAATTCAAAATAAGCTAATCTGAATTTTTAAACAAGTTGCTGAAAATGGTTGCCGTTCATTACAATGCAGGCTTCAATTCTTTACGCATATTATTAAAAACATTTTCAAGCATATTCTCTGAAATTGAATTTATCGTTTCTTGAATATAATTTTTTAGTACGATATTATTAATATAGGTTCTTTCTTCTATAGAAAACGCAACCATATTTCTGAAACACACTATACACTGCAGTGTTTACTTCACTGCTTGAAGACTTCGAATGCAACAGCGGCCGTAAGTTTGTGTGTCTGATGGGAGCAAGGACATTGGTGAAGGGGCGGGAGTGAAATACATTCAGAAATGCAGGTACAATAAAAATGCAAGTAAAAATAAAATGATGTCCCTGTACAATTCAGAATTTTACTTGTTTTATTTACAAAAGATCTCCACTATTATAACTGTTAAAATAATTTAATTCTTATTGTAATCTTCATTTTCCTAATAAAAAGAACAAAAGTGTTGCAAATGCAACATCTTCAGTGTCAAACACCGATTGTTTAACATGGGCCCTCCCCATTCTTTATCATAGACCTCAATAAAATTGACTGCAGTGGCTTCAATTTTTATTGTACCTGAGTTTTTGAATGTACTTCACTCCCACCCCCTCTACTAGTAAACTTCCAACCGTCCTCCACACAGAACCAAGGCCGCGTATGCAGTCAGAGTCGCCTTACGATCATAGTAAACTACAAAGTTAGTGAGTACAGTACGTTCCAGAAATATGTTCGCGTTTTCCAGTAACGAAAGAGTTTTCAATATTAAATCATATTTTCGCACAGGTACTGTCATCCGTTTGCCTACGTCGCATCCAGGTTTCTCCATCCCGCTTCTGCTCACCCCTCTGTAAAGGCTAGTGGCTGGGTTGTCTTAGCTCTTTTCTGAAAACATTTACTTTTAGGAATTGGACGTCTACGTAATATTATACAACTGTATAAAATAACTTAAATAAAATGGTCTCGTTAAGTAATTAACTGTCACGTGATCCCCCCCATTTCTAAGACATAACCACTTGGACGGACAGTAGATAGTATGTCTGAGTAATTTTATCTTTTCGGATCGGGCAGAAGTGAAGATTGAATTTACAGTACGTAAGGTACTCTTTTATAGAGTAGGTACAGAATTATTTCAACATGAGTTACTAGTACGAAGGACGAAACTGGTAATTAGAATTAGATACAATAGTCTATAGTGTGATAGTATGAATAAAAGGATTGAATCCTGTATCGAAATTAACGGCCACCATTTTCAAAAATATGTTTAAATGTACATATTATTATCATTTTTCAATTTAACTTCATTCAATATACTGTATGCTAATGTGCTGTAGACAGTATAACATACACTTTTATATACACTTTTTATTTTATTGGGTTATTTTACGACGCTGTATCAACATCTAGGTTATTTAGCGTCTGAATGATATGAAGGTGATAATGCCGGTGAAATGAGTCCGGGGTCCATCACCGAAACTTACCCAGCATTTGCTCGTATTGGGTTGAGGGAAAACCCCGGAAAAACCTCAACCAGGTAACTTGCCCCGACCGGGAATCGAACCCGGGCCACCTGGTTTCGCGGCCAGACGCGCTGACCGTTACTCCACAGGTGTGGAGTAATATACACTACATAACATTTATTGTTAATGCTGTACTGTATTTTGATTAAACAAATACCTAATGAAAATTATCAAACTCAAAATCGCGATATTTCCTAGTTTACGTAAATGGATGAACTACTTTTCTTCCCTCCTATACCTAGAAGAGTGATTTGTTTGTATTTTACGCCAGAATCATCTAATTCCAGTCGTGGAAGGGAGTCGCAAATGGTGTTTCCGGTTCTCAACCGTTAATCCAAAGGTATAGCCAGGTTAATATTAGAAATGTTAGTAAAAATAAAATGATGTCCCTGTACTAAAACAATTTATCTTGGAAAGGAAGTAACAGCGAGCAAATCTGTATTAAACTTTCTGTGAAATTAATGCCATTACTTATGGCTCACCCTGTCTATCATGCATGCATCAATACGTTACGAACAATTAAACTTATTATGATGACGAAGGATAAGCATTACTACGTATCCACTGGAAATGCAGAGTCCTTACTACTGGACGAAGGTCATTCCAGACTTCGAGAAGTCTTATATTTGTATTTTACCTACGACGATAAATGCAGCCATTCGCTGTTTAACAAGCTACCATTCCTTCCTTCCAATATTAAAACGATAAACTAGAGTCTTATTATGTAGTAAAACCCGCATCTAATGTAGTGTATGATTCAATAAAGATTCAGTCTTGGTAGATGATCAGATAAAAATTGAGAAACAATCCTTTTATAACAGTTCCATTATCTTGAGTACACAGAAAACAATAAAATCCCCGAATTCAATGCACACACGAGTTTGTACAACGTTAGTCATGGCTTTGATCTCTGACTGTTGTACCTTAATATCATGGGAAAGAGATCGCGAGCCCGCGGAGTAGCTGTGCAACTATTTATTACATTATAAAGTCGTGATATTGTGGGCAGAACTGCACAAGGTTTATTGTCTTAATGTTGGAGCTGTATTAGTGGAAAATCCTGTAATGAAGCAAGTTACTGGACTGATACTGATATAAAATGCGTAATATTTTTTTGTATTGAGAGGAAATTGATAAAAATTGCAAAATATATACCATAAGATATAAAAGGCATAATAAAATATTACGACTTCTGATTTAAGATTATATAGACCTATAACGTAAACGCAGTTTTGAGGGATTATGTAACGCAAAGCATATAGATCATTATTACATAAGATTTGTGCAATTATTTCTACATCATACCATAAATCAATATTTCTTAAAATGATAATTTATGATGCATAATTCAAAACAACATCCATATCTACAAGAAAATTTATAGACATGAAACTATAAAGGTTCGTCCTTGTAATATTAGGCTAATATTTATCCTTACTTACAAATGCCTTTTAAGAAACCCAGATGTTCATTGCCACCCTCACATAAGCCCGCCATTGGTCCCTATCCTGAGCAAGATTAATCCAGTCTCTATCATCATATCCTACCTCCCTCAAATCCATTTTAATATTATCTTCCCATCTACGTCTCGGCCTCCCCAAAGGTCTTCCTACCTTCGACCTCCCAACTAACACTCTATATGTATTTCTAGATTCGCCCATAGTGCTACATGTCCTGCCCATCTCAAACGTCTGGATTTAATGTTCCTAATTATGTCAGGTGAAGAATACAATGCGTGCAGTTCTGTGTTGTGTAACTTTCTCCATTCTTCTGTAACTTCATCCCTCTTAGCCTCAAATATTTTCCGAAGAACCTTATTCTCAAACACCCTTAACCTATGTTCCTCTCTCAAAGTGAGAGTCCAAGTTTCACAACCATAAAGAACAACCGGTAATATAACTGTTTTATAAATTCTAACTTTCAGATTTTTTGACAGCAGACTGGATGATAAAAGCTTCTCAACCGAATAATAACAGGCATTTCCCATATTTATTTTGTGTTTAATTTCCTCCCGAGTATAATTTATATTTGTTACTGTTGCTCCTAGATACTTGAATTTTTCTACCTCTTAAAAAGGATAAATTTCCAATTTTTATATTTCCATTTCGTACAATATTCTGGTCACGAGACATAATCGTATACTTTGTCTTTTCGGGATTTACTTCCAAACCTATCTCTTTACTTACTTCAAGTAAAATTCCCGTGTTTTCCCTAATCGTTTGTGGATTTTCTCCTAACATATTCACGTCATCCGCTGATGTAACCCGTTCAATTCCAAACCCTCTCTGTTATCCTGGACTTTCCTAATGGCATATTCTAGAGCAAAGTTAAAAAGTAAAGGTGATAGTGCATCTCCTTGCTTTAGCCCACAGAATATTTATCCTTACTAAAATTAAAATTGTAATAATCCTAAGGACAACAGAGACCTCTCTGTGGGTTTTTATTGGTTATTTTACGACGCTTCATCAACAGCTATGGTTATTTAGCGTCTGAATGATATGAAGGTAATAAGGGCAGCGAAATGAGTCCGGTCCATCACCGAAAGTTATCCAGCATTTGCTCTTAATGAGTTGAGGGAAATCCCGGAAAAAACTCAATCAGGTAACTTGTTCCAACCGAATTTGACCCCTGGCCCACTCGTTTCACGGTCAGGATTGCTAATCGCTGGCCCATAGCGGTTCTAATCCCAGGCAGCAGACTTTTAGGACTCAGGGATACAAAAGTTGATCCCACGGTATGACAAATGTCTCAATTCTGGTGGGGAATAGGTTGAAAGATGACTCAACAATATTTCTGTATCTGTTCCAATAAATATTTCCATGAAATGTGTTTTCTTTCTGTAAACGGCCCCAAATATAAATTATACTCGGAAGGAAATTAAACACAGAATAAATATGGTAATTGCCTGTTATTATTCGGTTGAGAAGCTTTTATCATCCAGTCTGTTGTCAAAAAAACGAAAGTTAGAATTTATAAAACAGCCATATTACCGGTTGTTCTGTATGGTTGTGAAACTTGGACTCTCACTTTGAGAGAGGAACATAGGTTAAGGGTGTTTGAGAATAAGGTGCTTATCAAAATATTTGGGGCTAAGAGGGATGAAGTTACAGGAGAATGGAGAAAGTTACACAACACAGAACTGCACGCACTGTATTCTTCACCTGACATAATTAGGAACATCAAATCCAGACGTTTGAGATGGACAGGGCATGTAGCACGTATGGGCGAATCCAGAAATGCATATAGAGTGTTAGTTGGGAGGCCGGAGGGAAAAAAGACCTTTAGGGAAGCCGAGACGTAGATGGAAAGATAATATCAAAATGGATTTAAGGGAGGTGGGATATCATGATAGAGAATGGATTAATCTTGCTCAGGATAGGGACCGATGGCGGGCTTATGTGAGGGCAGCAATGAACCTCGGGGTTCCTTAAAAGCCAGTAAGTAAGTAAACGGCCCCAGGGAAACTTATTTCTTTTTACAGCTCGAGTTGCCAAAATTTGTATAAGAACTTGTTTCGACATTATTTGCACGGTGGAAGAAAAATGTTTTTTTTTTTTATCTGCCCCCATAATAATGTTTTCTTGTTAGTTTTTCAATAGGTCAATATTTACACTAAATAATGACACAGTCCAAGTTTAATATAATATCACGTTGTCTTATTAAAATGTGTAGAGAAATCAGACTGATCTCTGCAGTGTTAATTGCTTTCATACTCGTATAAGCGTCGTTAGAAAGTCGGAACAAAATTCATTAAAATGTAACGAACCAGTGTACAGACATGTAACATTTTCTCTCTTTAATACTAGCACGTAAAGTTTAGACAAAGATAAACAAAAAAAATGGCAGTAATGAGGGTAATCAAAATAATTTATAATCAGGGAATAAATAGCTACAAAAACGACATCATTTTTTGTTAGATTTGACGACTAAAAGTATGGGTATATGAAAACATTTTTACAATGAAATAAAATTCATATTGTATGACTTGAGGCTTTCCCGACGTTTGATATTGAATAACTCTTCTCAGGTTCTCAGCCAGGTGAGTTGGAGATTAGTTTCCAAGCTTTCGACGGCTAGCTCTTCACTTCATCCCTGAAGAAGATGGCAGAGCTAGCCGTCGAAAGCTTGGAAGCCAATCTCCAACTCACCTGGCTGAGAATCCGAGAAGAGTTATTCAAAATTCATATTATAATTTCGTCAGTTTATAACGTTAAAATTCACGACGTAGCTCAGGCAGTAGCGCGTTTTCGTGCTTATCCGGTGCTGCACTCACTTGGGGGTTCGATTCCCGCTTGGGCTGGTTACCTGGTTGGGGTTTTCTAAAGTTTTCTCAACTGTAAGGCGAATATCCGCTAATTCACGACAACTCTGCGGTTTTACCTAGCCAAATACCATCTCGCGATCATTAATTCTATCGACACTAAACACCCTAGTAGCTGACAAAGCGTCGTTAAATAATATAATAAATTTGTATTAACAAAAGCCGCCCTAGATAAGGGTTTGAATAGATCGGCTTACTAATCAATTCATAAAGAATAATCTTTAAAACCAATTGTGTGGCAATTTGAAAGAAAAAAACATTAAGATAAATGATAGGAAATCATTTACAATAAAAGTTTCTTGGGTACAAATGATTACTAATTACAGATAAGGATGATTTTAACACACGAGATCCTATGGCATCAATCGTTGCATCAGAAATTTTATATTGTTTAAGTTGATTTAAAGTTTCACGTGGGATCGTGCCACGGGCACCGAACATGAGCCCAAAAACTGTCCAATGTGTGATGTGGTATTGCGCTCCAAGATGCTGACAACAAGGCTCATAGATGACTTGTTTTTCACGACACACCTCTTGTGGCTGTTGCTCATGCATCTCAAAACGTATTGTGGGATCAAGAATGACACCCTTATCCTTCTGCCGATCAATTATGATGATATCAGCCCGTCTAGTAGAGCCATCAGAAGAGACGCAACCAACCTCCCCATAAACCTCATAGGAAGCATTCTGACGGATTGAAGATGCGATGAGAGAACGAATATACTTTAATATACCATAAGGATATAGTTCTGGAATTTAAGTGGCTGTTATTTTAATTTTATTATTACAATTTATTGGTACATATCTTTCTCGTAGACCAATTCGTTTTCTAGCATTGCTAGTCTTATTAGAATCATCTATTCTGTTATGAGGCAATATATTGATTCTGTGAGCTTAATATTAAATAAAAGAAGCATAGGTCTGTCAAAATGAGGTGAAAAGATGACACTGGCAGTGCATTGAAAAAAACAGACGAAATTCCTATTTTGTAATTTGAAGAAAATGTATGTTTTTATGTTTTAAATAGAATTTTATTTACGAAAAAATATAATCACTTTCATCCGGAACAAATCAACATAACAGATGATGATGATGATGATGATGATGATGATGATGATGTTGATGATATATACGAGGAATTACATTAATTAGTCCACAACTGTGGAGTAACGGTCAGCGCGTCTGGCCGCGAAACCAGGTGGCCCGGGTTCGAATCCCGGACGGGGCAAGTTACCTGGTTGAGCTTTTTTTCCGGGGTTTTCCCTCAACCCAATACGAGCAAATGCTGGGTAACTTTCAGTGCTGGACCCCGGACTCATTTCACCGGCATTATCACCTTCATTTCATTCAGACGCTAAATAACCTAGATGTTGATACAGCGTCGTAAAATAACCCAATAAAAATATATTAATTAACATACCAATTTGTTCGCGATATTTTTTTTTACTTCATTATGTTTTATGAAGCAGACCAATTTGACCATTTTAATCTGACATCGAAATGATAGGAGTTTAACGTCGAATTCCCATTAACAAAAATATTTATAAAGCGATTAAGCAAAACAAAATAACTAATGGACATTTTTCCTGACCTATTCAAAATTCAAACTCACAGCCAAGGTTTGCGTGGGGTCAAATCTGCTGTTTAACAGCTGCATACACGATACACATTTCTGCACATGGTAGGTACTATTATTTTAAACGCAACACATTTAATAGACAATTCACTAGCTGGTCTTGGAGAAAGATGTCAAGTTGCGTTTAACCACAAATGAAAATATCCGATCAGACACTCGCAGCACTAGTATGTAAGAAAGGCTTATCACTATGGCAACAGCCTGGCTCTTCATTTTCCAAGCAGACTGAATTTAATACACACTAATTGCTTACCTAGTAAAATGTTACGTACTGTTATTTTCAACACCACCAAGCAATCTTCATCACCATCTACTACTCACAATCCAACACTACAGTCATTTGTCATTATTACCAAAAGTGTTTGTTTACATACTGTCATTTCGGAGTTGTTCGCACCACGATACACCTGTAATATAGGCAAAATTCGTTCATTTGTAACGCCTTCCTAGCATTCTATTTTAAAAATAATATTCTCGATTTCATGTTCATTCATGCTATAGGTAACACAACAAAATTTCGAAAATGCATGTTAGAATTTGAGGAAGAAATAATTCTGGGCATATCTTTTAAATTTGTATTCATAATAGAAAAAAAAAATGTTTCCTTATTTGAGAAAACAAATTTGCCACTTTAACTAGAAATTTTACGTTTAACTTTATATTAATATATTTACCAAGTTGATACTAGAAATATATAAGAATGTAATTAGGTAAAATTATGAGGAAATTGGGAAGGAGTACAAATGATTTTAATTTTCGTAAAAAATATTTAAATTCAATAAAATGTGAAAATTATTTTAATTTTCTGCTCTTTTACTAAAACAACAAAAATATAAAACAAATGCTTCTTCCCCCACAATACGTCGCGAAAACAAATGAACATCACATCTCATAACAAGTCGGTGTCAGTTTACATTTCCCACACAACATCCCAACTTCTGTCGAGTCGCATTTACCACATGTAAGGTGTAAAATTTCGCGATTTCGAGCCCTCAGTTCGGATCCCGGCCGCAACACTTCCTGCCACCGAGAGACTCAAAGCCTGACTGATCGCGCGGGAAACCTCAGGCCGGGACAGCCCCTGCGTACGAGTCCCGCGCCGGCCGGGCGACTGCTCCTGCGCATGCGCAGACCACCGACTGATAATGAAGCGTGTGGGGGGAAGACAGGCAGTCTCGAATACATATCTGCATCGTCCGTACAGGAGCAAAATAAACGACTTTCTCCACCGAATAAAAACACTAATATTGCGGAGGAGGGGCGTTTGGCGACTTCATAACTGTCAGAAAATGAAAATTAGTCACATTTTTTCTGTGCCCTGTAATGCTCTGATAAGTGTAACAATCCAACCATCACACTTATTTATGCGATGTTTGTTCTTAGCCGATCAAGCACATCTACCTGGATATGAAATCAGTACAGAAAACTATAAGGTCTCGGCAAACCGCAAACTGCGATGACGTAATTTTCGGGAGTAGTCTAATGTTAGCCTATCACCGTTAGTTAAGTCAATATACAGCCTGAACCGAAAGTAATGTCATTAATTTCAGGGGGTTATTCTTTGAGATGTTTCAAACAAAAACGTTTTATACAATTTTTGCTCGTTTTTACTTCCTTTTAAGGCCGATTGTATAAACCATTTAATCTTAGATCAGAGGTTAAATTGATCCTCGTTCTAGCTGAACTTGGAATTTTGTGTTGTATAAAGTCTAATCTGAGATTAATTTGACTTAAACTAAAGTCACCTTTGACTAAAGAAATTTCTCCGATTAAGTTAGATGGTCCAAGTTCAGTTATTTCTTTTCTGTTTGAAATATACGAGTGACAGATTGTGCAAATAAAATATCCATTATTATTATTATTATTATTATTATTATTATTATTATTATTATTATTATTGTTAATATTATTATTTCTTACTTACTTACAAATGGCTTTTAAGGAACCCGAAGGTTCATTGCCGCCCTCACATAAGCCCGCCAGCGGTCCCTATCCTGTGCAAGATTAATCCAGTCTCTATCATCATATCCCACCTCCCTCAAATCCATTTTAATATTATCCTCCCATCTACGTCTCGGCCTCCCTAGAGGTCTTTTTCCCTCCGGTCTCCCAACTAACACTCTATATGCATTTCTGGATTCGCCCATACGTGCTACATGCCCTGCCCATCTCAAACGTCTGGATTTAATGCTCCTAATTATGTCAGGTGAAGAATACAATGCGTGCAGTTCTGTGTTGTGTAACTTTCTCCATTCTCCTGTAACTTCATCCCGCTTAGCCCCAAATATTTTCCTAAGCACCTTATTCTCAAACACCCTTAACCTATGTTCCTCTCTCAGAGTGAGAGTCCAAGTTTCACAACCATACAGAACAACCGGTAATATAATTGTTTTATAAATTCTAACTTTCAGATTTTTGGACAGCAGACTGGATCATAAGAGCTTCTCAACCGAATAATAACAGGCATTTCCCATATTTATTCTGCGTTTAATTTCCTCCCGAGTGTCATTTATATTTGTTACTGTTGCTCCAAGATATTTGAATTTTTCCACCTCTTCGAAGGATAAATCTCCAATTTTTATATTTCCATTTCGTACAATATTCTAGTCACGATACATAATCATATACTTTGTCTTTTCGGGAATTACTTCCAAACCGATCGCTTTACTTGCTTCAAGTAAAATTTCCGTGTTTTCCATAATCGTTTGAGTATTTTCTCCTAACATATTCACGTCATCCGCATAGACAAGAAGCTGATGTAACCCGTTCAATTCCAAACCCTGCCTGTTATCCTGAACTTTCGTAATGGCATATTCTAGAGCGAAGTTAAAAAGTAAAGTAAAGTATTATTATTATTATTATAATTATTATTATTATAATTATTATTATTATTATTATTATTATTATTATTATTATTAATATTAATAGATATGGTAGGTACATTTTTTTTTCAATTTCTTGCCTTAATACACAAACAATCTTATATTTTATAAGGCTCTATCGTGTTCAGGTGTATGAAATAACATAACCCATAATTAGGCCTATATTATGTTTATAACAACCATTAATTATTAATGGATATGATAGGTACATTCATAAATTTTCAATTAACTGTATTACTAAATGAAAATTGTCGTTTTATAAAGCTTTATTATGTTTAGCAGTATCGAACACCATAACATGACAACAATTTGGAGAACGGTCAATCTTCTTCTTATTGTCCGCCATTATTTACAATGCACAAAACAAACCAGTGTCTCCAACAGAGTGTACGGAAAGTCGCCAAAAAGTAGTTGGAAAGTAGCTAGATTTCCCATTATTAACAAAGAAAAATTAAATTTTGTCACTATGGGGTGCTAAAAAGGTCGCTAAATCCCTATTTAAGCAATATAAAAGTTAAAAGAAATTGTAGTTGAAAAAGAGTTAAAGTCGCTAAATTGGCAACGCTGAACAAACCTGAACAACACGGCCCGCGCATCACATACTTCACCTGTTTATGCGATGTTGCCAAATCCTTTTCACGTGAACTTAGATTGCATTTGAACCAAGGTAATTTGATCGCAGAAAAGTTTTATACAACAGAAGAAGTGTCTGAACACGGTTCACTTTCCGAACTTCGATCAAAATTGATCTTTAGTCAGGGAGTTTTATACAATTGGGCCTTAGAGATAAAAATTGTTTCATATGTAACATTTCATAGCGTGTTTTGTGAGAGCCATTGATTTAATTCCCAATATGCTCTGACAATTTAAGATGTCAGTGTGTCATGATAAATTATTGAACACATTTTAGTTTTGTCCTTTCAGGGCCGGTATTATAAACGCCATTTAAACCTTACGTTCAGTTTAAACTGAAGTTTTTCGTTCTGCTTCGTATTATAAACCTTAACTACCAGTTAATCTTGAGTTAACTTGAGTTTAACTTGATCGGGAGTCCTCTGTCGTTTAAACTGCAGTTCAAGCTTCAACAATGCAAGATGGCGGATTCCGCAATACACATGGATATTGCAGATGTTTTCCAAGAACTTATGAGTGACGATATGTGAGTGATCAATATTACTGAACGACCAAGGCGGCCAAGAATTTTTCGAAATGGAGTGCACCAGTTTGAAATATAAACGATTATAAGTTTTGAAACAGATTGAGGCTTTCGAAGCAGAAGTCCTACCTACAGAATTAGGGTTATATTCCTAACCTTGTTTCGAAAAATTGAAACTGGGATATAACACGCAACAAAAAAATGAGAAAGTGCAAAAATATGTGTTTCAGGGTTTGAATTTAAAGATTATTTGAAAAGATAAATGATTTCTTTTTTATTTTTGAAAACATTCTGTTGAATCTCTGCATCAGTTACTAGTAGCGCTGCGCTATTTTTCCTCTGGTAGTAGACATACTGAAAACGATGTAAGATTTCGGAGGTGTCCATAAATCTACTATAAACCTATTGCGCATGGTACTGTGTGGCAGACAGTCTGCTGGTAAGATTTACTATGGGACTTGATTTATAAACACTAATAATATTACCTAATTTTACAAGACTTGTAAAAAAATTGTTTGACTGAATTCTGTTTCATAATTATTCTAGACAACACATAAAATACGCACACTAATATTATTACTTCATTACTCAGTTGATTCTGTATGGAGTTACGTCGCAGAAGGCCATGCAAGGTTTAGTTTGGCTGCATTGTGTTTGGGAGTATAACGTTGGTAGTCAGCGTTAAGAAACTATTTGAGGTTAAGTCTGACAAGCATATTGAAGTAATTACGCGATATTGGTCCTCTTTCGGTTTTTTTTTTATGATACTCTCTCTGACATCGGAGAACAAAGATGTTTCTTAATGAAGATTCTCCAAGAGCGTCGGCTATTTTTAATCAATAATATAATTAAACAGTTGCGATGTTCTTCTTTTCTTTCCTAGCAGTAATACCAACCGTATTCCACTACGGTTTAACTTAACCGAGACTCTGTAATACGGCAGGTTGAGTTAAACTCATGGTTAGGTTTAACTTAGGTTTAACATAATCTTTAGATTAACCGTATTTATAAAACTGGACCTAAATGTGCAAAAATTTGATCCGAACAAGTGTAGCATTGTAAAATTCCTTTGTGCGAGATCGTGCGTATTTGCTTGGTTTCGGCACAAAACCAATCCGCAGAAAGTGTAAAATTCCACATTCAGTATTCCCAACCTAACACACATAACAATTTCCCTCTTCTTATCGCTTAAGTGACATATTGATTTTACTGCATTAGGCTTTTAGCATGTTATTTTTAGAGACGTTTAACATAGTAATAATTATAAATTGGAAACTTACCACTGCAATTTCACCTAAATTGTACTGTTAATTATTGTTTTTAAATATTTGCAAAAATTAAGTAAACTCTACAACTCCACCGAAGTTACTGCATTCGTGATGCAAGTAACATTAAGGAAGCCGTGAAAAATTCAACGAGATTCCAGATGCCGATGTTATTACTGCAATATGTTATATAAATAATATTGTTAAAATATTAAAATGAAAAATAAATCATTACGTAACCTTACCGTTTGTTTTAAGTTCGCATTTATAGACTGCGGGGGAAAAAAAGACAGACGTATATCACGGCCTGCTGGAGTATAGTAAACACAGAAAACATTTTAAAGCAACAATGTTGAAGATAGATATTTTCGTTTTCCAAAATTGCCGTCATTGAACAGAAACCAAGATGGAGATTTCATTGCAACTAATTAGAAATTCCTCTTTCAGGTATGTAATAAACTATCTTCGCACAAAATAATGTACGATACACAAGCGGTATGTTTTCTTTCAATTTTCGGAAATTAAAAAAGCTCAACTACGTTTCGCTTTTTCAAACTTTTCCTCGAACATGAAAACTTCAACATACCGCTCTTGTAACGCATATTACTATTGCAGAACGAATGAATAAGTTTTGAAATGGTTTTTTGAACTAAACTTTTCAACTGTAAACAGTAACGTCGTTCATATTGTTGAATGGAATTTCGTGAGGGGGCACTACGACACAACACTGCGACCTTTAACGATCTGCTGCGCTAACCCTCGAGCTAAGCGCATTCCCGAACACACACCGGTTGACTACACTAAGGTTCGCTGCGCACCCAGGTTTCGAGCAGGCAATCTCCTCCCCCACGTCCCTATGCCAACCCCCTCCGTGCATCGCCAGTCGGCGTTCGGGCAATGCTGTGAAATGATACGAAATGAAGAAATGGTAACGGAATTATGTAGATGCCTAATCTGGAAAAACGGGAGAACCCCGAGACACTCCAACTGCAACCTTGTCCGCCATAAGTTTCACCACGGGTTTTTCAATGAAAACCGGGACTGCAACCCGGACCACCTGCATGCTAGGCTGAAGGTCTAACGACTCAGCCACGACAGGGGACATCCGTAATATGGCAAAGGAGCTAAATTGTTGCTAAGCGGATGAAATGTGTGATACTTAGGCTATTCTTACACAAAGTCATTGTTTTGCAAAACACATTAATACAGGGACATCATTTTATTTTTACTTCAATTTTTATTGTACCTGAGTTTTTTAAGGTATTTCGCTCCCACCCCTTCTACTAACGAAGTTCCAACTGTCCTCCACACAGAACCAACGCCGCATATAGTAAACAGTACTGAGTTAGTGAGTATAGTACGTTCCAGAAATATTTTGCGTTTTCCAGTGACGAAAACTTTCAATATTGAATCAAATTTTCGCACAGGTACTGTCGTCCGTTTGCCTACGTCGCATCCCGATTTTCCCCACCTGCTTCTGCTCGCTCCACTGTAAAGGCTAGTGGCTGGGCTTTCTTAGCTCTTTTATGAGAACATTAATTTCTGTTAGGAATTAATTGGACGTCTACGTAATATTATACAACTGTTTAAAATAACTTAAATAAAAGGCCTCGTTAAGTAATTAACTGTCACGTGATTTCCTCCCTTTCTACGACCCTACGACATAACCACTTGGACGGACAGTAGATAGCATGTCTGAGTAATTTTATCTGTGCGAGTCGGGCAGAAGTGAAGATTGAATTTACAGTACGTAAGGTACTCTTTTATAGAGTAGATACAGAATTATTTCAACATGAGTTACTAGTACGAAGGACGAAACTGGTAATTGGAATTAGATGCAATACTCTGTAGTGCGATAATATGCACAAAAGAACTGAAGCCTGTATCAAAATTAACGGCCACCATTTTCAAACATGTGTTTAAATATCCATATTATGATTATTTTTCAATTTAACGTCATTCTCTATATTGTACGCTAATGTGCTGTAGACAGTATAATATACACTGCATAATGAATACGTCCACATGGACAGCTCAGTTCGTGAGTAAAAACACTTAGGGCCGTATTCATAGACATTTTTAGCGCGGGCTTCCGGTGGATGATCAGCGTTTTTCGTATTCATAAACCAGTGTTAGCGATAGGATATGATTTGAATTCTGTACTAGTAACCAGTGGATAACCAGGGCTAGCTTAGTACGCTCATAGCGCGTGCTGCGAAATGTCTATGAATAGCACCCTTATTGTTAATACTGTACTGTATTTTAATTAAACAAAACCTAATGAAAATTATCGAACTCAAAATTGCGATATTTTCTAGTTTACGTAAACGGATGAACTACTTTTCTTTCCTCCTATACCTAGCAGAGTGATTTGTTTGTATTTTACGCCAGTATCATCGAACTCCAGTCGTGGAAGGGGATACCAAACGGTGTCTCCGGTTCTCAAATTTAATTCAAAGATATTGCCAGGTTAATATTAAAAATGTTAGTAAAAATAAAATGATGTACCTGTATAAGTAATTTGGTTCTGAACATAGATTTCTGGACAGTTCCTTACGTAGATTAACCTAATCGATGAAGATATACTTGCGATTATAAATTACCTACTTCTTAAGGTACAATCGAAAAACTGTCCCGAAATTTTTAGGTCTTCTTAATTTCAGAGAACAACCAATCAAGGAATACGCTCTGGGGCTAGCAAAGATATTCTCGAAACATTCAAGAAGAAATCTTATGTAAACTAATAAATTAGCGACATCTTTTTGTTGACATTATCGTGAAAGTTTCTTGATTTCTGAACAATAAGAATCACCACACCATTAAGCTGCACTCATTAGTCCATATCGCAATACATAACCAATTCAGTGATCCATATAATTGCTCTGTTGTTATTATTATTAAGCAGTTACGTTGGCTAAATTCGCACGACCATATTATATAATGTCACTTTCCAGTCTTCACGCTGGAAATTCATAACATAAATGAAAAATGAAGAGTTTCGATACACTCTGTTTATTAATTAATTTTATCATTTCTTTTAAGTGTCTTTCGAACTATGCAAATTGTTCAGAGATATATACTGGCACAGATACGTAGACGACATACTCATACTATACAAAGGAAACAAACGACAAACACAAAAACTACACCAATATATAAACAAAATATTCTCAAAACTCCAATACACACTGGAACTCGAAAACAATAACTCCATAAATTTCCTAGACATCACTATAACAAAAGTTGACAACAAACACACCTTCAAAATATACAGAAAACCAACCACCACCACCACAGACCTACACAACACATCTAACCACCCCATACAACACAAACATGCTGCATTCAGGACAATGGTACACAGATTACTGAACATACCCATGAGCCAACAACACTACAATGAAGAAGTGAACACAATCAAATACATAGCACAAGAAAACGTTACAATCCAAACATAATAGACAACATCATAAGGACGACAAAACAAAAACTTAACAAACACAAAAACACAACACAAACACAAGAAATACGTCACACTAACATACGAAAACAAAAACACACACAAGATCGCATCCTCATTCAGAAAACAGAAATACAACATAGCATACAGAACAGAAAACACACTACAAAGACATCTCAACACACAAACAAATAAATACAACCACACAGGCGTGTACAAACTCACATGCAATAGTTGCGACAGTTTCTACATTGGACAGACAGGCAGATCATTCCAAACTCGATACAAAGAACACATTAAAGCAATAACCAGAGGACACAAACATCTACATACGCTGATCACATAACTAATGCTAACCACACATACAATAACATAAATACAGACATGGAAATCCTACACATACAACCCAAGAACCAAAAACTCAACACAGTAGAACAATATGAAATATACAGACACACTAAAACACCCTAATCAAATTCTCAACACACAGATCAATTTCAGAACACACACACACTATTTGACACCACATTTCAATACTTTTCAACAATCGAACGCACCCACACAACAGGCAGCGAAGTTCGAGATGACGCCGAGATCTAGTAGGCTCTGAGGATTGTGTGAAGAAGCACCGAAACAGCTGTAAGCCGCACATGCTTACATAATTAACACGAGTAAGATCGCCATTTAATCAATTATTTGTAATAAAATGACTATGATGATACGCCAAGAGAGGTATCCTATGTGAAATCAAAATATTTGGAGAAACTTGCTTCATAGTTGCTTTGTTCATCACGAACCGTGATCCACATGGAGCGAAATCCTCATATCTGTACATAAAAAGTTGGAGTGAATTTTTTTTAGACACAGAAAAACGAGGTCCGAATTACAAGACGGAGAAAAAGTGAAAATTCAGAGCTATTGAAATCGTCTTGCGTCAGAAGGGACAAGGAAATAAGCAGAAAAACATGGATTTTTAATTTATTGTTCATTCATATGTTGGATTTTACGCTTGTTTGTACTCCCGAACTGTTACGTATGTTTCTCGATATTCGAACAGTAAGTACCAAAGCTGTGTGAAAATTTGATTGTTGATTGCTGGCAAAATGAAGCAAAGCAAATGTATTTCAACCCAGTTGCTGTCATTCAAATAAAAAAATATATAGGGTTAGGTTACATCGGATAAAGTGTCAAGTGTTTTAGAGGGGAATACGTGTATGCGGTCTGGTGAAATAAAATGCTACATTAGCATTACTTTTAGGCACGCAGATCGTATCGTCAGGTTGATCTTGTACAGGGACATCATTTTATTTTTACTTCAATTTTTATTGTACCTGAGTTTTTGAATGTACTTCACTCCCACCCCTTCTACTAAGGAAGTTCAACCGTCCTCCATACAGATCCAAGACCGCATATACAGTCATAGTAGTCTTACGGTCATAGTAAACAGTACGTTCCAAAAATATGTTCGCGTTTTCCAGTAACTAAAGAGCTTTCAATATTGAAACATTTCCGCACAGGTACTGTAGTCCATTTGCCTACGTCGCATCCCGGTTTCCCCCACCTGCTTCTATTCGCCTCTCTGTAAAGGCTAGCGGCTGGACTGTCTTAGCTCTTTTCTGAGAACATTAATTTCTGTTAGGAATTGGACGTCTACGTAATATTATACCCATACAACTGTTTAAAATAAATTAAATAAATAACTCGGTAAGCAATTAACTGTCACGTGATTTCCTCCCTTTCTACGACCCTGCGACATAACCATTTGGACGGACAGTAGATAGCATTTCTGAGTAATTTTATCTTTTCGGAACGGGCAGAAGTGAAAATTGAATTTACAGTACGTAAGGTAATCTTTTATAGAGTAGGTACAGAATCATTTCAACATGAGTTACTAGTACGAAGGACGAAACTGGTAATTGGAATTAGATGCAATAGTCTGTAGTGCGATAATATGCACATTAGAACTGAAGCCTGTAACGAAATGAACGGCCACCATTTTCAAAAATGTGTTTAAATATCCATATTATGATTATTTTTCAATTTAACTTCATTCTCTGTATTGTACGCTAATGTGCTGTATACAGTATAATATACACTGCATAATGAATACGTCGGCATGGAAAGCTCAGTTCGTGAGTAAAAACACTCATTGTTAATACTGTACTGTATTTTAATTAAACAAGAACGTAATGAAAATTATCAAACTCAAAATCGCGATATTTCCTAGTCTACGTAAATGGATGAACTACTTTTCCTCCCTCCTATACCTACTAAAGTGATTTGTTTGTATTTTACGCCAGTATCATCGAACTCCAGTCATGGAAGAGGGTAGCAAATGGTGTTAACGGTTCTCAACCGTAAATCGAAAGGTATGGCCAGGTTAATATTAGAAATGTTAGTAAAAATAAAATGATGTCCTTGTATAAAAATTGTAGATAATTTTGATGACAGTAAATATAAAATTATACATGGCCAAAATTGGACTGAGTGAGTTTTGGAATCATGCTCTTCAATTTTGTAAACCGGTGTGCTTGTATCTCGTCGAAGACATGCAAAAGAAAAACCTTTGAGAGAAGAAAGAGGACAAATGGAGAGGTAGAGAGAAAAGCTAAACAATGGTGGGAAATAACAACAGTGTAACAGTGAAAACAAATGGAATTGTGAACTAAATAAACACATCGAAATGTGAACCAAACTCAACTGTTACATAAATGCTGTATCTGTTATTCTTATCAGCTTCACACTACATGCCCATTCGACCTCCAACGACGCAGATACATTTTGTACATGAAATTGTAATTTCGTCCGTAGGAAGAAATGGATTGCTCGGTTCTCGCAAGGTAATCAAGTGGCAATATTTCTTCTGGCCTCATTTAGCGTTCGCCGTGATTTGGGGCAGACTTTGATAAGCCGCTACCCGTGAGTCGAGCCAGACGGCTAATCAATCAGCAGTTCTTATAATTAATTCATAGACGAAGACTTAAAGCTGCAATAAATCATTCAACTCCAGCTAAGCTACGTACGAGTCTTTTCCTCGCAAGTATATAAACACAGCCACGGACACAAAACACTGGCCGATGTTGACTCTTCCTTCAGAGTGGGAGTGAATTGCGTAACGTTTCCTACTCGCAGATTAATCGCACAGTCGCTTCCTGAAAACCAGTCAGTGGGTTTCTTACTGAACATGTTCGTCCTTGTATAAACTTCGAAAGTAATCACAGGACACGTCCCTTTGAAGATTCTGTAGCTTCTGTAGCAGGAAAATCAATAGAAGGAAAATTAAACTAGTACCTTTTCTAGCCTATTATTGCCCCAAATGCTCACTAAAAGCAGAGATTCGATGTGTTTTACAACAAAATAATATGGATCTCATTATGATATCATTACTAGGGTCGTGACATCACTATATTTGTACAGGGACATCACTTTATTTTTACTAACATTTTTAACATTAACCTGGCTATACCCCTAGGAGTGTATTTAAACTCCAAACTTTCTTGGGGAGAGCATGTTGATAATGTTACAGGCAAAGCATGGAGGGCACTTCACTTTATTATGAGAATCTTGAGAAAGGCTAGCCCCAAATCGAGGGAAATAGCATATCTAACATTAGTGCGACCGTTAATGGAATACGGAACTACGTGTTGGGATCCCTATAGAATATATCAGATAAATTCCTTAGAAAGAATCCAGTATAGGGCAGCTAAATTTGTTAAAGGTAAAAGAGAAGATGGAAACGATACGATAAAAGAACTTAAATGGGAAACCTTGGAAAACAGACGTAGGAAAACTAGAATAACATCATTGTATAGAGCACATCTAGGTCAGAAAGCATGGGTAGACATAACGGCTCGGTTAGAAAAGCCAACGTATTATGGTAGGAACGATCATGATTTTAAAATCAAATGTAGGAAACAGAAAACGGATGTAGGTAAATTCTCATTTTTAAATAGAACTATAAATGACTGGAATGATCTACCTGCAGCGGTCTTTGAGGGCTGTCCTTCCTTAAGGAGATTCCAGAATAATTTAAAGAGTTGTGTATAAAGTGAAAATTAAAATTAAGGTGACATTCAACATTTAATTTTTTAAGGTGACATGAATTTATCTAGCCTGACGAGTTTACTTCCTTGGTTTGAATTGTAAATTATTTAAAACTAGCGTGTAAGAGGGCCTTAGACTAGAAATGTTTAGTTTAAATGTAGTTCTGTTTATAAGTATGCATAAGAATGCAATTATTTGACTTATTTGAACTGTTGTATCAGTGAAGCGAGGTGAGTCAGTGAAGTTATGGTTTTACAGTGCAGTGAACAGTTCCGATCAGTGATAATTTATAGCGTCAATGAAATGTGTTCTATAGTGTCAGTGAAATGTGTGCTAAAGTGTCAGTGAAATGCGTCATAGTGCCACTACAGGAAATGAGATGAGAGTAAAGTGAAAGACTATTGAAACTTATGTAGGACCTATACATAATTATGTAGGTTGTGTTGTAAAATTAGGTGTATTATTTTATGTTTTATTATTATTGTGTTAAATTGTATTGTGTATTCTTATTGTATTGTGTATAAAATTGTATATGTGTTGTAAATTGTATTATGTATTGTAAATTTTATTGTGTATTGCTTATCATTTTATTGTGTATTGTTAATATTGTATATACCACTGCCACCGGGTGCTTGCCCACTTGCAGTGTAAATAAATACATACATACATACATACTCGGAAACACTGTTACCCCCTTCCATTCCAGAAGTTTGGAGTTGCTAGTGCAATATGTAAACAAATCATTTTACTAGCTATAGGAGGAGAGAAAAGTAGTGTATCCATTTATGTTACAGGGAAATATAGTATTACGATTTTCAGTTTGGTCATTACTCTACAGTATTTTATCAAAGAACAGTAGAATAGTAACAATTTTTTTCACAAACTCAAGTCTTCAGGCGGTTATATACATTATGTAATGTCTACTTTATTCAGCATATTACTAACCTAATTTATTCCTGAGAATTTTGTGAGCACTTCCGTAAGAAACCCCAATTTCTACAGCTAACTTCTTGACCGACTTATTAGGACCTCGCTGCATCCTTCTTCTAGCATCTTCTACAGCATCTTCTGTCACCTTTGTTGGCCATCTTACACTTTTCTTCCTTTCTGTACACTCTGTTGCTCTAAATTTATCTACCAGATTAATGATATTTCTACGAAAATATTCCGTAATGATATAATCAGGAAATTGTGAAAAAAAAAGAAAAGGAAAAACTGTTGTTCACATTCGGTTATATTGTAATTCCAGTTTCCATCATCGTCCTTCATACCTACAAACAGTAAAACAAAACTCTTGTTTAAATAATGCTGTTAAGTACCGTACCATTTTATAGGGTACCGTACTTTCGGTAACTCTAATCTTCACTTGTCCACACAGATAAATTCAGTTATGCTACACACCATTATTGTGTGAAAATAAACTTCAATAATATAAGCTTTTTCTTCTATAGAAAATGCAACATATTTCTGAAACATACTGTATTCTGTACTGTTTATTTCACTGCTAGCAACAGCGGCCGTAAGTGTGTGTGACTGACGTTAGCAAGGACATTAGTGAAAGGGATGGGAATCAAGTACATTCAGAAACGCAGGTACAATAAAAATTGAAGTAAGAATAAAATGATGTCCCTGTATTGGTCTGAGATGAACATACGACGCCCCGGGCAGAATGTAGTATTAGTATTTATTATTTATTTAGTATTTATTTATTTAACCTGGTAGAGATAAGGCCATCAGGCCTTCTCTGCCCCTCTACCAGGAGATTCCAACTATAATATGAACAATAAAATTATAATTAATATTAAATTTACAATTACAATTACAATAAAGATTAAAGTACGACAAGATTATCTGATTAATGAAAGCTAGACAATTTATCACAGAAATTAAGAACAAAGAATATTTTTGTATTTACTGAAATACAAATTAAACCTACAATAACAAAATTCTATAGTGATGAAATTACCAGATATTGAGACATTTTGTGATAGATTAAGAGAACTATTTACAAGAAACCATGTCTGACCGAGTCTCAATTACTGGCCAAGTGCCTAGTAAGTTTGCGTTTGAATTCAATTTTATTTCGACAGTCCCTGATGCTAGCAGGTAGCGAATTCCAGAGTCTTGGCAGGGCTGTTGTGAAAGAGGATGAGTATGAGGGGGTGCGATGGGATGGTATTGTTAGTATTGTTACATGGCTACTCTCGCTAGTGGTTTTATATTTTATTTTATCCGTCTTAGTATTTATTTTATTATTGTAAATATTTTTGTTTTATCACTGTTATTATTATTATTATTATTATTATTATTATTAATGAATTATTTTGTATTACAATCTTTGTATCACTTCTGTCACGATTATTCTATTATTATTATTATTATTATTATTATTATTATTATTATTATTATTATTGTTACTATTATTTATATCATCAGCATTATTATTTGAACCCTGTAAAATTTATGTAGACTACTGAACTGTACCCGAGCACGAGCATATGCTCATTTCGGGTATCTATTCATATGTATTCAATTCGTATGTAAATTGTAAATAAATTTGAATTTGAATTTGAAATTGAATTTGAAATTTGAATTTGAATGGCGAGAGCGTGTGTTCAGATTATGGTGGGAAGAAAGGTAAGTGAAGCGAGACGACAGGTACGAAGGAATAGAAGAGTTCAAGATTTCGAAGAGAAAGAGAAGTGAATGTAAATTTCTTTTCTTATATAGTTTAAGCCAACCTATTGCTTCCAGGGATGGGGTAATATAACCATATTTACGAACATTGCTTACAAAACGTACACACAAATTATGAGCACGTTGAAGTTTCGTTTTGTTGTCGCTGGAGAGGTCAGTCAGTAAAATGTTAGCATAGTCAAAATAGGGAAATACAAGCGTCTGCACAAGGGACTTTTTTAAGCAAGAGGGGAGATGAACATTTATCTTTTTTAGCACATGGATAATAGAATATGCTTTTGTGCAGGTTTCTGTGATTTGTAGTCGGCGTGTTTCAAGTACAGACAGCGGAAGCGAATTTGACACACCTAAGCAAGCACGTTCCGTGTTTTGTTTACGATTATTGCGTGTTATAAAATCAAGACAATGCAATTATTATATAATAATGATTAATATCGGAAAGGTCTAAAAAGCTTGTGGGGTTGAGAATAATTATTGGAAATCATACTTAAATTGTCACAAAGTGGTAAAGCATAAGTCTGAAAAGATGTTTTTCTTTATATTTAGAGTTTTGCATTACAGTTTTAGAATGCCGAAAACGTATATGCCGTACAATTTTGCTTTCCCTATATTTAACTGTTACATTAATTTATTTATCACATCTATTCTGTACCTTACTTTTCTTGCATGTTGTTCTCTTATTTTGGTTGCTGCTGCAATGAACAACAACATTCATTTTCAAAGTTTCAAATGAAAATGACTGCCGAGTGTCGGATTGTACAGGGGCATCCTTTATTTTTACTTCAATTTTTATTGTACCTGAGTTTTTTAATGTACTTCACTCCCACCATTTCTACTAGTAAACTCCCAACCTTCCTCCACACAGAACCAAGGCCGCGTATGCAGTACTGAGTTAGTAAGTATAGTACGTTCCAGAAATATGTTCGCGTTTTCCAGTGACGAAAGAGCTTTCAATATTGAATCATATTTTCGCACAGGTGCTGTCGTCCGTTTGCCTACATCGCATCCCGGTTTCCCCCACCAGCTTCTGTTCGCCCCTCTGTAAAGTCTAGTAGCTGGGCTGTCTTAGCTCTTTTCTGAAATCATTAATTTCTGTTAGGAATTGGACGTATACGTAATATTATATCAACTGCTTAAAATAACTTAAATGAAAGGGCCTCGTTAAGTAATTAACTGTCACGTGATTTCCCCCTCCTTTCTACGACCCTGCGACAAAACCACTTGAACGGACAGCAGATAGTATGTCTGAGTAATTTTATCTTTTCGGACCGGGCAGAAGTGAAGATTGAATTTACAGTACGTAAGATACTCTTTTACAGAGTAGGTACAGAATTATTTCAACATGAGTTACTAGTACGAAGGACAAAACTAGTAATTGGAATTAGGTAAAATAGTCTATAGTGCAATAATATGCACAAAAGAACTGAAGCCTATATCGAAATGAACGGCCACCATTTTCTAAAATGTGTTTAAATATCCATATTATAATTATTTTTCAATTTAATTTCATTCTCTATATTGCACGCTAATGTGTTGTAGACAGTATAATATACACTGCATAATTAATACGTCCGAATGGATAGCTCAGTTCGTGAGTAAAAACACTTATTGTTAATACTTTGCTTTCTTTGATTAAACAAAAACCTAATGAAAATTATCAAACTCAAAATTGCGATATTTCCTAGTTTACGTAAATGGATGAACTACTTTTCTTCCCTCCTATACCTAGTAAAGTGATTATTGTATTTTACGCCAGTATCATCGAACTCTAGTCTTGGAAGGAGGAGCAAGCGGTGTTTCCGGTTCTAGACCTTTAATCCAAAGATATAGCCAGGTTAATATTAAAAATGTTAGTAAAAATAAAATGATGTCCCTGTATAACCTTGTATGCGGAAAAACTGCGTTCTACATCGGCTGAAATCAAGGGCGCATATGTAAAATATTTCACATCAATTTCATTTCATACAGCGTATATCTTCTGCGAGTTTGTCCATTTAAAAAAATTTCTCTCCCAAACATAAAGACTGATAACATTGTGGGATTAATATTAATATCACCATTACATCCTTCAGCACTTTGCTGATCTCTCTTAGCTTCTGTAATCCCTCATTGTTATCCAGGACAAACAACATCATGATACCACAGTCTAGTATATACAGCTACGAAGCTTGGGGTCATTTTTTGCATTTCTCGAGATAGTTGCTAGCCGCTTGGAGCGCTGTGTGTACTAGGAACAATAGACTGTGCCACTGCCATCGTGATCTAATACAGGCCGTAAGGCAGACCATGTGACTCGCTTAACCCGATCACGAAGGGCGGCGTTTCAACCATATAAATTAATTGCAATGCATAAACAGTAACATATATTTCTCTAAAATGTAGTGTAATTCCATTATTAAAATTTAGAACAATGATTAGGAGACACTTCAGACATAATTTCTTGCGAGTTAAGGTGTAATATTATTTTTGGTGTGAAAATTACGTTGTTCGTATGTGTAATACCTGCCATTATTTCGATTAAATATTGCGAAATTCTTGTACATTCATTTATGCACGATTCAATAATTTTCAGTTGCACCGCACGGATATTTAGATATGTTGAAATTATAGGTTATGTTTACTGTACCATTTGCCCCTTTCTGTGTAATTTTAATGGTCTCAAATGCCCTGCCACTACATATGTATGTTATGTCATATGGAAATTATAGGTTATGTTTACTATATTTAACTTATATTCCTATATTCGCAATTATACATTATAATTAAACATAATGTCATGTATGACACCTGTCACATTCTATTTGTCTGTATTTTAATACTACAATTGAGAACTGAATTATAATAATAATAATAATAATAATAATAATAATAATAATAATAATAATATGGGGCAAGGGGACGTTTGTGGTACTATAAATATTGTAAGAAAAAGAGGTTAGAGTTATCCTTCTTCCCAAAGATCCAGAAAGGTGAGTTTATAAAATATAATATATACTTCATGAAAATAATATATAAACCTTATGTATTTCATATTTCAATAGTGGAAGGAAGGTGTTAATTTTTTCAAAAGAATGCGATATCGAAAGTACAATGCATTTTATCGTCTGCTGGGGAAAGGGTCTGTAATGAGGCGATAGTAGCGATCCTGGTGGTTAGCAACTATCTATGGATGCATATTTCAACTGTTTATGTTTGCATATTTAGTAAGTATTGAGCTTCGTGACTGTATATACTAGATTGTGCTAATACCATCAAGACCTACAATATTCATAGCTTGTGTTATTTGTACTGAAAAAAATTTATCATAACTTGAAATCATGAAAGAGGAATGTTAAGTGTATACCTTTATTTTCTCCAGCACATTATAACGAATATCACAAAAATAACAAAACAAAAAATTAGTGATAGAACATGGAAAGAAAAGGGTACGTTTTTTTCTCATGTACGTGAGGGACCCGAAGGCTTACATTGCAGCCTGAGGCTTATTGTGCTTACCACTCCTATTCTGTGAATGATTGGGTAACCAAACGGCCGCGCTCTTGTAGAAGTACAGCACGCCGCACCGTCAACTTAAGGGGAGAGGATGGTATTTTTTTAACTTTTTTCCTATTTGGTGTAAAATATTAATTTTTTGTATATAGAGAGCTCACAGCTATGGCAACTCAACCAAATAAAAATATTTTGAAAAAAAAAATTATTTGGGGGCCCAAAGTTGAAAAAAAAAATATACCCACTGCAGGATTATACTAAAACCGATATATCTAAACCGTTTTTAAAGATATATTCAAACGGTTTTCTGCAATGTATTTGCAAAAGCATGCTCTACAAACTGTCTGCAACAGAACTTTGATATTAGTCCCTACGTTTGTAAAATAAACAATTAAAATTTAATAATAATTTTCTGATTTCCTTTCTTGCAAACAAACGGACGTATTTTTTTAATGAAATTAAATAACAAAATTCTGCTACAGAGAAAAGTTTCCTAATAGTCTAAAGAATGTGTGTTTCGGGTTTTAATGTTGAGTATAGAAGTGGTGGTTTTGCATTAATTTTTTTGGCTGAATATGTTAGTATTTTATTTATGAGAATATTATTTTGTATTATTTATTAGGTAGCGATATTAACTCTATATTTTTTTATTTTAAGCTTTCCTTTCTTTCTTTTATATTTATTTGGGTTCGTGGTACAATACATGTATCTTTAATAGTTCAGAAATTATATCCATTTTTGTCTGGCAATGTAGCAAAAAACAATTAATTTACTGGAAACCGATAAAAGCGGGCGTTTGATTTAAAAATCCATAGCGCAGGAAGTTTAAAAATGACGTCTCAACATCCGATAAGGGCACAAATACCCGCAAAATGTTATGCAATGCATTCCACACATATCAAAGGGTATTTTAAAGAAAAAAAATAATTTGATTTACCGGAAACAACAATAAAAGTGGGCGAGTGATTTAAAAATCCATAATGCAGGAAGTTTAAAAATGGCGACTCAACATCCGATAAGGGCACAAATACCCACAAAATATTATGCTATGCATTCCATACATATCAAAGGGTATTTTAAAGAAAAAAAAATGTAATTTAATTTACAGGAAACAACAATACAAGTGGGCGAGTGATTTAAAAATCCATAACGCAGGAAGTTTAAAAATAGCGACTCAACATCCGATAAGGACACAAATACCCACAAAATGTTATGCTATGCATTCCACACATATCACAGGGTATTTTAAAGATTTTTTAATGAAAATTTACAAATTTTTCACCAAAAAAATACCATCCTCTCCCCTTAACCCGGGCTATATGATGATGATGATGATAATGACGATGATGATGATGATGGCGATAGGAATCCCAGATCCAACGTCGAAAGTTACCCAGTAAATTTGCTTCAATTGGTTGAGGAAAATCCCTGGGGGGAAAAAAAACCCAACCAGGTAACTTGTTCCAATCAGGATTTGAACCAGAGTCCGCTCGGACGTGCTAACCGCTACTCCACAGCTGTGAACTAGGGTACATATTTACTGGTCATGGGGTACCAGTAAAATATATAAGGCCATTCGTTCCGCTCGGCAAACGACTTGAGAGCTTTCAGGTGTCTTATCTCCTAGCAACCTGTGGCCGGCATCTGTCCTCCGCATCGCTATTTATTACTCAGGAATGCAGGCAGTGGGGAAGAGTACCTGTATTGAGAATTTACCGTTTGATAAACGTTACCAGTTAATGGCTTTCCAACATTTCGGGTTGCATGTGAAAATAAAACTTGAAATCCAGTTATTAACTAAGTAAATCAGTTAATTATACACACACAAGCGATTCTATCCACTCTGATTTTTGTCCGTTTCTTCCCAACTGTAGAGAAAGTGTTCAGTGCGCCAGCAAAACCAAAACGGGAAACTGGAGTGCCCGGTGTATGGCTGAATTTAACTTCATAATTTTTACCACTGTCTACTATATACAGTCACGAAGCTTGGGATGATTTTTTGCCAACGAGTTGCATTTCTCGCGATAGTTGCTAGCCGCTTAGAGCGCTGTGAGTACTAGGAACAATAGACTGTGCCACAGCCATCGTGATCTAATACAGGCCGTAAGGCAGATCATGTGACTCGCTTACAGTTCATGAGGATTTACTTGTCTAGTCCCTTTTAGAAAGAGAGAGAATGCTCACCATCTCTTTTTACCCTCATTTATGATGGTCGACACTCCTTCAAACGACCACGAGTTACCAGTGGCGGCATTCTCTTCCTCTTCAAATTCTGACTCCACTCCGCCAGAAAGTTCGTCCGTGTCCGTGTCGTCCAAATTGATTACGAACGAATAATAAATTTCCATCTACAAGTCCATCCTTCGCCCAATAAAATTTTTCAACCTTTTCTATGCGTTCATAGGCCTTCCTCAAATTTTCTTTCGTCACTTTTGCAAGTGCGCTCATTTTTAACCTGTTACACACGTTTTTTAAAAGTTCAGTTCGGGCGTTTCTTTCCTGGAGTTCGCAGCACACTTCCACTTCCGCTTCCGCTTTCTAGCGCTTCCTTTTGGTTTTTTTGTTTGTTTTTTTTTTTTTTTTTCTATTTTAATCCTGTTAACACCACGAGATGATATACCTGTCACTGCAGCAGTACTTTCGATAAAACTCGGCACAGATATTGTCTGTTTTCCGCATTTCAGTGCCTCATATTCTCCAGTAAAGAATTTATGTGCATTAATAACCATGTTCATACCGTCCGACTTCAAGGCTTACCCGCGTTTTCCCATATTGCCTACCATTATTATTAAATACAAGAGCACAACACTCATTACAATATTTAAGGTAACAGTGAAACCATGTATCTCCGAAAACATTTTAATTTGTGAATTATATTATATTAAATTGGTACAACAAGATACAAACTCGTCCACACCTGTGGAGTAACGGTCAGCGCGTCTGGCCGCGAAACCAGGTGGCCAGGGTTCGAATCCCGGTCGGGGCAAGTTACCTGGTTTTCCTCAACCCAATACGAGCAGATGCTGGGTAACTTTCGGTGGTGGACCCCGGACTCATTTCACCGGCATTATCACTTTCATTTCATTCAGACGCTAAATAATCTGAGATGTTGATACAGCGTCGTAAAATAACCCAGTAAAAAAAAAATACAAACTCACTTCACTATTCACAAAATACTACTAACTAATGAACTCGAACAACCCCGAGACGCCACTGAGAGATCCACTAATTGGGTTTGCAAAAGTGTGAAGGGAGAAGGGAGGAGAAAGGGCATTCCAAGAATTGTACAAAAGGAAACCTCTTGCCCGTCACATCTGGTGGCAGTCGGTAGACAAGGACCTCAGACAAGGACAGTAGAAATCACGCCAACTTAATCCTCATGCACTGTAACCCGATCACGAAGGGCGGCGTTTTAACCATATAAATTAGTTGGAATGCATAAACAGTAACATATATTTCTCTAAAATGTAGTGTAATTTCATTAATAAAATTTAAAACAATGATTATGAGACGCTTCAGACATAATTCCTTACGAGTAATATTATTTTTGGTGTGAAAATTACGTTGTTCGTATGTGTAGTACCTGCCTTTATTTCGATTAAATATTGCGAAATTCTTGTCCATTCATTTATGCACGATTCAATAATTTCCAGTTGCACCGCACGAATATTTAGATATGTTGAAATTATTGGTTATGTTTACTGTACCAGTTGCCCCTTTCTGTCTAAATTTAGTGGTCTCCAATACCCTGCCACTACATTTGTATGTTATGTCATATGGATATTATAGGTTATGTTTACTATATTTGACTTATATTCCTATATTCGCAATTATACATTATAATTAAACATAATGTCATGTATGACACCCGTCACATTCTATTTGTATTTTAATACTACAATTGAGTACTAAATTATTGTATTTATCTACTACCTAAGAGACGAAATAACACAATCGTACGTACACTAATTTCATAGGAGTGGTATGGTAAATTTTCTGTCTACAATTAAGGAAAGTAGATGTGCTAAATTAAAATCACAATATAAATTCTTTTTTATTAAACCTCAAAATAGCTTCCATTCTAAACTTAAAATGTAGACACGAACAGATTATGTTAACATGTAAAATTCTCTTCACATTAAAATAACACAGTTTCGTAATTATTTCTGCAACATATTATGCAACAAGAAGTAAAGGGAACTTATGGACAAGTGTACACTAAATAAAGCTTAGCAATGATACGCAATAAAGTTATAATATAATATTTCACTGAGCTCCATACACTGAAATAGAAAACCCGAACAAACATTACGGCCTGGTCTAGATTGAAAAGGCATTGACTGTGCCGTATTTCGCATTTTTCGTGAAAAGCTATGTAAACTGTGAAATGTTCGTTATCGGTTGTAATAACTGTAAATGGCTAAAATACAATAATTTGAATAATAATATGGGACAAGGAGACGTTTGTAGTACTATAAATTGTAAGAAAAATAGGTTAGAGTTATCCTTCTTCCGAAAGATGCAGGAAGGTGAGTTTATAAAATATAATATATATTTTATGAAAATAATATATAGGCTAAACCTTATGTAATCATATTTCAATAGTGGAATGAAGGTGTTAATTTTTTCAAAACAATACGATTCGAAAGTACAATACATTTTATCGTCTGCTAGGGAAAGAGTCTGTGATGAGGCGATAGTAGCGATCCTGGTGGTGAGCAACTATCTATGGATGCATATTTCAACTGTCTATGTTTGCATATTTAGTAAGTATTAAGCTTCGTGACTGTATATAGTAGACTGTGCTTTTACTTTGCACAGTAGGCCTAATATACACGCCGGAGTCTCAGGTTCAAATTACAAAGAATATAACAAGTTCATGAACTCATATCGAAACATTAAATCCTGACAGAGAGAGACATAATCATATTCTCTGTATCAGGGATATACAGACACGCAGAATAAGTCACGTAGTTTCGGGAATTGAACTACAGTTTGTGTTGGTTTGAATATTTTTATATTGTTTCGGTTTACAATTGGAGAAATGGGCCAGTGGAGGAATTAATGAAGGGCACACCATGTATTTCCTCTTCAAATTAAGCAACATTCAAAAATTAGTCCCAGGACACAACAAAATTTTCACTATGGTTCTCTCAACGTGTATCATGCGTGTATGTCAGCACTTTCATATTGCAGAACTCGCGACTGCAAATCAAGCGTGTTATAGCACAGCTCTGTAGCTGCTTTCAGTACAGAGATATTACTGAGAGAGCCCGCGCTGCACGGCTAACTTTATACGTAAATTCGGCGCCTTTGCATGTAGCGTTCGTAGAAGTCAACCATAATTTACGTCTCGACAAATGTGTGGACTTCTTGACAACGCTAGATTTCCTTTGAAGAAATTCTATAAATCCTAGGATTTATAAACGTAAAATTTCATTTCATTTATTTATTTACCTACTTATTGATTGATTGATTGATTTATTTATTTATTTATTTATTTACTTATTGATTTATTTATTTGCTCATTTATTCACTTATGCATTCATTTATTTATTTATTCATTCATTTATTCACTTATTCATTTATTGATTGATTGATTTATTTATTTACTTATTTATTTATTTACTTATTTATTTATTTACTCATTTATTCACTTATTCATTTATTGATTGATTTATTTATTTACTTATTTATTTATTTACTCATTTATTCACTTATTGATTTATTCATTTATTTATTTATTTACTTATTGATTTATTTATTTACTTACTTATTTACTTATTGATGTATTTATTTACCTATTTACTTATTTATTTATTTATTTACTTATTTATTTACTCATTTATTTATTTATTTACTCATTTATTCACTTATTGATTTATTCATTCATTTATTTACTTGTTTATTTATTTACTCATTTATTCATTTATTGATTTATTCATTTATTTACTCATTTATTCATTTATTGATTTATTCATTTATTTATTATATTTATTTACTTATTTACTTATTGATTTACTTACTTATTTACTTATTGATGTATGTATTTATTTATATACTTATTTATTTAGTTAGTTATTTACTTATTTATTTATTTATATACTCATTTATTCACACATTTATTTATTTATTTACTTATTTATTTACTCGTTTATTCACTTATTGATTTATTTATTTATTTCGTTATTTACTTACTTATTGATTTATTTATTTACTTATTTATTTATTTACTCATTGATTTATTTATTTACTTACTTATTTACTTATTGATTGATTTATTCACTTATTTATTTATTTATTTATTCACTTATTTATTTATTTACTTATTTATTTATCTAATAATTTCTGTATAAATGTATCTATTTTATCTGTTTATATATTTATCTATATATTTTTTATTTTTACAGTGAAATTACGAACAAAACATTACTATTTGCAGAGCCAATAATTATATTATGTTCACACGAACTGCCATCACTATTCACAATACACATCTTAACGGCTCCGTTTGTGAAATTGCTACGTTAGTACGCTCGCATGGGAAATGAGAGAGAATTCCCATCGTCAGCTGGATAGCAGAGCAATTTCCACACCTCACTGGACTGAAAGAAAACTAATGTTGCATCTCTTAAAAATTTTAACTTATGGTTTATTTAACGACGCTTGCAACTGCCGAGGTTATATCAGCGTCGCCGGTGTGCCGGAATTTTGTCCCGCAGGGTTCTTTTACATGCCAGTAAATCTACTGATATGAGCCTATCGCATTTAAGCACACTTAAATGACATCGACCTGGGTCGGGATCAAACGCGCAACCTCGAGCACAGAAGGCCAGCGCTATACCGACTACGCTACCCAGGCCGACGCGTCTCTTAAAAACGAATTGCTGTTTATTTTTTATTTTATTGGGTTATTTTACGACGCTATATCAACATCTAGGTTATTTAGCGTCTGAATGAAATGAAGGTGATAATGCCGGTGAAATGAGTCCGGGGTCCAGCAACGAAAGTTACCCAGCATTTGCTCGTATTGGGTTGAGGGAAAACCCCGAAAAAAAACCTCAACCAGGTAACTTGCCCCAACCGGGAATCCAACCCGGGCCACCTGATTTCGCGGCCAGACGCGCTGACCGTTACTCCACAGGTGTGGACTACGAATTGCTGTTCGAAATGAATTAATTCAAATGCTATTGGGAGGAGTAACAGTTCAATCTCGATTCAATTAATAAAATGCTTACTCACTGGCTTTTAAGGAACCCGAGGTTCATTGCCGCCCTCACATAAGCCCACCATTGGTCCCTATCCTGAGCAAGATTAATCCACTCTCTATCATCATATCCCACCTCCCTCAAATACATTTTAATATCATCTTCCCATCTACGTCTCGGCCTCCCCAAAGGTCTTTTTCCCTCAGGCCTCCCAACTAACACTCTATATGCATTTCTGGATTTGCCCATGCGTGCTACATGAATTAATAAAATATATAACAAAAATGGTGGTGAAGGTAGGCCAGGCATCGCCACTGCTATTTACTAACAAAAATACAAAGACACAACAAATGGAAAACGTTTTGACATAATGATACAAACATGCATATGTTTGACAGAATGAATTACTACCCGTGCATAATGTGACTTCAAATTTCTCATTGTATTTATAAGTCCACTAATAGACTGAAATTATTGTAAAAAACGATCAAATATCGAAACTCGTTTTCTAAAGTTCAATCACAGTCCAGTATAAACAGTCACAAAGCTCAATACGTATGGAATATGCAGCCATAGACAGTTGCTAACCACTAGGATCGCTACTATCGCCTCATAACAGATAATGCGAAATAGTACCGGCACAGTCTATTGTTCCTAGTACCCTCAACAACTCAAGCTTATGACTGTATAGATTGTGGTTCCATGGCAACGGTTGGACAAAAGACAAACGATATACCAACGGGTGGACAAAAGACAAACGATATACAGCATTTAGAATTAATGTGAGTCAATTTCCTCACATTTTTATTATACTCAATTTTCGTTTTGTTTGTTTACGTGGTTTAGAGCACACTAGTTTTTATATTTCAGTGTTTTACGTCGATTGTGGCTTACGTAATGTAATATGCTGAAATGTTGCTGTAGTTGTCGTGATGCTTGTTTTTAAGCCCCTTTGACGTAAACAGTCTTTCGCAATTCAGTGAACCACAAATTTCGTAAGGCATGGTAACTGATTCGTGTTTTATTTTTATAAGAGACAAGAAAGCTTCAACACGGTATGTATTTCAGGTTCCAGCTTGTGTCTTCTACTGTAGTAAACGCCGGTTATTCAACGAATTATGTTCATTTCTTCTGTATTATAAGACAAAATAATGTCTCAGATATTAAATTTCAGGCTATCGGCGTATCTTGGATCTACCGATCCAGGGCTGTACTTGTCCATGGGTTCAAATTCCGATTGCTCATATTTTTGGTTATTTAACGAATTCTAGATTATATAGCATCAATGGAATTAGTGATAACGAGATGGTATTTGGCGAGACGAAGCCCAGAATTTGTCATGGCATTACCCGACATTCACCTTACAAATAGAAAAACCTCAGAAAAAAAACCCAACCAAATGATCAGCCCAAACTGAAAATGAATCCACGCCTGAGCGTAGTTCTGATTCAGTGGCTTCGTTTAATTACTGAATTAGTATTTTCCCCCCCCCCATGAGGTTTTCCCCAACTATAAGGCAAATACCATGTAATCTCATGAGGAAATCCCGGACTCATCTCACTACGCTACATAATCTAGCAGTCTAATACGTCATCGTTAGATAACCAATATAAAAATATAAATTTTAGCTACAACTATGTAACATTTGAAGTAATTCTGATTACGTTCAGCAAAATAGACCACAATTTAGAGAAATTTATGTCGAACTATGAAGTACAGGGTGTTTCCGAGGTGGTGTTACAAACTTTCAGGGATGATGGGGAAGGGTACATGTATCAATTTGAGATAAGGAACCATGGTCCGGAAATGGCTTAGTCGAAAGTTATAAGCAAAAATAGTTGTGTGGAAATGGAATTGTAATTTGGCACCATGTGCCCTCCTTCCCTTAGCTTTTGGAACAGTCGTCGAAAAATGGTATGGGCCGGATGTCTCCTACGTGGGTACTTGCATCGATACAATCTTGTCTACTGTTCCCATTGGCTCATCCGTATTCAAAAATCAGGTCTGCTTATTCCGCTCTCGTGTACTCCTCCATTTCACTAGGACTGATCGACTGGACACTGCAACTTGTACACATACACTGCTGTCTACAGACGTGCATATCAGGACCGACCATGTCCGTTACACATTACGCTATCTGCATTGCTTTAGTGTAGTTTCCTGTCCCCACCCCTCAGACAGCGCACTGAATGGAATACTGTAAGTAGACAACGTGAACAACGTCAGATGAGTACAGTGTGTGTAAGACGTGCAGATAAATACACATAAATAAGGTGTAGACAGCAGAGTATGTGTACAAGTTGCAGTGTCCAGTCGATCGGTCCTAGTGAAATGGAGGAGTACACAAGAGCGCAATAATGGTTCCTTATCTCAAATTGTTACATGTGCCCTTCGCCATCATCCCTGAAAGTTTGTAACACCACCTCGGAAACACCCTGTATAAGACAAACACATTGATGTCAAGCAAACTACACATTTTCTTATTCTAGACCTTCACTTAACATGTGTCTCAACAACTCAGTTCTATACCATTTTACCAAAGATCTTTCTGTTTACAATTTATTTTCTATATGTGATAGGGAACTGAAATCATTTAATTTACTGTGTACCCAAATAAGAAGTTTAACTTTCATTTTCTGTATTGCACACACAAGACATTTTCCATAATACCAAAACGTAACGACTGTACTTGAACACATTAATTTAAGTAGATACAGGACTATGATTTTCACAAATGCTTCTTGTTTCTGAAGGTCTATACATTATCGGTCATATTAATAAATCGTGTAAAACTCTAATATCGAGACTTAGCAGAGTTGGGACAGACAATTTTACTAATAATAAACCATGCATAAGCGATAGATGTATAAATAGCCTGTAACTATACATGGGAATTACTTTGCTGTAGTTATATACACGAAACTCTCTGTTTAAACGTTGTATACAGAGGAAAAAATGGCCATTTCTGTGACAGATGTTCATATCGATTGTCATTTTATGGTGATGGTTGCCTAGTAACCACAAAACAACAAATTAAAGAGCATAGAATAATCAGAATATTGCTGTAGCCGTACTTTTTTTATCATGATATAGCGTGATAATCGATCAGGTCCAGTTGTACTATCGGTACTTAGCGCGGCACACTAGCGCACACTATCTGATGCAATAGAGAATCTCAGTTATGGTTAACCGAGATATATCACCTTCCTTAGTACAATTAGAACAGTTTAAAAAGTTTTTAAGTTTTGAAGTTTCATATTTGAATAGTAGTAGTAATAATATTTACTTACTTACTTACTTACTTACTGGCTTTTAAGGAACCCGGAGGTTCATTGCTGCCCTCACATAAGCCCGCCATTGGTCCCTATCCTGAGCAAGATTAATCCATTCTCTATCATCATATCCCACCTCCCTCAAATCCATTTTAATATTATCTTCCCACCTACGTCTCGGCCTCCCTAAAGGTCTTTTTCCCTCCGGTCTCCCAACTAACACTCTATATGCATTTCTGGATTCGCCCATACGTGCTACATGCCCTGCCCATCTCAAACGTCTGGATTTAATGTTCCTAATTATGTCAGGTGAAGAATACAATGCGTGCAGTTCTGTGTTGTGTAACTTTCTCCATTCTCCTGTCTCAAAACCTTATTCCTTTGCTGTGGTCGTGCCAGAGAATCAGTCCCATTCCGAGGATTATTTGAAGGCTTCGTAACAAGCTGTTTTTTTTACGGTGATGGGTTGTTAGCCCTTCGCCCAACCCCAAGCTGGAGAACCACCCCTCATCGGCTGTCCGCGACTGCTTATTCAATATATTCACAGCTACCCTCCATATCTGGAGGCCGTCTCCTCGATCCAGTAATAAAAAAAAAAGGTAAAGGTATCCCCGTAACATGCCATGAAGGCACTTGGGGGGCATGGAGGTAGAGCTCCATGCTTTCCATGACCTCGGCACTAGAATGAGGTGGTGTGGTCGGCACCACGCTCTGACCGCCTTTTACCCCCGGGAAAGACCCGGTACTCAATTTTATAGAAGGCTGAGTGAACCTTGGGGCCGTTCTGAAAGTTTGGCAACGAGAAAAAATCCCGTCACCACCCGGGATCGAACCCCGAACCTTCCAAATAATAATAATAATAATAATAATAATAATAATAATAATAATAATAATAATAATAATAATAATATTAATAATAATAATAATAATAATAAGAAGAAGAAGAAGAAGAAGAAGAAAAAAAGAAGAAGAATTCAATTTTAAAGAATTACACATACTTACCCATTTGGGAACGAAATTCTTAAAGGGTTAGGTACAGCTTACAGCAGTAAATTTTTTGGAAATATTCAACATATTTTTTGTCCATTACTATATCTTGTACAATAATGAAAATTGGTATGTGTAAAACACTGTCCTTCTGTTATATGAAAAAAATGTTTTTACGATTAAAAAAAAATTATTATTATTATTTATTTATTTTTTTTTTCAAAATTCAACTTTCACTGTGCAGCGATGAAGCGTTTCCCTCATAACTCATAAACTTGTTAATTTTTTCATGTTCTCTCTCTCTTATTTTATTGCTGAAACTCATGTTTACAATATCATGCTCTTTTAACTACGTAAATTCCTTAATAAACAATGTTTTTATTTTGCATTAGATATTTGACCATTTTTAAAATGAATTTATTTTTTATCAGACAATCTATCAAAGGTAGAGAAGTGATTTTGCATCATTTTGTAGATATAACATGCATAAATACACACAAAAAAATTTCATCACAGAATGTTGGATAGTTTTTGAGCTATGAGGGAAACGGTTCATCACTGTACAGTGAACTTTGAATTTTGAAAAAAAAAAAAATATATATATATATATAATATTTTTTAAATCGTAAAAATATGTTTATCATATAGCAGAAGGACAGTGTTTTACACATACTAATTTTCATTATTGTACAAGATAGAGTCATGAAGGAAAAAAATGTTGAATATTTCCAAAATTTTACTCCTTTAAGCTGTACCTAACCCCTTAAGCCTAAATTAACCTGCCTCTAGATCTAATCTACCAATCAATCTTCTAGTGTGCTGCATCTTACAGTTAGAAGTCATACCACATAGATAACTTTATAACAGTTTCTCTGTCTAATGAAATAGCCTACTATTTTTTATTAACAGCAATATTTTTAAAGGCTTTACACAGCTCTTGTGAAGCCCTGGCCTACTTCCGAAGAAATTATCATAACTCAGCATTAGACATCTGAATGCAGGACTTTATAAACTAATAACAATATATGCAATGTAATTCGCAATATTTCACTCACTTCTGTCGAGAATGTTACCTTGAAGTTGTTCTGAACTTCCTCAGCAGAAGAAATTCTTACCTGAAAGAAGGAAAAAAACTGGCATTATAAATCACATAAAAATGACCTCTGATAGTAAATGTAAACCTTCAAGTTGTCAACAAGCAAAACGGACCCTTCCAGAGAATCCGGTTGGACAGAAATAAGTATACTAACAAAATGTTATGACATTTTAATTTTATTGTGGTAAATTTAGCGTTTCCTCAAACCGGTAGGTTTACTAAAAATAAAAGCATTGTTGTTAGTTGCCTAGGCAATTTATCCTCAAGAGAGAACCATCATGACATGGCGGATATTATGTAATCTCCTCAGTTTGAAGAAAGTGAGAAAAGATTGGAATAAGTAACTAAATAAATAAATAAGTAAAAGAATACAATTATATCCTCCATTTCTGAAATTAAACAAAATGCTTAAATGTAATGTATTCTCAGCCAAAGCACAGCTAAACTAGATAAAATACAGGCTGGACATTCATTTGTTTTTCTGCGTGAAAAGATATCTTTTTTTTTTTTTTTTTCGTTGTTGGTAACTGGTTGTGCTAAAAGATGGAGTTTACTATCTTTTCTTTTGCGCATTTTCACAACAATGGCATAACTTAACATGAGGCGGAAATTTTAACGTTTGTTGAACGGATGGTATAATTATCGAGATATTCTACGTATTTTACAGACATAACATATACTTCTATTACTTCGCAAGGCTATGAAAAATCAATGATAAAAAGCAATTGTTTTCGAACTCTAGTAAACAGAGATAACTTGAGATAGAGGTAAGTGACCAGGTGAAAAGCCTGCAACGACTGCCATTATCCCAAACAAGCACGACTAATGGACACGTAACAATGGAAAACAGTGAATTTGTTTATAGTTTCAAATACAGCTGAAGCGTAAGTAATGTTATTATTTTCAGGGGGTTATTCTTTGAGGTATTTCAAACAAAAATATTTAATACAATTCTGCTCGTTTTTTTCTTCCTTTTCGAGATGAACATTGTTTTATATGAAACATTCCATAATGTGTTTTGGGAAAGCCAACGATTTAATTCCCAATAAGCTCAGTCAGTTTAAGAGAGCAGTGTATTATAATAGATTATTGAAAGAATTTTAGTTTTGTCCTTTAAATGAGCAGAAATTTGATCCAAAACATGTAACTTTTCGTTCTACAAAGGAATTTTACAATGTTGTAGCTGTTCGGATCAAATTCCTACAAATTTTAAAGGACAAAACTACAATTCTTTATTATAATACACTGCTCTCTTAAAGTGATTTAGCATATTGGAAATTAAATCAGTGACTTTCACAATCACGCTATGAAATGTTTCATATAAAGCAATTTTTTACCTCGACAAGGAAGGAGAAACGAGCAAAATTGCATTAAACTTTTTGTATTTGAAATATCTCTCAAAGAATGAATGAATGAATGGATGGATGAATGAATGAATGAATGAATGAATGAATGAATGAATGAATGAATGAATGAATGAATGAATGAATGAATGAATGAATGAATAACCCCCGGAAATTAATGTCCGGTCAAAAGTTTTCGATCACCTATCACAACTATAGATTTGTCATTAAAACAGGAATTTCGTTTTGACTAGGTTATTTTATGGCGCTTTATCAACATCTCAGGTTATTTAACGTCTGAATGAGATGAAGGTGATAATGCCGGTGAAATGAGTCCGAGGTCCAGCACCGAAAGTTACCCAGCATTTGCTCATATTGGGTTGAGGGAAAACCCCGAAAAAAACCTCAACCAGGTAGCTTGCCCCGACCGGGAATCGAACCCAGGCCACCTGGTTTCGCGGCTAGACGTGCTAGCCGTTACTCCACAGGTGTGGACTTTCGTTTTGAATATTCTATCGGTTATTTGTAAGAAGTCGTCGCTGAACGATTCACATCGTTTATAGTTCACTTCTATTGTTACACAACAAGATGGATGCACTGAACGATTCACATCATTTATATAATTCACTTCTGTGAACGATTCCATTGTCTATTGTTACACAACACACTAAACCTGGAGTAATTTAAGCTTATTAATCAAATAAATAATTCTACTTACTGTTTTTTTTATATGCTCACCTGTATGTAATTTCTATTTTATACTTATTTCATTGTTATTTTCCATCCAAAGATCATTAAGAACGATGAATATTATTTAATATCTCCTATCTTTCTTCAAATAGTGTTCATATGCCATGTTAATTTTCATTTGTTTTCATAAGTTAACAATGATGCACATTGGAAGCAACATATAAGATATTATTTTCCTACACAATCCATGCTATATTCACGTTGTTTTGAAACGATTAATCGAAGATGGTTTGCTCATTGTTTATTACACGCACATTTGTATGTAATTTCTATTCCATACGTTTTTCTTCTATCCCCCGATCATTAAGAATGGTGAATATTGTTTATGCTTGTTTCCTGTATTTCTTAAAATAATGTTATGTGGCATGTTAGTTTTTATTCGTCGTTATTTACGTAAAAATGATGCGCCAAAAAATAAAAAATAATAATAATTTCGTCCTCACTCCACATCCTATATATTCACATTTGTTTTTCAGTGATTTATTAAAGAATGTATCGGTATTTAAAAGACTAATAATTTAGAAACATGTTACATAAATCATCCTTGTGCTAAAAGAGAATGCTCCCTGGACCAAATTATCGTATTTTGCAGTGGTCGTCGGTACTCGCTGAAATGGGTAATAATATAATATAATATAATTATGTTGTACGTAGCAAGATCGATTATTCAATTGATAGGATATTTTATGAGGTTGTCATGACTGAGGTATCTATTGTCAATTGCTTTTATTTGTCAGAAGGCCTTCTTGATTGACGGGTATATAAGGACTGGCGCTCTTAGGGGTGGAGGTCGGGGTTTGGGACGGCTCACAAGTAACAAGAGGAGAAGGGATAGAGACATCTAGTATTTTAAAGATTTATGTCGTTCACTAGATGAGTTGATTCAACTAACCTGGAAATAATGTGAATCGTTCAGCGACGACTTCTTGTAAATAACCATTCTATCATATCATAATGCTAGAGATAGAAAATATGTATTTATTTGCTAGTCTATTTAGTTTTTCCGATGTGTTTGTACATTGAAATAAACTAAACTTATATAGTTGTTTTCATAGGTGATCGAAAACTTTTGACCGGTAGTGTATTTATAGGATTAATATAGGTATTAATTCATTCATTGCTTTCGTCGGCCTGGGTACCGCAGTCGGTATAGCGCTCGCCTTCTGTGCTCGAGGTTGCGCGTTCGATCCCGGCCCAGGTCGACGGTATTTAAGTGTGCTTAAATGCGACAGGCTCATTCAGTAGATTTACTGGCATGTAAAAGAACTCCTGCGGGATAAACTTCCGGCACATCGGCAACGCTGATATAACCTTGGCAGTTGCGAGCGTCGTTAAATAAACCATGATTTAAAAGATTCATTGCTTTCTTCCAAAGGTCAAGTCTTTCACTGCAAACTCAGCATTCTCCAATCTTCCCTGTTTTCCACCTTCCATTCAGTCTCCGCATACGATCCATATAGCTTAATGTTGATATCATCTGATATCTTCTTCTGTCCCGAATTTTCTCCCGTTCACCATTCCATCCAGCGCATCCTTTATTAGGCAGTTTCTTCTCAGCCAGTGACCTAGCCAATTTCTTTTCCTCTTCCTGATCAGTTTCAGCATTCTTCTTTCTTCACCCACTTTTTCTAGCACAGCTTCCATTTCTTTTTCTGTCTCTCCATTTCACCCCCTACAAAGGTATACTTATTGTCTTTTAAGGAACCCGGAGGTTCATTGCCGCCCTCACATAAGCCCGCCATCGGTCCCTATCCTGAGCAAGATTAATCCAGTCTCTATCATCATATCCCACCTCCCTCAAATCCATTTTAATTTTATCTTCCCATCTACGTCTCGGCCTCCCCAAAGGTATTTTTCCCTCCGGCCTCCCAACTAACACTCTATATGCATTTCTGGATTCGCCCATACGTGCTATATGCCCTGCTTATCTCAAACGTCTGGATTTTATGTTCCTATTTACGTCAGGTGAAGAATACAATGCGTGCAGTTCTGTGTTGTGTAACTTTCTCCATTCTCCTGTAACTTTAACTTCATCCCTCTTAGCCCCAAATATTTTCCTAAGCACCTTATTCTTAGACACCCTTAAGCTATGTTCCTCTCTGAAAGTGAGAGTCTAAGTTTCACAACCATAAAGAACAACCGGTAATATAACAGTTTTATCAATTCTAACTTTCAGATTTTTTGACAGCAGACTGGATGATAAAAGCTTCTCAACCGAATAATAACAGGCATTTCCCATATTTATTCTGTGTTTAATTTCCTCCCGAGTATCATTTATATTTGTTACTGTTGCTCCAAGATATTTGAACTTCTGCACCTCTTCAAAAGATAAATTTCCAATTTTTATATTTCCATTTCGTACAATATTCTCGTCACGAGACAGAATCATATACCTTGTCTGTTCGGGATTTACTTCCAAACCTATCTCTTTACTTGCATCCAGTAAAATTCCTGTGTTTTCTCTAATCGTTTGCGGATTTTCTCCTAACATATTCACGTCATCCACATAACAAAGGTATAATAATAATAATAATAATAATAATAATAATAATAATAATAATAATAATAATAATAATAAACATTTCTGAATGGATAAAAGCAGTTAATAGTTATCAATGTTTCTCTGGATTCCTTCTCCAAGGCTGTGTTTAGAAATGGATTCAAATCCAGCTTACACTGATTTTTTTTTCGAAAATTTTCCTAAATGTAAGACGAATGTGAGGTAATTTCATGGAGAATTCTCGAGTTCATCTATTCCACCGACGATAGATTACCGCGGAGTTAATACAGCATCGTTTAATAACCTATTAAAAACTATACAATTTCCCCCCCTTTGTCTTGGCATCAAAGCAAATACCATACGTTCACTTCAATTACAGCACACTCTATAATGCTAACTAGTGATGAAACTGCACGTCAGCTGTAAAATTGCAAGGATCACCATAGTAAATATTATGTGTTACGTGAGACTAGCAATCTGTGTTTGTTATGACAACGACAGTATCATTAGAATTGTGATGGATCGTGTAACATATAGACTGCTATTGCACGGCCATTACCATCGCAATACGTCACACAGTGTGGACAGCAACAAAGACATTTCTGAAGTAACTGTCGTGCGATACATTACATGTTCCAGGAAATTTCCATAGCAACCATGGACAACAGTGACGCAAGAAGATTTATATAACCACACATTACACATGGAAAGCCATGGCTCTCCACTCAGTTCCATATCGCAATTAGAATAAGAAATCTTCTATAACAATTTAAACAAGCGCAAAATAAATTCGATCTATGGAGTCCAATACTTCAATTAGTTCTTCACTGAGGGAATTTCTATTACGACAACATTTAATATACAAAAGAGTATAAGAGAGTAAAATCTGTTTACTCTTGTGTGTTTTACTTACTTACTTACTTACTGCCTTTTAAGGAACCCGGAGGTTCATTGCCGCCCTCACATAAGCCCGCCATTGGTCCCTATCCTGAGCAAGATTAATCCATTCTCTATCATCATATCCCACCTCCCTCAAATACATTTTAATATTATCCTCCCATCTACGTCTCGGCCTCCCTAAAGGTCTTTTCCCCTCTGGCCTCCCAACTAACACTCTATATGCATTTCTGGATTCGCCCATACGTGCTACATGCCCTGCCCATCTCAAAAGTCTGGATTTAAAGTTCCTAATTATGTCAGGTGAAGAATACAATGCGTGCAGTTCTGTGTTGTGTAACTTTCTCCATTTTTTTTTCTCCTGTAACTTCATCCCTCTTAGCCCCAAATATTTTCCTAAGAACCTTATTCTCAAAAACCCTCAATCTCTGTTCCTCTCTCAGAATGAGAGTCCAAGTTTCGCAGCCATAAAGAACAACCGGTAATATAACTGTTTTACAAATTCTAACTCAGATTTTTTGACAGCAGACTAGATAACAAAAGCTTCTCAACCGAATAATAACAGGCATTCCCCATATTTATTCTGCGTTTAATTTCCTCCCGAGTGTCATTTACATTTGTTACTGTTGCTCTAAGATATTTGAATTTTTCCACCTCTTCGAAGGATAAATCACTCTCGTGTGTTATACATTATTTTATCCATTATCTGTTTACCCTCGTGTTATATATTATTGTATATTATTTCCATATCTGTGTTGATGTCTCACTAGGTGTGGTTAGCATTTGGAAATACTACCCATCCAACCAAAAAGCCAGAAACTAAACACACTAGAACAATATGAAATATACAGACACAAAAACACACCCCAATGAAATTCTCAACACACAACTCAATTTCAGAACACACACACTCTTTGACTCCACATTACACCACACAAACACATCCTCACAGAAAAAAAAACAAGAGGCGCCAAAATCAACAACGATCAGTTCTGAGGATGACCCATAATAGGTCGAAACATGTAAACCAGAATTTAACACAAGAAAGTCATATAATACATATTCCGAAGTGATACAGTGTTAAAAGTTGTGTAATCAAGATGTGTTTATCCATTATAAACTAAGTGCGCATTGGCGATAAAAAACAAGAAAAAAATGAAAATAACATGGCTGCAGACTTTGGTAATTTGCACGGTTAATGATGACAAAGATATTGACAATTGTTCTACATACTAAATATTTTATAAACTACATTTTTATAGTCTTATTTATGGTCTGTGTTCTAGAGGAAATGTTGTTCTAGCCAAGTTGTAGGATCTCGCCTGTTATATGTACCAATATCAATAAAGTTACTCAGTTGATGTCAAGATGGTGGTTCATTGTAAAAACCAGAACTGTTGCACTTCTATTGAAGTCTCGGAATGCCTGTTATACAGGGACATCATTTTATTTTTACTTCAATTTTTACTGTACCTGAGTTTTTGAATGTACTTCACTCCCACCCCTTCTATTAAGGAAGTTCCAACTCCACACAGAACCAAGACCGCAGATAGTAAGCAGTACTGAGTTACTGAGTATAGTACGTTCCAGAAATATGTTCGCGTTTTCCAGTGACGAAAGAGCTTTCAATATTGAATCATATTTTCGCACAGGTACTGTCCGTTTGCCTACGTCGCATCCTGATTTCCCCCACCTGCTTCTGCTCGCCCCTCTGTAAAAGCTGGGCTGTCTTAGCTTTCTGAAAACATTAATTTCTCTTAGGAATTGGACGTTTACGTAATATTATACAGCTGTTTAATTTAACTTAAATAAAAGGGCCTCGTTAAGTAATTAACTGTCACGTGATTTCCTCCCTTTCTACAATCCTGCGGCATAACCACTTGGACGGACAATAGATAGCATGTCTGAGTAATTTTATATTTTCGGGTCTGGCAGAAGTAAAGATTGAATTCACAGTACGTACAGTAGGTACAGAATTATTTCAACATGAGTTACTAGTACGAAGGACGAAACTGGCAATTGGAATTAGATGCAATAGTCTATAGCGCGATAATATGCACAAAAGAACTGAAGCCTGTATCGAAATGAACGGCCACCATTTTCAAAATTGTGTTTAAATATCCATATTATGATTATTTTTCAATTTAACTTCTTTCTCTATATTGTAGGCTAATGTGCTGTAGACAGTATAATATACACTGCATAATGAATACGTTCGCATGGATAGCTCACTTCGTGAGTAAAAACACTTATTCTTAATACAGTACTGTACTTTGATTAAACAAAAACCTAACGAAAATTATCAAACTCAAAATCGCGATATTTCCTAGTTTACGTAAATGGATGAACTACTTTTCTTCCATCCTATACCTAGTAAAGTGATTTGTGTTTTACGCCAGTATCATCGAACTCCAGTCTTGGAGGGGGGAGCAAGCGGTGTTTCCGGTTCTCTAAAGGTATAGACAGGTTAATATTAAAAATGTTAGTAAAAATAAAATGATGTCCCTGTATGTCAGAACAATCTATAATCACACACTCACTCTGTTGGTTTTCAAGGTTTATTTTATTTTTTGTAATAGTTATAAACAGGTTTCTTTTCACTTCATATTTATAGTATTTAACGTTCACTTAGTTTAGGCTAATTCCATATACCGGTACTTAATAGATAGCGATCTGTTTTGTTAAATATTATGTTAAAGGATGTGTTCTTGTTTTTTTCGATAGTTTCCTTTGTTCATATTTTTATTTTTTGCATAGTTTACATTCTTATCTTTTTTCTGTGGTTATATTTATTTAGAACTATATTTGAAAAAGTTTATAACAAATAGTTCAGGAGAACAGTATTATTATGGCGACTGATCAGGTTTAAAGCTAAACTGGATTCCTAGGCATCTGAAATATTTATGGACAAGCCTTCGACTTTGTCTCCATTCAGCGTTGGCAACGGTTTGCAACTGAAGATGGCTCTGGATAAAACGCATTAGTAGTAAGAATGACTTAAAATTTTAACCTCAAGTTAATAAACTCAGGATTTTGAGTACCGGTATGCCTAGACCACATCGGTATGGAGAAAGACCACGACAACTTAGAGAAGCGTTCCTCAAACTATGGCCATGGATAAATATATAATAGGATGCGAAACTGCGGTCAGCACCATCTAGATGTGGTGCTCTGAAATAAGGTGATCAGCGCCCGACGTCGTAGGTAGTGAACATTAGAACTACATGTTGGGTACATTACTGAGAGTTCTCTATTTATCCGTTCGAGATATTGTATGGGAGAGTCGAGGAGAGAAGATGGCGGACTGAAACTTACTAATAAGTGAACATAAAGTGATACGTGTGTGTATAAGCAGTGTATGTTAAACAGTGATGTTTATGGACGTTGTAAAAATAGTGTTGTTGAATGTATTGTAAAGTAATAGTAATATAATAAATTGAACTATCTAAGTAGTTCTTGCAGACTTTTCCATTGCGCTGTACAATAAATACCCAAAGAATACAATCCCAATTATCTAACCTTTTGCTTTATTTATATTTTAATCGGGTAGTGTAAAACACATCATCTCTTTTATCTTCCTGCTGGCTCCGGTAAGAATTTTCAGTAGAATATGCTGTGAGGAATAAAACTGTAAATGTTTTATTTTAAATTGGGTTAGTTTTGAATATCGATGAGGGTGGAAGGGAATACTTTCTGCACAGTTTAACATTTTCGTCACCAGGTGCGCTGCTAAATGCATGGAGTAATTATTCTTTTCGCTACTTGGTGCGCTGCTATTTGTAATAACGTCTCTCCCAAAAATAGATGGCAGCAAGATCAATTTCTACAACAGCGCCTCTAGTATGTGTTACAGGAAACTCGTTAAGTTTCGCATCCTATTATATATTTATCCATGCTATGGCCCGCGGACCACCTGTGGTCCTCGAGGTCTGCCCTTGTGGTCCTTCAAAAAGGACAGAATAAAAAATAAATTCAAACGAATTGCGTATCACACTACAGCTGAAAATCTCAGAGTTTGGAAAGGACACATGGCAATCGCCTTTCACTTTTTCTCCCAGTATTGATATTTTATGAAATTTAGATATTACCCTACCTGTCTACCGACTTCACACTCTACTCTCAGCAACAAAAGTAGGGTTTAAAGCACTATGAACGTGGTGCTTCCCACCATCTTTTCCCTGCACATAAGCTGACGACATGTGGCTAAGTACATTGGCATATCTTTCAGATGTATTCTCAAAACTGAACGAACTAAATCTCTGTCTACAAAGTAATTCTTTGACTGTCCTCAATGCGCATGAGAAAATAAAGATGTTCGACAGGAAACTTGGTTTGTGGGTCAGGTCCGTAAAAGAGAGCATTTTTTCACTATTTCCAACCCTAGATTTTTGGTTGAAAATGATGTCGTTATTGGAAGAGAATTATGCAATGACAATCATATGTTCGCATCTCGAAATTCTGAGGTCACAATTTGAAACTTATTTTGTGCGAGATCGTGCGTATTTGCTTGTTTTCCGCACAGAACCAATACGCGGTAAGTGTGAAATACCACATTCAGTATTCCCAACGTAACACACATAACAATTTCCCTCTTCTTACCGCTTAAGCGCGACATTCATTTTACTGCTTTAGGCTTTTAACATATTATTTTTAGAGACGTCTAACATAGTAATAATTATAAATTGGAAACTTACCACTGCAATTTCACCTAAATTGCAATGTTAATTATTGTTTTTAAATATTTGCAAAAATTAAGTAAAGTCTACTACTCCACGAAACTTATGGCATTCCTGATACAAGTAACATTAAGGAAGCCGTGAAAAAATCAACAAGATTCCAGATGCCGATGTTATTACTGCAATATGTTATATAAATAATATTGTTAAAATATTAAAATGAAAAATAAATCATTACATAACCTTACCGTTTGTTTTAAGTCCGCATTTATAGACTGGGGGAAAAAAAAGACAGACGTATATCACAGCCTGCTGGAGTATAGTAAACACAGAAAACATTTCATAGCAACAATGTCGAAGAAAGATATTTTGGTGTTCCGAAGTTGGCGTCATTAAACAGAAACCAACATGGAGATTTCATTGCAAACTAATTAGAAATTCGTCTTTCAGGTATGTAATAAACGATCTTTGCAGAAAATAATGTACGATACACGAGCGGTATGTTTGTTTTCATGTTCTCGGAAATTAAAAAAGCTCAACTACGTTTCGCTTTTTCAATCTTTTCCTCGACCATGAAAACGTCAACATATCGCTCTTGTAACGTATATTACTATTCCAAGTAAATATGACGAATTTTCATGGGTTCGTGATTACTTTCATTGCGATATTGAAAATAATAAACTTTCATTGAGTGAAAGAGAACAGTTAATTGAACTCTCGAATGATACCGGACTTAAAATGAAATTCCAAGCGGAAGGTATGGTTAATTTCTGGATCTCATCACAAGTGAAAAGAGAATATGTGAACTGTACAATGGTGCTTTACAGATTATAATTCAGTTTGCTTTTACATATCTCTGTGAGAAAGGTTTTTCATCACTAACTCTAATAAAAACAAAGTACCGAAATCGACTCGATGTATGTGACGATTTCCGACTTAAGCTTACCAGCATACGTCCAAATATAGAACAACTGTGCAAGAATCGGCAGGCTCATCCATCTCATTAATGTATCAACATTTTTTGTTATTTTGTTTAGCTAATAAGTTAAAGATTATCCAAATTCTAACAGCCTTGATTTATTAAAAAAACGAAAATGAATTTTTTTCTATTAACATTAACTTAATTAGTTTATCTATACTAATAAGAAATCTGTAGCCGAAATTTTTCTGGTTATTTTTGATTTTCCAAAAATAATTGGTCCTAACATATATAATTAACCACCCTGAAACCGAAAATCGCTTTTTTGACATTTTTGTTTGTATGTCTGTCTGTATGTTTGTTACCTTTTCACGCGATAATGGCTGAACGGATTTCGATGAAAATTGGAATATAAATTAAGTTCGTTGTAACTTAGATTTTAGGCTATATAACATTCAAAATACATTATTTAAAAGGGGCGGTTATAAGGGGGCCTGAATTAAATAAATCGAAATATCTCGTTTATTATTGATTTTTGTGAAAAATGTTACATAACAAACGTTTCTTTAAAAATAATTTGCGATAGGTTTTATTCCTTGAAAAATTTTGATAGGACTGATATTTAATGAGATAAATGAGTTTTAAAATTAAAATAACTGCCATCTAAGGCCGTATAATGAATTAAAAAACAAATGACTTCGTCTATAAGAGCCCTTGGACAGCAACAATCGAAAGCTATGAAAGATAGCCTACAGAGAATGTTTCTGTGTTTGTATGAAGTAATATCGGAAGCTAAATTAACCGATTTGTATAATTAATTATTATTTCACCATTGGAAAGTGTAGTTTCTCTAGATGGACATAATGCTATAATGTTATTACAGTAACTTCTTATATAATATAATATAATATAATATAATATAATATAATATAATATAATATAATATAATATAATATAATAATATAATATGTAATGTAATATTATATAATATAATTTAAGTTATTTGAAGGGTTCACAACCATAGTGGGCCAAGCGCCATTTACTGAATACGTAGAAAACAAGGGTTAAAATTAAGTTATTACCATAATTCAATGGAAACCTATAACGAGTAAAATAAAATATACACATTAAATCTAAATGATGTCAATCTTCATTAAACTATGGTTGCATGTAATAAAAATTAAGAAACATGTTAAAGGAATTGTCATTGCACCAAATGAGTGTCTCTGGACCAAAATGATCGCATTTTAATTATTTGGATGCAATTTAAATTAAGTAACATATTAAACGATTTATCCTTCTATCAAACACGAATGTTCCCTGGATCAAACGTCCTATTTTAATTATGTAATTACTTTATATTTATTTGTAACGGGTGAAGCGGAGCGCACGGGTACGGCTAGTACTAATATAAAATTAAGTGAATTAAATCAATTTTAAATTAATTCTTCTTTAAAATATAAATAGGCCATACCTACTGGTATTAAAATATGCTACAAAAATGATAAATTTGCTTTCGAAGGGAACAAGAGTAAGGTGGTCCGCGAAACTATTGAGACTCAAAAAAGTGATCACCACTTCAAAAAAGTTTGAGAAACGCTGAATTAGAGAAAGACCGGGAATGGCAAGGGCTGACATGAGGTAAATGGTATAAAGTCAGAAAATGGAAACGTTATTGTGAGTACTTTAAGGGCTTACACTAAGTGAGGAAGAGATAGCATGAGCTACGTAAGTTTTACGTGACACCATATTACAGAACTGGATATTTCTTTACGTCCCCTTGGAAATATGACTGTCTTGTATACTTGCCTGTCACTTTAGTTGCGTAGGAAAGACCATAAATGCGATGGTTGAAAATTGATTACATTTTTACAGCATGTTTTATATTAAATCCTTCAAACAAATGACGACTATTAGGCTACTCACATGTTGCTACAGTAACGACAGTTCATCTTCATAAAACAAAACACTGTTTATACTTCATCAGCGGCATAAGAACGAAATAAAGCAATCTAGTAACAGGGCACGTTTCCGATGTTGTAATGCATTACACATGCTTACCATGTGCAACGACAAACAAATGCAGTTTCTATTGCATGATACATAAAAGAAAGTTACAGGAATGCCGAGAAGGTTTACAACTAGGGGGTCGAGAGCCTCTGGTTACAAGACTTTCCCAAACTGCGTCCATCCGGGTGAACTTGAGTTATTACAGACACAATAGCTTACCTTGTTTACCGTCTGTCGCTATCTGTGACACGCTGATGGACGTGGCAGGGATTCTGTCTGCATTGTCAGCATGAACTGGCGTAACTGTCAATCAGGACGGCATTCAGATCGTCCTGCTTGGCAGGTTATAGGCAGCCTGTCATATGACTACAAAATTATTGCTTCCTTTCTGTTACATAAACTATTAATTTCGAAGCAAGAGTCGGATATTAACTCGACATAGCTTCCAACAAGTTCGCAAATATATTCATTATTTCTACCTGCCATCACACGATAACATATAGCAAAACGTATAGCCTACAGTTTACTTTTACCCATTATTTTTTATGTTCTTCTTCTTCTACTCTTCTTTCATGTGCAGCCACCTCAAATCCTTCTTCTAATCCCAAACAAATTACTCCCTTTTTCTTCTTTTTCCTTTTTTTCCTACTGTCCCTCTTTATTCTTCGTACTCCTTCCCCTTCTTCATCATCCACGTTTCTGTCCTTATCTTTCGTTTCCTCTTTTTTCAATCGCTTCCGCATACATCCAGGTACTTAATTTTCTGTTCTCCATTCTTAATCTTGTGAATTTCTTTCTTCTACTACTTCTTTCTTCTTGTTCTGTTTCCTTTTCCTCTTTGCTATTTCTCTTTCATTGGCAAATTTCCATTCTACTTCTACTGATTTTCTTTCTCCCTCTACTTTCCCTTCCACTTTGCTGATTTCAACATTTTCTTCCTCTACTGCAGTGATGTCAAAGCAAGCGCATTTTTCTGACCTTGACGTCATGCGCGGGCAGCAAGCGCTAAGTATGGAAAGAGGAAGGGTTGTGTATATGAATAAGCAGCTGTTGGATTAAGAAAACAGTGGTGCACAAACTTCAAACGGAACGTGAAATTTTATGTCGTTATTTTTATATGGCTTCTTTCTGTTTAATATTATCTATATTGTCTGTAAAACTAAAGTACTAACACTGGTTTTTTAATATTGCACTTGTGTTTTAAATCTTAATAACATAACAGAGAGTTAAGAAGGAATATTCACTTAAATTCCATAGTAGTATAATATTATACTGTATTAAGTGGATGAACAACATCATTCATAAAGAAAGTGATATTCCAAAGAAAGAGATTGAGTATGACATGATAAGTTGGAATTTATATTGATGGTATCTTTAGCCTTACAAAAGTAATCAACAAACTAGCCAAAACAATATTACAGTACAAAGCAAAGTTACCTAGGTACTGTATCTGTTTTAAATGTAACTAATATTCCATAAGAAAACTTTTATCGCATTATGCTTTTAAGGTGATATTGGTGAGCAACTTCCTATCATCAGAATATTAAATTATTTTCTCGAAATGTGCTGAAGCTATAGAGCTGACATTTTTACAACACATGGGCACGGATCTTTTGCTTATGATGTAACAGTAGTTGCTTTGTTAATTCATTTCCTTACAAACAATAATTGTCAATACACTATCTTCAGTAATACGTATATACGGTATATTATATTTAGGAAAACATTCTGTAAGGCTACTAAATAAATAGGCCTATACCTGAAAATGTCACTTTTCTATACGAAAAGTTGAGGAAATATATCTTTTGAATAAAAAAATCAAACTTGTGAAAAATGAGCATTAAAATTAAAACTTACATTCTTATAATGCACTTATACGTCTCAGACAAATCTAAAAATTACCATGGATACAGTTTTAACAAGTTCTCTTCCCTTTATCTATTGAATCAGTGCTGGCCATCCCTGAATATAGCTCGACCAAGCGGCATATACCACCTCTTTCTTCTGTATCTTTCCTTTCCGCTGTAAAGCACTCAGGCTCTCCTGGGCTCTAAAGCGCGCTTCCATTCATATGTTTCCATTTTCCAGTTTCTTTGAATTCTTTTAATTCCGCTCAGCAGCTGCTATCATCAACTTCTTCTTTGACTTTTTCATTCACTCCTACTTCTACATCTTCTGCTGCATCTTTTTCTTCTCTTTTACTTTATCCCCAGCATCTCCTGCTTTTTTTTATTATTTTATTTCTACTTATTATTTTTCCGCATTTTCCCTCTTTCATTTAACTCTAACCTCTGCACCTCTTCTTTTTACTTCTACTTTTACTCCTGCATGTCCTTTATCCTTTTTTTACTTCCTCACTTACTTTTCTCTTCTCGTGGGCACATGATTTCCTTCTTGTTTTTTTTTCCCCGCAATTCTTCTTCTCCTTTCGATCATTCTCCTTCTACTACTTCCCATGTCACTGTTCTTTGTTTTCCTCGTCCCTTCTTTGCTTCTTTTTCTTTCTACTCTTTTCTTGTGTCAGCTGACAGTTTCTGACTGAAGAATCAGAGTTCTGCTCCCTCATAGCCTGAGATTTATTATGTGTAAGGTAACTGGGCGTATAGTTTCCTTTATATTCTTCCGCCTCCTCTGCCATTATTGATCTATGACCGCCAAATCATTATCTTTCGGTGGTAATTTAAAAGTAATATTGAGTTTAGAGTCACAACTACCGTCACAATTTTCCAGCTGATAAATACAACCCACTTAACAGGTATGAACTTATTTTCTCTTCGATATTAAACTATAGTAATCGAATGATAATTCTTATCTATTCTTGCCCCGTCTGTATATTGTGACAGCGACGTGAGATTCGAACTCACGACCAGCGTCCCGCAAGAGAGGAGATCGCGCGGGCTCCACGGAGCACTGAGGGACGGCGCGCGGCGGAGAGAAGAGAGGGGAAAGGGCCTACGCGACAAGGGGAGAGTGCGCGCGCAGCTGCTGCGTGCGGAGTGAAGGGGGGACGGACCCTCCCGACTCTTCCAGAAGTCCGTCGAAGTGGAGGTATCCAGATAATTCGAGAGAGCTATCTCTGCACACCCGTAGAAATTTCTCGCAACTATGATTTTGCTATAAAAGAAGAAACGCGAGCGAACTTTGAGTTTCAGTTGATTGATCAGCCATTCAGTGAGTAAGCCAGAACAAGCAAGCCAGTCTTCTGTACCGGAGTTCGACTCGAGTGTGCGTCCGCAACTGTGTCAGCATCCGAAGGCCTGAGTTCGAGTGCAGTGGACCGCAGTTGGAGGGACCTGAGTTCGAGTACAGTGGACTGTCTCTGAAGGTCTGTGGTTTGAGATACTGTGAACTCGAGTGACTGACCTAGAAGAACTGTGAACTGAGAACTGATAGTTCTGATTTGTAAATAGTGCTTTGTAAATATTAGTTAAGATTAACAGTTCATTGTTGTTCGTAATAGTCCAAGTAAATTGTCATTGCCGTCAGTGGAGTGCTATAACGAATACTGTGTTGAGTGAAAATCCTATTGTTGACGAGAGCGTTTAAGGTGAATTGTACAAAGGAATTATTTTTGGAAGAATAAAATCCTATTGTTGAGAGTTCAAATAAATTTACAATATTAATAAACCAATACAATTTCGACGGATGTGTTGCATTGAATACAATACAGGGCCAGTGAAACCAGTTTCTGCACACGCTACTTCCCGAAGAATGACAGCCAACTAGATTGTTTGATAGTCGCAAAGTAGTTGACCCGAATGAGTTGTTTTGGAGGCTGTTGCTGAATGAATGCAACATACTTAGCAATTCGTATGGCAAAAATTAATTTCTCTGACTTATCTTACGTAAGCAGCTTATCTAATTCCGAGAAATTTATCATCGTGCCGCATTCGTTGCAGTCGTGACTGGCAAGAACCATGATTTATCTCTCACTACAATTTACTGTACCGGTAGACTAAAAACCTTCGGAATTTCTAAATCGTTCACTAGTCTTTATTCATTATCGCTCAGCTACAACGTTACTATATTATATTATTATTATTATTATTATTATTATTATTATTATTATTATTATTATTATTGCCATCACATTTGCCATGTTCATTATAACTTTATAAGCATCGTTACCGAGTCATAGGTTTAACCATCATGAGCATCACAAACATAATCAACATCATTATATTATCGCAATTATGTCATTTATCAGTGGGGAACAAATTCTGGACACCAAAACATTAAGTATACTTATTTTTTTGAAAGATGGGACATAAATAAATAAATAAATAAATAAATAAATGACTGAATAAATAAATAAATAAACAAATAAATAAATAAATAAACAAATAAATAAATAAATGACTGAATAAATAAATAAATAAACAAATAAATAAATAAATAAATAAATGACTGAATAAATAAATAAATAAATAAATGACTGAATAAATAAATAAATAAACAAATAAATAAATAAATAAACAAATAAATAAATAAATGACTGAAAAAATAAATAAATAAACAAATAAATAAATAAATAAATGACTGAATAAATAAATAAATAAATAAATAAATGACTGAATAAATAAATAAATAAATAAACAAATAAATAAATAAATAAATAAATAAATGACTGAATAAATAAATAAATAAACAAATAAATAAATAAATAAATAAATAAATGACTGAATAAATAAATAAATAAACAAATAAATAAATAAATAAATGACTGAATAAATAAATAAATAAACAAATAAATAAATAAATGACTGAATAAATAAATAAATAAACAAATAAATAAATAAATAAACAAATAAATAAATAAACAAATAAATAAATAAATAAATAAATGACTGAATAAATAAATAAATAAACAAATAAATAAATAAATAAACAAATAAATAAATAAATAAACAAATAAATAAATAAATAAATAAATGACTGAA